>NC_037680.1:4404383-4764700 GCF_003255815.1 Theropithecus gelada
CCCTAGTGGGGGATGTCTCCCAGTTAGGCTACTCAGGGGTCAGGGACCCACTTGAGCAGGCAGTCTGTCCCTTCTCAGATCTCAACCTCCGTGTTGGGAGATCCACTGCTCTCTTCAAAGCTGTCAGAGTCGTTTGCATCTGCAGAGGTTTCTGCTGCTTTTTTGTTGTTGTTGTTGTTGTTGTTGTTGTTCTGTAGCTGTGCCCTGTCCCCAGAGGTGGAGTCTACAGAGACAGGCAGGTTTCCTTGAGCTGCTGTGAGCTCCACCCAGTTGGAGCTTCCCAGCAGCTTTGTTTACCTACTTAAGCCTCAGCAATGGCGGGCGCCCCTCCCCCAGCCTCGCTGCTGCCTTGCTGGTAGATCACAGACTGCTGTGCTAGCAATGAGGGAGGCTCCGTGGGCGTGGGACCCTCCCGGCCAGGTGTGGGATGTGATCTCCTGGTGTGCCTGTTTGCTTAAAGCGCAATATTGGGGTGGGAGTTACCCGATTTTCCAGGTGTTGTGTGTCTCAGTTCCCCTGGCTAGGAAAAGGGATTCCCTTCCCCCTTGCGCTTCCCAGGTGAGGCGATGCCTCGCCCTGCTTCAGCTCTGGCTGGTCAGGCTGCAGCAGCTGACCAGCACCAATTGTCTGGCACTCCCCAGTGAGATGAACCCAGTACCTCAGTTGAAAATGCAGAAATCACCGGTCTTCTGTGTCGCTCGCGCTGGGAGTTGGAGACTGGAGCTGTTCCTATTCGGCCATCTTGCTCCGCCCCAGCCCACAGTTCTTTTCCCACTAGGTCTTTGGAGAAGACTAAGTGTCGATATAAGGTGCGCTGTTAGAATACTGTTCCCCATATTCCCGTTTCTATGGCATTTTCCCCTGAGTCTGTGATTTGCGTGGTTTCCAGATGGGGTATTATCATAATGAAACCGAATTTAGCCTTTTCCTAAGTTAAAACAAATTAAAATATGCTCCCATCTAAAGTCATGCAATGTGTCTTCAGTTGCACAAACAAATTTCTTTGGCTTGAGGCAGCAAATGCTGTTAAAATAATATTGATTTTCAAGAATTCCTGGCTTGTGTCCTGCAGCTGAGCAACAAAGTCACTGCTCCGTCTTTGGTTTGTCTAAGAGGCCTGTGGATGGCACCTACACCTGGGCATGGCTCCCTGTAGGTCCTGTGCATCCTGCCTGGCCCCCTCCTTGTGCTCCACTGGTCCTGCCTTGAAGAAAGCTGTTTTGCTAGCTAGGAAGCATTGTTCAGCTCCATCTTCCACGGGTCCCTGTCCTCCCTACCTGCTTCCTCATGCCCAGGCCCTGCTATCAGGCTGGTCTTGTGTGTCCTGCTGTATCACATTCGGTCGCCTGGGCTCTGAAACAACAGTGCGTGTGTTCTTTGTCCTGCACATTTCCTCATGAAAAATACTTCTTCAGCTTCTACTAATGGTTCTCCATCTCAGAACTCAAGCCCCCTGCGTGGGGCTGAGCTGGTGGGACAGAGGCCCTGGGGTCCCCTCCACAGCCCCACTTGTCTCTCAGGTGCTCCTGCACTCTGGTCGCCTCCGCCTCCAGGTCTTTCTGTTGTGCAAAATGATGCCCGAAGGTCACAGGTGCCCAGTTCCTGTGATAGAGCCTGACTCTGAGTCCCAGACTCAGCTTGTCTGGGACAAAATTTCTGCAGTGATAATCCACTGGGAATGAAGTAAAGAGGTTAAAATACAAAACAGACAACAAAGTGCTGTGACAGTTGACCACAGATGACCGCTCTGGCATATGGGTTGTAGCAAGGGAGCCAGCATTATCTGCAGAGGGGGTGAGGCAGCAGAATGGGAGCAGGACACCAGGTCAGGGTCAGACACCCTCAGGGTTGTGTCCCAGCCTCTCCCCTTTCCAACTGTTGATCTTGGGCAAGTATTTCAACTACCTAAGCCTCTGTTGCCTCATCTAAAAATGAGGATAATGATACTTAGCTCCTCATACAGGGAGGATTAGAAATGACGATCATACAGCTCCTGGCACATAACATTCAACTATCATGACCTTCTCTCCATTCCTCTTCAGGATTTAGAATCCAGTGAGTGAGAGCAAACAGTGCAATACCTAAGTCATGCTAGTTCAGATCAGATGAAGTGTTTAAAAAAGTAAATACATCTGTGCTTTGAAGACGGAAGTAGAAGGCAAGAAAATGTTATCCCCCAACAAGGGAGAGGTTTAATATAGCAACTTATTAGTGAAATGTAGTTAGGAGAGGTGTGAGAAAGTTCCTGACATCACTCCTCATTCCAGAAGCCACTAGAAAACTATTCTAAAGTGTTCTTTGATTTAGTATTCAGGCCTTCGATGGTAGCAAGAGGCTTCCTAGGGCCATTGACCCTCTGCATAATTTGCAGTGAAGTACTCAGCAGGAAATGATGCCAGGAGCTATGGCCCTGCTCAGTCATGCCTCAGCCCGGACAAGCATCATCCAGGCCCCCCAGGTGCCATTAAGACTGTGACAACTACTCGGATGCTCATTTGGGACCCATGTGGAAAGCAGGAGTTAAGGGGTTCTGCACAGATTTGGTAAAATGCCTTGGGAAGCCCCAGTAGAAGGCACCAGAAGATTCTCTCTGAAGGTAGTAAAGACTAAAAAAGAGATCCCTTTGTACTTTGTGGCACATAATATGACTTTTTAATGTTTTTAGAACCATAAAATGACTTTTCATTCCAAGAAATCCATCACGTTTCATCATTTATACTCTGTTTAACAAGAGTAAAGAATCCTCTAAATGCTATAAGTTTTAGCCGATTGTTTTCTAGAATGATTTATCCTCTCTTTTTTTTTTTTTAGCAGACGTTCCTTTTTTTTTTTTTTAAATTGCTGGTCTATCATGTACCTCATGAAGCTTCCACAAAAACATTTGAAAAAGGAAAACCGAGTGGTATTGTTTCTGGGCTTGGTATCATTAGGCTCAATGTTGGACAAATAGGAAAATGGACTCATGTCAGAGGTTTAACTTAGCGACACTGAACTGTGAAGAGTCACATTCTCTTGTGAGATAGCGAGCTGATAGTACAATAAGGGAGGAAGACAAAAGTATAGAAAGAGAAACAAAAATTAAAATGTTTTCCTAGAGGCAAAGTTTCTATCTTTCCTTGGGCAAGACACTTATTTCCTCTGCATCTCATATAAAATAATAAATATTTTAATGATTGCTAGAAATAATCTATGTAGTTTGCTTAAATGCCAGGTAAAGGATACAGCTCCCCTTAAACTAATCATGGCAATGTAAATTTCACTGGAACATGATGATGTCAAGCGCACTCCAATAGGATCAGAGGGCAGGGCTACTGAACTTGTTTCCATGTTTAGTAGGCACCAGATTACAGTGGAGCATGTGGGAATTTAAAGTCAAAGAACCTTCATCACTTCTTAGCCTGGTATTGTTGGGGGAGGCAACCAAGCACAGGCCCTGAGTGTCTCTACCCCATCTAGCTGGGTAGGTCCAAAATGCAAAGCTCTGCCTGCTCTCTACCTGGGCCATTTCTCAAGATTGTATTTTCACTGAGCAACCTTGAGGGATGTGGTAATGCATCTATTAGAGACCAAGAGCAAGTTTGCTTTCTGCTTGCTGCAATATGGTGGGTTTCCAAAGCACAGTGTTCCTCAGGTGTGAGGCAAATCTACTGCATGCTTGACATTCGTCTGACCCACGGAGAGGCTTGGGGGAAAGGGGAAGCAGTGCAAATTGTGCTGCTTGCTGTGCTGTGAATAATAAAGTTCTTTGTCTCAGACCCAGGAGTCTTATGTGTTTTACCAGCATCCATGAAATAGTAATAGGCTAATTTATTAGCTTGTAAGTTAAGAAAATTAAATCCCAGAACTGATAATGTCCTAGGTCAAATTATTTAATTCATCAAATTCTTGGTTTGCTCATCTATAGAACATAGACAATAGTAGTGTTATTTAAGGATTGGTATGAGCATTTAATAAGAAATTAAAAGGGAAAAACCTGGCCCAATTCCTGTTGAGTGGTTGGATCTTTTCCAAAGCCCCGAGCTGTATGGATATTTCTGAGCTATTGCTAAGGCATGGTCAGAATCACATCGCTTGACACAGCATTGATTTCTTCTTTTTTTTCCCATGCATGGGGTTCACCTTGCCACTGGACACTAAACAGCTTGAGAATAGATCTGCATTGCATGCGTCTCTTGTAGCCCTGATTGTGTTTAGCAGAGCATTGCTCAGATCCTGAGCACCCAGAAAACAAGTATTTGAGCACTACTTGATGGACATATGCCTCTGCCCTTCAGGTAAGGCACTTATTCTGTACCTTGTCCATAACAGAATTGATATAATAAAATCTGTTTTGCACGGCGGATGAGAGGCAGGACTAGATTGCAGCTCCCACTCGGATCGACAGAGTAGTATGTGGTATGGAGGCTTGTATTGTGAACTTCTGCTCCAGAACAACTGCAGGAATAAATCAGAAAGCCAGGAAAACCCACAGACTCTCTGAAGGAAGTGGATTACTCCTGCAGGACCTGGCAGACACCTAAATACTGTAAGTGCCTCAACTATGGAAGTGAGAAAGGGGGATTGTCTGCCCCTCAACATACACCTTCAATGGGGAAACTGAAGGTCTAGATCATGGGAGAAGATTCTGACCTTACTTGGAGCTGAGTCAGTTTAGAGAGCCAAGTGAAATTCAGAGGTAGAGGAAGCAGCAGGAGAATCCCCATGAGCTCACTGGGTCCCCTGGGAAGCCATTTCTTCCTTGCCTCACAGTGGTCTTTGGGGATGGTTGCTAGAGGTACTGGGAAAAGGCCACAGGGAGAAGGAAACCTCCAGCTGAACTTTGTAACAATTTGAACCGATCGAGAAGTCTCCTGGCCAGAACTCTGGGGAAGACATGAATCTGGTGTGCAAACTTCACATGTAGGGGAAGCATGAAAGCCCTATTTGCTTTCACAGCTTGGGGTGGGTGGCCTGGGGCAAGTTCTCAGCCCTGCTCACCCACCACCTGCAAGCAGACTTGGTACTGTTGGTGGGAGCATGGTGGGAGTGAGACCGGCCCTTTGGGTTGTGTGGGAGCTGGGTGAGGCCAGCTTTCCCCCACTTCCCTGACAACCTGCATGACACAGTAGAGGCAGCCATAATCCTCCTAGGAACATAGTTTCATTGACCTGAGAACCTCACCCTCATCTCCCACAGCAGCCGCAGCAAGACCTGCCCAAGAAGAGTCTGCGCTCAGACATGCCTAGCCCTGCCCCCACCTAATGGTCCTTCCCTACCCACCTTGGTAGCTGAAGAAAAAGGGTGTATACTCTTGGGAGTACTAGGTCCTAGCCCATCAACGGTTCCTCTCCATACTACCGTAGCTAATGCTCCCTTGAAAGTGACACCTGCTGGCAGAAGGCCAATCAACACCAAAGTAGTGCATTAAACAACCAAAGCTAAAGACCCTCACAGAGTCCATTTCACTGCCCTGCCACCTCCACTGGAACAGGTGCTGGTATCCATGGCTGAGAGACCCATAGATGGTTCACATCACAGGACTCTGTGCAAACAACCCCAGTACCAGCCCAGAGCCTGATAGGCTTGCTGAGTGGCTAGATCCAGAAGAGAGAAAACAATCACTACAACTTGGTTCTCAAGAAGCCACATCCCTAGGAAAAGGGGGACAGTACTACATCAAGGGAACACCTGTGGGACAAAAGAATCTGAATAGCCTTGAGTCCTAGACTTTCACTCTGACAGAACCTACCCACATGAGAAAAAACTAGGGAAAAACCAACTCTGGTAATATGTCAAAACAAGGTTATTTAACACCCCCAAAATATCACACTAGCTTACCAGCAATGGATCCGTACCAAGAAGAAATTCCCAATTTACCTGAAAAAGAATTCATAAGGTTAGTTATTAAGCTAATCAGAGAGGCACCAAAGAAAGACAAAGCCCAATTTAAAAAAGTCAAAAAAATGATACAAGACACACAGGGAGAAAGTTTTAATGAAATTGACAGCATAAATAAAAACAATAAAAATTTCAGGAAACAATGATCACACTTTAGAAATGCAAAATACCCCTGAAAGTCTCAACAAGAGAACTGAACAAGCAGAAGAAAGAACTTCAGAGCTCGAAGACAAAATTTTCCAATTAACCCAATCCAACAAAGGCAATAAAGAACAAGAAAATATGAACAAAGCCTCCAGGAAGTCTGGGATTATGTTAAACAACCAAGAATAATTGGAATAATTGGAATTCCTGAGGAAGAAGAGAAATCTAAAAATTTGGAAAATATATTTGAGGGAATCAAGGAAAACTTCCCTGGCCTTGCTAGAGACCTAGATATCCAAATACAAGAAGCTCAAAGAACACCTGGAATATTCATTGCAGAAAGATCATCACCTAGGCACATTGTCATCACATTATCTAAAGTTAAGATGAAAGAAAGAATCTTAATAGCTGTGAGACAAATGCACCAGGTAAACTGTAAAGGAAAACCTACCAGATTAAAAGCAGATTTCTCAGCAGAAACTCTACAAGCTAGAAACGATTGAGGCACTATCTTCAGCTTCCTTAAACAAAATAATTATCAGCAAAGAATTTTGTATCTAGTGAAACTAAGCTTCATAAACAAAGGAAAGATACAGTCTTTTTCAGACAAACAAATGCTGAGAGAATTCACCACTACCAAGCCAGCACTACAAGAACTGCTAAAAGGAGCTCTAAAGCTTGAAACAAATCCTGGAAACACATCAAAACAGAACCTCTTTAAAGTATCTATAAAACACCTTTAAAGGACCTATAAAACAAGAATAGAATTAAAAAATAAACAAAAAGCCAAGGTATACAGGCATCAAATAGCATGATGAATGAAATGGTACCTCACATCTCAATACTAAGGTTGAATGTAAATGGCCTAAATGCTCCCCTTAAAGATACAGAATTGCAGAATGGATAAGAATTCATCAATCAAGTGTCTTCTGCCTTTAAGAGACTCACTTAACACATAAGGACTCACATAAACTTAAGGTAAAGTGGTGGAAAAAGACATTCCATGCAAATGGACACCAAAAGTGTGCAGGAATAGCTCTTCTTATATCAGACAAAGCAAACTTTAAAGCAACAGCACTTAAGACAAAGAGGGACATTATATATTGATGAAAGGCCTTGGCCAACACGAAAATATAACAATACTAAATATATTTGCACCTAACACTGGAATTCCCAAATTTATAAAACAATTACCGCTAGACCTAAGAATTGAGGTAGACAGCAACACAATAACAGTGGGGGACTTCAATACTCCACTGACAGCACTAGACAGGTCATCAAGGCAGAAAGTCAACAAAGAAATAATGGACTTAAACTGTATCCTGAAATAAATGGACTGAACAGATATTTACAGAACATTCTACACAACAACAACAGAATATATATTATGTTCATCAGTGCATTGAACTTTCTCCAGTATAGACCATATGATAGGCCACAAAACGAGTCTCAATAAATTTCAGAAAATTGAAATTATATCAAGCACTCTCTCAGACCACAGTGGAATAAAACTGGAAATCAACTCCAAAGACCCTTCAAAACCATGCAAATACATGAAAAGTAAGTAACCTGTTATTGAATGATCATCGGGTAAACAGTGAAATCGAGATGGAAATTAAAAAATTTCTTTGAACTGAACAACAATAGTGACACAACCTATCAAAACCTCTGGGATACAGCAAAGGTGGTGCTAAGAGGCAAGTTCATAGCCCTAAATGCCTACATCAAAAAGTCTGAAAGAACACAAGCAGACAATCTAAGGTCATACCTCAAGGAATTAGAGAAACAAGAACAAACCAAACCCAAATCCAGCAGAAGAAAGGAAATAACCAAGATCAGAGCAGAATTAAATGAAATTGAAACAACCAACTAAAAAACAAAAAACAAAAAAAATACAAAAAATAAATGAAATGTAAAACTGGTTATTTGAAAAGATAAATAAAATTGATAGACAATTAGCAAGATTAACCAAGAAAAGAAGAGAGAAAATCCAAATAAGCTCAATTAGAAATGAAATGGGACATATTACTCCTGACCATAGAAATACAAAACATCATTGAAGGCTACTATGAACATCTTTATGTGCATAAACTAGAAAACCTACAGGAGATGGATAAATTCCGGGAAAAATACAACCCACCTAGCTTAAATCAGGAAGAATTAGAGACCCTGAACAGACCAATAACAAGCAGCAAGATTGAAAATGTAATAAAAGCCGGGCGCGGTGGCTCAAGCCTGTAATCCCAGCACTTTGGGAGGCCGAGGCGGGCGGATCACAAGGTCAGGATATCGAGACCATCCTGGCTAACACGGTGAAACCCTGTCTCTACTAAAAACACACACAAAAAAACTAGCCGGGCGAGGTGGCGGGCGCCTGTAGTCCCAGCTACTCGGGAGGCTGAGGCAGGAGAATGGCGTAAACCCAGGAGGCGGAGCTTGCAGTGAGCCGAGATCGCGCCACTGCACTCCAGCCTGGGGGACAGAGCAAGACTCCGTCTCAAAAAAAAAAAAAAAAAAAAAAAAAAGAAAATGTAATAAAAAAATTACCAACAAAAAAGTCCAGCATCAGACAGATTCATTGCAGAATTCTAGTAGACCTTCAAAGAAGAATTGGTAACAATCCTATTGACACTGTTCCACAAGATAGAAGAGAGAATCCTCCCTAAATCATTCCATGATGCCAGTATCAACCTAATACCAAAACCAGGAAAGAACATAACCCAAAAATGAAACTACAGCCCAATATCCCTGATGAACATAGATGGTAAAATCCTTAACCAAATGCTAGCTAACTGAATCCAACAACATATCAAAAATATCATCCAACATGATCAAGTGGGCTTTATGGCAGGGATGCAAGGATGGTTTAACATACACAAGCCAATAAATGTGATATACCACATAAACAGAATTCAACACAAAAATCACATGATCATCTCAGTAGACACAGGAAAAGCATTTGACTAAATACAGTATTCCTTTATGATTTAAAAAACCTCAGAAAATCAACAAAAAAGAGACATAGCTTAATGTAATAAAAGCCATCTATGAACCCACAGCCAACATAATACTGAATGGGGAAAAGTTGAAAGCACTCCCTCTGAGAACTGTAAAAGGACAAGGATGCCCATTCTCACCACTCCTCTTTGACGAAGTACTAAAAGTCCTAGGCAGAGCAATCAGGCAAGAGAAAGAAATAAAGGGCATCCAAATCAGTAAAGAGGAAGTCAAGCTGTCACTGTTTGCTGATGATATGATTATTTATCTAAAAATCCCTAAAAGACTCTTCCAGAAAGCTCCTAGAACTGACAAAAGAATTCAGGAAAGTTTCTGGATACAAAATTAATGTACACAAATCAGTAGCTCTTCTATACACCAACAGCGACCAAGCTGAGAATCAAATCAAGAATTCAACTCCTTTTACAATAACTGCCCCAAAATAAAATACTTAGGAATATACCTAATCAAGGAGGTAAAAAACCTCTATAAGAATAACTATAAAACACCTCTGAAAAACACATACACAAACAAATGGAAACACATCCCATACTTATGAATAGGTAGAATCAATATAGTGAAAATGACCATACTGCCAAAAACAATCTATAAATTCAATGCAATTCCCATCAAAATACCACCACCATTCTTCACAGAACTAGAAAAAGGATCTTAAAATTTATGTAGAACCAAAGCATAGCCAAAGCAAGACTAAGCAAAAAGAACAAAACTGGAGGCATCACATTACCTGATTTTAAGTTATATTATAAGGCCATAGTTACCAAAATAGCATGGTTCTGATATAAAAATAGGCACAGAGATCAATGGGACAGAAGAGAGAATCCAGAAATAAACCCAAATACTTACAGCAAACAAAACATAAAGTGGAGAAAGGATACCCTATTCAACAAATGGTGCTCGGATAATTGGCAAAACACATGTAGGAGAACGAAACTGGATCTTCATCTCTCACTTTACACAAAAATCAACTCAAGATGGATCAAGGACTTAAATCTATGACTTGAAACTATAAAAATTCTAGAAGATAACATTGGAAAACCCCTTCTAAACATTGGCTTAGGCAAGAATTTCATGATCAAGAACCCAAAAGCAAATGCAATAAAAACAAAGATAAATAGCTGGGACTTAATTAAACTAAAAAGCTCTTGCACGGCTGAAGGAACAGTCAGCAGAGTGAACAGACAACCCACAGAGTTTACGATTCACAATCTATACACCCGAGAAAGGACGGGTATCCAAAATCTACAATGAACCTAAAGTGATTAGCAAGAAAAACAAACAAAAAAAATTCCAGCAAAAAGTGGGCTAAGGACATGAATAGACAATTCTTAAAAGAAGATATACAAATGGCCAAAAAACATATAAAAATGCTCAACATTACTAATGATCAGGGAAATGCAAATCAAAACCACAATGTGCTACCACCTTACTCCTGCGAGAATGGCCATCATTAAAAAATAAAAATAATAGATGTTGGCATGGCTGCAGTGAACAGGGAACACTTCTACAGTGCTGGTGGGAATCTACACTAGTACAGCCACTATGCAAAACAATGTGGAGATTCTTTAAAGAACTAAAAGTAGAACTACCATTTGATCCAGCAATCCCACTACGGGTTATCTACCCAGAGGAAAAAAGTCATTATATGAAAAAAGATTCTTGCACACACAGGTTTTTAACAGTACAATTTGCAATTGCAAAAACTTGGAACCAACCCAAATGCCGACAAATCAACGAGTGGATGAAGAAACTGTGATTTATATATATATATATGTGATGTGATATATATGATGCAATATATATAATGTGATATATATGATGTGATATATATATAATGTGATATATACATATGATGTGATATATATATATGAAGGAATACTACTCAACCATAAAAAGGAATGAATTAATGGCATTCACAGTGACCCGAATGAGACTGAAGACCATTATTCTAAGTGAAGTAACTCAGGAATGAAAAACCAAACATCATATGTTCTCACTCATAAGTGGGAGCTAAGCTATGAGGAAGCAAAGGCATAAGAATAACACAATGGATTTTGGGGACTCAGGTGGAAAGGGTGAGAAGGGGGTGAGGGATAAAAGACCACAAATTGGGTGCAGTGTATACTGTTCAGGAGATGGGTGCACCAAAACCTCACAAATCACCACTAAAGAAATTACTCATGTAACCAAACACCACCTGTTCCCCAATAACTTATAAAATAAAAAATTGTAAAAAAATAAAATAAAATCTGTTTCACCTGCCTCATTGCTTTTCTTGGGATACAATGACATAATGCATTTATAAAATTATGAATATTTGAAATCATAGAGTAATAACTCACATTTACTGACTCCTCTTTGTGTGCCAGTGACTAAATTTATGTATTTCATTTTAGCCTCTCAGTAGCTTTGAAAATATTAAAAGATCATTTTACAGACGAGAAAACCAGGGCTCAGCAAGGTTGAATAAGTTTTCTAAAGTTACACAGCTACTAAAGGAAGCAGACAGTTTATGAACCCAGGGCAGTCTGACTCAGAGAATTGTGCTGCCCGATATAGTAGTCGCTAGTCATAGTGGCTATTTAAATTAAAATTAATTAAAAGTAAATGCAAAAAGAAGTTCAGTTTCTAAGTTGAATTTGTCACATAATGAGTGGCTAGTAGCTACTATATTGGACAGTGTAGAATAGAACATTTTCATCATCAAATAAAGTTCTATTGGACAGCTCTAGAGTCTACTTTTTTCAGCTTATGATATATAGCACCAACCTCCTTCCCACGCCTTTCTATTCTTACTATTGTGCAACATTATAATTTTTATCAGCACACATCAGTCCTGGCCCTAATGAACTCCAAGAGCACCTCTTACACCCTCCTTTGCTCAGGGCCTTCTTCTGTTTCAACTGAATCCGTTTTGTTCTGTTTGCCAACCTGCAACCATGCCCCTTGATGCCCCACCATCCACATCAGTTGTCAGATTACTGACCTAATTTTCTGTTTCCTGACATTGTCCCCTCAGATGGGACTTTCCATTAATACTGTATCCTGTCCAAACACTGAGCACGCAGCTAGACTGAAATGAACTAGCTCTACCTAAATGTTGTGCTAAGTGGTGAATATATCTTATCCCATTTTCCATCAGAAAAAATCTAGAAGGTAGTTAATAATATTACTATTTCATAAATGCAGAAACCAAGGCTATGAGAAGCAAGAAATTAAGGTCAAATTTGTTATTAGGGTGTCAGAGTGTTAGAAAATGACAGAACCAGGATTCCTGACTAGGACTGTTGATGCCAAGCTCTTGCTGTGGATCTCTCCCTAGGGTGTATGGCTGCTTCAGGCTGTTCTTCACACTCAGACTTATTCAGAAGAATCACCGAAGCTCTAGACCTGAAAGGGCCTTAGGGGCTAGTCTCTCTCTCTCTCTAATTTTTTCTACTCTGTGTGAATAAAAAACTGAGAGCATACTGTCTTACACATAATTTGATGCTCAGTAATTGTTTGTTGAAGGGAATTATCATCGCTTTCATTAACTGCTATTGTTACAGAGATGAAACAGAGATGTTCAACAGACAAAAAACAAATCTGGAATCTTTAGACTAGAAAGCTTTTTTACAGCTAAAATATTTACAAGTGCGGGCACTATGTATTTCTCATGGACTAAGTGAATGCCCAGTGAAAGGCACAGGTAAGGAATGTTACAGAAAAGCCCAGTGGCAAAAGCCAGCGGTAAACAGCCAAGAGCAGCCATCCTGAGTGGGCCAAGTGGGAGCCAGGCCATCCTTTGTAACCTGGACTCAGAGGTTATGGCATCACTTATGTAACATTCTATTCATCAAAGGGGTAGCAAAGTCTGCTGAGATTTAAGGGCAAGGTAAGTAGACTCCACCTCTTGATGAGCAGTGGAAAGATTCTGGAAAAGCGTATGGAACTGGAAATACTGCGGTGTCTTTTGAAAAGTACAATCCACCATACTAATTATAGGTAGAGGGATGTATGGATTAGGGAACTAATAAGATGAGAGAATTTAGGTAGAAAAGCAGTGTGGGGATATATTTAGAAATGAAGATTGGAGAACACAATATTCTAACTGGTCCATATAAATCATCGCAGGAACACATTTTGCCAGTAGACTATACTACCACAATGAAATAGCCCAGTATTCAAGAGTTACAAAATCAGGTAAGTGAAAATATCTTTGTTATCTTGCATGCTCACTGTTGAATATTTCCTTGTATTATGTTTCACCAGTAATTCAAAAACTGGCACTTGGAAATACCAGGTAGAAACTTAAATTTAACCAATCACTGAAATGGAGCTGAGAAATTGGATCTGTGCCACATCTGTTGAGTTATGAAGAGACTCATAACCCATGTATTGTATTTGATATAGTATATTGAAGACTAAAATACAATAACTTTAGGAACATTATATAACATAAGCTTGTGCTATCTTAAGCCACCTTTCAGAATAAGTAGTCATGATTGACACAAGCCCTTCAGCTTTCAAGAACTTCTCTTTCAGGTATGTTTTGATGTTTCGGGGGTGATACATGCTCCCTAAAAGTCTGATATTACTGAGCACATTGCCTGGCGTGAGTTTTATTCTCTGCCAGTCTGTACTCTACAGTGCTGCCAGCACTGTCATGCTGGATGTTAAAGGCTCCCCTGGGCATGGACTGCTCTGACCAGGATCACCATTAATGAGTGGATTCCCATAGAGCTTGTCAGCTAACACGGGGATGAAATGCATGTCTTCACTTTTCTGTTGTGTTCTGTGGATGGGGTGGTCCCAAGACAGTACTGCTTGTGTCCTGATCTTTGACAGGTATTTAGAGAAACAGCAACTCCAGAGACACTCATCCATGGAGTCGTGTGGGGGCATAGCCACCTGAGAGTAAAAACACTGCACTTCAAAATAACTTCTCATAAACCCGCTTCTGCCAAAGTGGACTTTCCCCATTTCCCCAACTTCTCTTTCTTACAACCAAGACCCCCTAGACTTAACACAATAATCCACATAGAAATTATTTGACATTTAGAAAGAATGTGGGCTGCCCAGAAATCTCAGCACTTGAGGAACAACACAGCAGTGAGTTTTATGGGTTTTCTTATTGTCTCCCATGTATGTCTCCCAGACAGAGTGAAGAAGCAGCCTCAGATCCAGAACCACCAACAGGCACCCAAAAAAAAAAAAAAAAGAAAAGAAAAAGAAGCTACAAGAGATGCCTATTTTCTTCAGTCAGTGGTCTAGAAAAAGGTGGCCTAGCATCAGAAAATATTTTTGGCAATACTTGTCTACGACAAATATGAACAGGAATGATACTCCTCAGTTCTTGTAGATTCAGCAGAGCCGAACAGAAAGTTGATCTTCCATACTCCCTTTCCTCCACCCTTGGAAGAGGGCGGCATGCTGTAGTTTTTCCCCTGGACTTTGTCAGCCTGGCTGAGCAGGGATCTGGTCTTCTTTCCCTCTCCTGGCAGAAGTAGGTGACAGTGATCCAGTTTTACTGCAGGTGAAGTGTTGGGGAGATTGAGTATGAATCCACATTCTACACAGCTGAAGCACGTAGTGTTCAGATTGTTCTACCATGATTGTGTTAGCTGGGTCCATCGGTACATAAACCTGCCCTTCCCATCCAGCAGCAGTGAGACTTAATGAGATGGTCCAGAAGGGGGCTTCACCCTTTCTACTTCTGTCCTGTCATGTGATTGGGGCCACCAGGTTAGCTGAAAATACTCAACCACACAGACCTCACATAATACCTCAACAGAAGAAGAACTGCCTGAAAAACTGAAAAAGATTAAATAGATTGCAGAGTTTCATAACACAATATCCGAAAAGTACAGAATTTTACCAACAATCACATAAGAAACAGGAAAATCAACAGAAACAAACTCCAAGATGAATTAGAGGTTGGAAATATCTAACAAGGATTTTAAAGCAACCATCAAAGTGCTTCAACAAGCAGTTATGAGTTCTCTTGAAACAAATGAAAAATTAGAAAATCTTGGCAAAAAAGAAGGATAATCAAGATAAGTAAACATATCTGTGTTCATCTGTTTTCATATTGCTATAAAGAACTGCCTGAGACTGGGTGATTTATAAAGAAAAGAGGTTTAATTGACTCACAGTTCTTCATGGCTGGGGGCCCTCAGGAAACTTACAGTTATGACAGAAGTTGAAAGGGAATCAGGCATGGCTTACATGGTGGCAGGAGAAAAAGAGAAAGAAGGGGGAAGCAACTTCTTTCAGACACTTATCAAACTACTAGATCTCATGAGAACTCACTCGCTATTGTGAGAACAGTAAGGGGGAAATCTACCCCCACGATTCAATCACCTCCCACCAGGTCCCTTCCTAGACACATGGGGATTACAAATTGAGATCAGATTTCGGTGGGGACACAGACCATATCCTTCTGCCCCTGGCCCCTCCCAAATCTCAAGACCTTTTCACATTTCAGAACAAATTATGCCTTCCCAACAGTCTCCCAAAGACTTAACTCATTCCAGCAGTCACTTTGAGTACAAAGTCTCATCTGAGACAAGGCAAGTCCCTTCTGCCTATGAACCTATAAAATCAAAAACAAGTTAGTTATTTCCAAGTTAGTTACTATAATGGGTGTACAGGCATTGGGTAAATGTTCCCATTCCAAATAGGAGAAATTGGCCAAAACAAGATCAGATGCAAGTCCAAAATCCAGTGGGGCAGCCATTAAATCTTAAAGCTCCAAAATCTTCTCTGACTCTGTGAAAGAAAATTAAAATTGAGGCTCTCAAATCACTAAGCTAAAGGGAAAAGTCAAGCTGGGAACTGCTTAGGGCAAACCTGCCTCCCATTCTATTCAAAGTCACCCCTCTGCTCACTGAGATAGATGCTTCTTTAGAAAAGCTAATCAGAAACTCAGAATAATGCAACTGTTAGTCTCTCACCTATCTGTGACCTGGAAGCCCCATCCTCCGTTGGAGCCTTCCTGCCTTTGCTTCAAATTGTCCCACCTTTCCAGACCGAACCAATGACATGCTTCTTACATATATTGATTGATGTCTCATGTCTCCCTAAAATGTATAAAACTAAGCTGTGTTCCAAACACTGTGGGCACATGTCACCAGAACTTCCTGAGGCTGTGCCATGGGTGTGTCCTCAACCTTGGCAAAATAAACTTTACAGATTAACTGAGACCTGTCTCAAATTTTTAGGATTAGTAACTCCACGTCTCACATCCAGGACATGCTGATGTAAGGGATGAGCTCCCATGGCCTTGGGCATCTCTGACCCCATGGCTCTGCAGGGTACAGCCCCATGGCTGCTTTCAAAGGCTGGTGTTGAGTGCCTGCAGCTTTTCCAAGTGTATGGTGCAAACTGTCAGCGAATCTACCATTCTTGGGTCTGGAGAACTGTGGCCCTCTTCTCACAGATCCACTAGGCAGTGCCCCAGTGGGGACTTCGTGTGGGGGCTCAAACCCCACAATTCACTTATGCATTGCCCTAGTAGAGGTTCTCCATTATGTCTCTGCCTCTGCAGCAGACTTGGCCTGGACATCCAGGCGTTTCCATACATCCTCTGAAATCTAGACAGAGGTCCCCTAAGCTCAGTTCTTCTCTTCTGTGGACCTGTAGGTCAAACACCACATGGAAGCCATGAATACTTGGGACCTGTACCCTCTGAAGCAATAACCCAAGCTATAACTTGGCCCCGTTTAGCTACAGCTGGAGCTGTAGTGACTGGGATGCAGGGCAGTAAGTCCCTATCCTGCACAGAACAGAGGGGCCCTGGGCCTGGCCCACAAAATCATTTTTTCTCCTAGGCCTCTGAGCCTGTGATGGGAGGGCTACCATGAAGACCTCTGACATGCCCTGGAGACATTTTTCCCATTGTCTTGGTTACTAACATTTGGTCCCTTGTTACCTATGCAAATTTCTGCAGCTGGCTTGACTTTCTCCCCAGAAAATGAATTTTTATTTTCTACCTCATGGTCAGGCTGCAAATATTCCAAACATTTATGCTCTGTTTCCCTATTAAATAAAAGTTTCAGTTGCAGATAATGTCTTTGTGAATGCATATGACTGAATGCTTTCAGAATTAGCCAGATCACCTCTTGAATGCTTTGCCACTTATAAATTTCTCTGCCAGATACCCTAAATCATCTCTTTCAAGTTCAAGTTCCACAGATCTCTAGGGCAGGTACAAAATGTTGCCAGTCTCTTTGCTAAAACATATCATAAGTGACCTTTACTTCAGTTCCCAATAAAGTTCCTTATCTCCATCTGGGAACACCTCAGCCTGGACTTTATTGTTCATGTCACTGTCAGCATTTTGGTCAAAACCATTTAACAAGTCTCTAGGAAGTTTCAAACTTCCTCACATCTTCCTGTCTTCTTCTAAGCCCTCCAAAAACTCTTCCAACCTCTGCCCATTACCCAGTTCCAAAGTCAATTCCACATTTTCAAATTATCTTTATAGCAGTACCCTACTCTGCCGGTACCGATTTTCTGTATTAGTCTGTTCTCACACTGCTATAAAGAACTGACTGAGACTAGGTGATTAATAAAGAAAAGAGGCTTAATTGACTCACAGTTCTACATGGTTGGGTGGCCTCAGGAAACTTACAATCATGGCAGAAGGTGAAAGGGAAGCAGGCACATCTTACATGACAGTGGGAGAGAGAAAGAAAAAGGGAAAGTGTCAGACACTTACTAAACTACCAGATCTCACAAGAAATTACCATCATGAGAACAGCAAGGGGAAAATCCATCCCCATGATCCAATCATTTCCCATCAGGTCCCTCCCTCAACATATGAGGATTACAATTTGAGATGAGATTTGGGTGAGGACACAGAGCCAAACCATATAAATATCTTCACAATATCTTCCAAAATTATAAATCCAAAACTTTTAATAAGTTGCCATTCTAACAAAGAGAGAGAGAGAGAGAAAAAGAAAAAAAAAACAAAACCCAACAGCAAAAAGCAAAACTTGCTGGATTGGGCTTAATAGTAGAGTGGAGCTGACAGAGGATAAAATCACTGAACTTGAGGGCAGATCAATAGACCAAGCTTACCAAGCTTGTTTAACCCGTGGCCTGCAGGCTACATGTGGCTCAGGATGGCTTTGAATGCATCCCAACACAAATTTGTAAACTTTCTTAAAACATTATGAGATTTTCTTTGCAATTTTTAAAAAGCTCATCAGTTATTGTTAGTGTTAGTGCGTTTTATTTCTGGCCCAACAGAATCCTTTTTCCAGTACGGCCCAGGGAAACCAGAACGTCAGAAACTCCTGCAATAGACCTTTCCCAACCTGAACAACACGGAGAAGATAGATTGATAAAAAACAAAACAAAACAATAAGCAAAGCCTCAAGGTCCTGTGGGAAAATAACACAAAAATCCAAGACTTATTACACTGAATTTAAAGAGGAAGAGAAGAAAGACACTGAGGCTGAACAAGTATTCAGAGGAATCATGGCAGAAAACTTCAAATTTGGAAAATGACAAAAATCTACAAATGCAAGAAATTGAAATAACTGCAAATAGAATAAACCCAAGAAATCTAGGCCAAGACACATCATAATTAACTTCTGCATTCTAAAGCCAAAGAAAAAAAATCTTCAAAACACCAAGAGAAAAAAGGTACATTATTTATAGAGAAATGCCAATTTGAATAACAGTAGATTTCACATCTGAAACAATGGAAGCCAGTAGGAAATGGAAGATTTTTTTCAGTACTGAAGTAAAGAACTCTCAACCAAGAATTATCTGTCCAGCAAAAACAACTTGCAGAAATGAAGGGGAAATACATTTATTCTCAAAGAAAAACAAAGATGAATACTCTGCTAGCAAATCTACCTGTTAAGAATTCCTAAAGAAAGTTCTCTAAACAAAAAGAAGACACTAACATAAGAAGACTCATCACTTTAGAAAGGAAAGAGGAACTTTGAAATGGATGAAGATGGGGTAAATTTAGTAGACTATCCCTATTATATTTATTAAATCATATTTGATGGTTGAAGCAAAAATTATAAAATCATCATATTTGGTGCTCGATATAGAAAAAGGAAATACTTAAGACAATTATATTTTTGAAATGAAGAGAGAAAACAAATTTAAAAGGAAGTCTTCTATACTTTGCAAGAAGTGGTAAAACATCAATGCCGGTAGACAGTGATGTTATGTGAATATATTGTAATACCTCAAGCAACCACTAAGAAAATGATACAAAGTGATATATTAAAAACACCATAAATAAATCAAGTTACTTCTTTAAAAAACTCTAACAAGACTGACAAAGGAAAAGGTACAATTCACCAATATCAGGAATGAAATAGAAAATATAGAAGCTATTACTATAAATCCTGCAGCCAGGAAGGAGATAATCAGAGAATACTGTGACTGTTACACTCGTAAGTCTGACAACTTAGAAGAAACTACCAAACTACCAAAAAATCAAATGAGAAGAAATTGAAAACCTGGATAGTATTTTTATCATTAAAGAAATTAAATTTGTAATTTAAAGACTCTCAAAAAAATTTCCATGTCCAGGTGGTCTCATTGTAGAACTACACAATTTTACCAAAGATTTAAAGAATTAATGCCAATTTTATACTATCTCTTCCTGAAAACAAAAGAGAAGGGAAAACGTCTTAGTTCATTTTGTGAAGCTGGGATTAACTTGATAACATGACCAGCCATAGATAGTACAAAAACGAAAACTATAAACCAATATCTTTTGTGAAGTTAGATATAAAAGTTATCCACAAATAGTTAACAAATATCACTCTCTACAAAAATCAACTGAAATTTGATCACAAACAAATGTAAAGTGTAAAACTCTAAGCCTCCTTCAGGAGAAAAATAGGAGGACATTTTTAGGATCCATAGTTAGAAAAAATGTTTAGGA
The DNA here is from genome assembly GCF_003255815.1 of Theropithecus gelada. Taxonomy (NCBI): domain Eukaryota; kingdom Metazoa; phylum Chordata; class Mammalia; order Primates; family Cercopithecidae; genus Theropithecus; species Theropithecus gelada. The sequence continues at coordinate 4,424,326 of NC_037680.1, forward strand.
TACACCAAAATTAAGAAAAACAAATACAACCTACTAAATTAATCTTATCAGAATGAAAAACTTTCACCCTGAGAAAAACCCTGTGAAGAGACTGAAAAGATAGGTTACAGACTGTCAGAAAATATTTGCAACCATACATCTGACAAAACACTGGTATCTTGAATATATAAAAACTCTCAAATCTCATCAGTAAAAGAAAAACAAAACAAGCAACAAAAATAAACCATTTCATTCAGAATAAGGACAAATGAAACATTTTACTAAAGACAAAAAATAGATGTTGAATAAGCATGAGATGTTATATGTCATAAGTCAATAGAAAAATGCATATTAGATCCATAATGTGATATCATTATACACTTAGCAGAATGGCTATAATTTTAAAAATAGTAATGACCACACTAAATGCTGGCAAGGATCCTGAGATCACTCATACATTCCTAGTAGAATGTAAAATGGTACAACCAACCACTTTGGAAAACAGTTTGGAAGTTACTTATGAAATCACCCAGTCATTGCATTTTTGTTTCTCTTATGCTTTTCTTGTGAAATGATCCAGCAATTGCACTTTTGTTTGTCCAACCTAGAGAAAGAAAATGTATACTCACATAAAAAAGTATACACGATTGTTCATAGCTATTTCATTCTTACTAGCTAAAAACAAAACAAAAGAAAACACCAATTAGATGTCCTTTAATGAGTGGATAGTTAAAAAAAAACCAAAAAAACAAAAACAAAAAACCACGGGATGATATACAGCAATGCGAAGAACAAACTATTGATACATGAAACAACCTTGATGAATCTCCAGATAATTTTACTCTCGGCAATAAACTATAATTGAGAGAGTGCCTGCAAGGCCAGATCCTTCAGTGATTTCATTTTGTAGAGCAGAGGGTATCTCAGATACTGCAAGTATCAGAATTAGAAACTGACAACTCTCATACTGAGATCAGCACTTTTTCTAACATGTGAGAAGTTTTTATAAAATTTAACCCGTTTCTCCTCTAGCAATTCTGATTTTAAAATTGCTAGTTATTATTGCCTCCTTCCTGCTTTTGTGTAGGACTTTTATCCTCCATTAACCACCCAAATGGTACCATAGTTTCTCTGTATAGTAGCTATACCAGGCTCCATGAAGTAGCTGGATGCAAGTTGGTAAATGTTTAAACACTGGTTCTCTGAGCCAAAAAGAACATATATACTCATGAATACCCATATATACATTTAGGTACCTTCATTTACTGATATAAAGAATGTATATGGCACATAATTTACAAATAACAAAATATACAATACACTGTATTGTAAATTCCATGTAGCAAATAAATTCTCGCAGAGTGCTTTGCTGATTTTTGTGGAACTCACATCCATGGCTAACCTATGGTTACAATGGACAGACAACCGTAGTTCCCAAATGGTGTTGGCTGATATTTTTGTTTACATTTACAAGTAAGACAACAGTGGGGGAAAAGAAAGATATGTCAGAACTTCACTCATTCACCAATGACCTGAGTATGTTCTTTGTGGATTCAAATAATGGTTGCTAAATATTGAAATATGTTTTCTAAATTTGTGTGCTATTTGCAATGTGACAGCTACAGAGGTAACGTATTTTGAAGTTTAATCTGCATAATTAACTTTTCTTCATTACTTTGTTTAGTCTAGACAGGGCTCAGTAAACTTTGTGAAGTGTCACATGGTAAATATTTCAGGCTTTGCAGGCCAGACCTGCCCTTTGGCAACTGCCCAGGTCTGCCATGGTGACATGGAAACAGCCATGGACAGTAAGTAAATGAACGAGCCTGTGTTCCAGTTAAACTTCATTTACAAAACAAGTGACAAGTTGGGTTTGATCAACAGGCCATACTGCATCAAGTCTTGTGCTAGACCAGGAGTGAGAAAATTTTTCTGTAAAGTGACAGATAGTAAACGTTTTAAGCTTTGCAGCTACATAAGTTCTGTGTAGCATATTCTTTGTTTTCTGTCTATAACCCTTTGAAAATGTGAAACTCAGACCCACTTGCCTTAGCTTGGTGATTCCTGGTCTAGACAACCAGCAAAATGATACACCAAGCCTTGATTTGTCGGACTTCCCTTCTTCTCTGGTGTAACTATTCCCATGGCTGATTTTAAGCAGCTATGAATGTGATGTCACTGAATGCAGAGTTGGGAAGGGAGGAATGGTAGAACACAAGGATAGATAGTTCTACCACAGACTTGCAATACATGGAAATGATCTGAAAAGCATAGAAAATGGTCAGATCATCAGGAAGGAATACATTTTGGATATTTGTTACCTTTAAAACATTAAATAATTATAATTCCATTTAATGTATTAAAATCATATTTCTATTTTATGCTACATTGTTAAATTTAAACTTAATTCAATTTAATTTATTAATAATCAAAATAAGTTCAATTAAATTTATATTTTAAAACTATTTTATTAAGGTATGGTTGGCATACAGTAGACTACATATATATTTAATGTATATACAACGAGTTTGGAGGTAAGCATAAAATTACATTTAAATTTTATTATTATTATAAGCTAGAGGTGACCTGGTTGATGGATAAATTCTTGCCACCATAATGTCCATGGTCGTGGACTATGGAACTGTGTTAGGTAGAGTGTGCTGGGACAGAGCTAAAGAAGAAAGCATTAGGACAGGGGGCCCTGAGGATGCAGGAACTAATGTATGGATCTAAAGATAGGGTTAGAGAGCAGGGAAATTAGAGCAACAGTTACTGTGTCCAGGAAGGAAGATGGCAATGGTCTGGGGAAATTTTAGAAATGGGGAGCACATCCAGTGTTAGGCAGTGACCCCCCAGCAGATGTTTGCAGGGACTGAGTGGGTGATTGTCTGTAAAGCTCTTTACATGGATTTGGTAGTAGTAGGAAGGGCTCAAATATGCTAAATATTATTATTACTAGTATTAAATAGGGAGAGAATGAGAGGCTGGGATTGGAGCCCATGATGCTTCTTCCATTGAGACAGAGAGGGAACCACCGTTCCTAATGAGAATCTCATCTGTGGAATGCCAGAGGATCAAAGCTTTTTAGATTCATCTGTGTGCAAGAACAAACCAGCAACCCAGCGTGTAAATGAGAGATTAGTGTGTGTTCATGTACAAATTAACAGGCGGGTTCACTCCATTCCAACTTCAAGCCAACAGCGCCAGCTGTGTGGCAGCCACATGCATTATAGCTCCAAGCTTTCCACCCACAACAATGCCTTGTCACAACAGCATCAAGAAACTTGGCCTGGTGAATAGGAGTGAATGCCAGACAAAGCCAAACGCAGCCTATCTCCTATTTCTTAATGTTCCTCTTTGTTCATTCGTGGTCTCTGACAAGGTACAGCTGAAAAGAAATAATCCCTAGCAAATCCTATAAAACAACTGTGTGGGAGGTGGACTCCTTTACTCAGCTGCAGCTAAGAATGTCACTTGGAGGTAGGAAGATTCGTGCAGAGTGTCAAGCAGCCCTGAAAAGAAAAGGATGCTCCATTGGAGCAGTGGTCTGTTATTATTCCCGATCTTCATTAGGGAGGCAGTTTGGCTGTATAGTTTTAGCAACATCTTTGCCCAGGGAAAAGAGGTAAACTGAGAGAGAAAAGGTGATATGAAAGAAAAAAAGTGAAGACAGTAATAGTGACACTATGGAAAAGAGATACTTGATTGAGGGACTTCATAGGTCAGTGTTCGGCTTAGAAGGAACACACAGGATTAGTAGCAGATGTTCCCAAGGAGGGCCTTGCGAGCACTTGAAGTCTGAAAGCAGCTTTTCTTCCATTGTTGAGGACCTTAAGTAATACTAATGTGAAATTAGGAGACTGAAGTTATTCTAGAAAAAAATCTAACCTGCACAAGGAATCAAATTAAATAGCCCCTTGAGTCTTTTTCTGTGGCCTGATAATAGAAGAACTTATAAGGTGGATGTGTAGAATGTCACTGCTTCACAGTAAAAGTTTTGTCCGGGTGAACTCTCTAGTATAAGCCAAGAGGTAGGGCATCTCTGCCTAACTCTACTGGCTTGAACCCCTCGATTGCCCTCCCTCCTCAAAACCATTCCAACATTCCATCCTCTCTGGCAAACATCCTTCATTCCCCACAGGTGGTCAGTAACCCATCAAGCCTGCTTCCTTCATTTTATTCACACCTGTTGGCTTTCACTCAACCAGATGGCCACTCTCCTTTCGGATGATCACTATTGTCCAGCTAGATTGCTGCTGATCTCTCGTCCAGGTTGCACCTCTTCTTCATTCTGATACAGGAGATGGAAATAAATTATTTAGGCAGATAGTGAGGGCAAAAGAGTCCTTGGAAAGGCTTCCATTCTAACAAAAGCAGTCCAAGAAATTATTTTTTTTTCTAATGAAGAGCAGCCTGAAAAATCAGGCTGCAAACATAGATAAGCGAGCTGGAAGCTTGCACGGGGGGGTGCTGGCAGCTGTGCCAATGGAAAAGGGCTACCTGGGGCCAGGCATGTTCAACGTGGAGGTTCCATCTTCCCTTTTCTTTGTTACCACGTACAGCAAAGAAACAGGCAACATGGCACCAGGAGGTAGAGAACCCATGTACGTAATAAAATATTAGGGTGGTGGTGGCCAGCCTTTCATGCCCTATGCAAATGGCTCACCTAGTCCTAACCAGCTTTTCATGCCTTATGCAAATAGCACACTTGTTCCGACCAATCTTTCATGCCCTGTGTGAATCAGACACTGCCTCCTCAAGCCATTTGTAAAACCTCCTGCATTTCACCGTGGCAGCAGAAAACCCAGTCGGGACCCCTCTCTCTGCAGCAGAGAGAGCTTTTCTCTTTCTTTCACCTATTAAACTTCCACTCTGAACCTCAGTGTTTGTGTGGCTGCTTCCTTGTTTTCCATGGCCATGAGACAACAAACCTTGGGTATTTACCCCAGACAACGATGCCGCTTCAATTCCAGTCTCCCCAGGGTTGCCAGAGTGATCTTGTGAGCATTCAATCCCTTGCTTGTCATCTTCAAGTACATAAAACCTTAAATTCCTTAGGATAGTTCATGAGGCTTTTTGTTATCTGGCTTCTGCCAGGACACATCCTGGGTGTCATCCCCTCTCCTATTTTCTTCTTTCCACCTGGACCCCACACTTGTTTGCATTTCAAAAGTACTGAATTGTTTGCAAATTTCTGCACTTTTTTCACAAACATTTGTTCCCTTGCTTGGAATGCCCTTCCTTTTATTTTGTCTCTCATCTTGTATTAGATTTTTGGTCTTTAGAAATCAGTACCAACAGCCTTTCATCATTCCGTCCCATCTAATGCAGGCAACTATTTTTACTACAGGCCTCGCCTCCTTTCTTAAAAATAAAAGGTGGGGAGTTGCTTCAGTACGCATGAATTGTACTTGGAAAAAATATTTCCAGATCATGCTTCCCTAGGGAGAAATTAGAAGAAAAAGTTTTAAGAAAAAAAAAAAAGCCAGTTTCTTAAGGAGGGAATAATAAACAGGTTTGTTCGTTTTAAAATATAAATGTAAAATTCTAGGCAAAACTTACACAAATATTTATTAATTGCCTGTTGATGGTTATATGCTGAGAGATGGAGGAGGATGAAGGAAGGTTGCCTTGAAGTTTGAACTCTACTCAGTGTAAAATGAGGAATTTTAAAAGACGCTTGAATAGTGGAGTATGTTTTTTAAATTTTATTATTTTTAAAAATTTCAAACAGTAAAATTTAATTTTTAAAACTGATTATTTCTTTTTTGTTGTCGTTGAATGACAAGAGTTCTTTATATTGTGAAAAAATTTTGATTAAAGCTGTTGAGACTTTAAATTATTTTCAACCTTAAAGAAAATGTTATTGTGAGATCCAAGTCACATAGCAAGCTGCTACAACCTTTGCTTATCTGACTATAGATTAACTCATTTCTTATTTATTTTATTTATTTATTTTTTTGCCCTGTAAAATGCTGTAAAAGACTGTTTCCAGAGATAAGACCCCATCCCTCTTAATTACTGACCCTTTATTACAGATTAACTTCCTTCCTTTTTCTTGTACACTACCCAGACCAGGTGGCAGAAGACCTTTTGATAATCAAATTGCTCAAGATGAAATGTGAAATCTACCTTTCCTGAAAAAGGACAAACTGTAATCAATCAAATTGTTTTAACTTACAGATCAGCACTGTATGGAAAATGGTGCAATCTCACAAAGCTTTCTTGCTTCTGCCCATAAGTGAAGCCTCAGCTTCTTCATTTCAGAGCACTGACCCCTTCCCTTTGTAATCTGTTTTCTGAGTGGCTCCCCTTAAACTTTGCACTTGAATAAACTCTTTCAAACTTGGGTTCTTCACAATCTTGAAACACAGCAAAATAAAAATAGAATTCAATATGAAGAAAATAGCTCAAACCATACAATTACATGGGAATGAAACAAACTGCTTCTGAATGATTTTTGGGTAAATAATGAAACGAAGGCAGAAATCAAGAAGTTCTTTGAAGCTAATGAGAACAAAGATACAATGTGCCAGAATCTCTGGGACACAGCTAAGCCATGTTAAGAGGGAAATTTATGGTACTAAATTCTCACATCAAAAAGTCATAAAGATCTCAATGTAGCCACCTAATATCACCACTAGAAGAACTAGAGAAGAAAAACCAAACCAACCCCAAAGCTAGCAGAAGACAAGAAATAACCAAAATCAGAGCTGAACTGAAGGAGATTGAGACATAAAAAACCATAGAAAAAAAATAAATGAATCCAGGAGTTGGTTATTTGGAAAAAACAATAAGATAGACTGCTAGCCAGACTAATAAAAAAGAAAAGAGAGAAGATCCAAATAAACACAATTAGAAATGACAAAAGGGATGTTACCACTGACCCCACAGAAATACAAATAATCAGAGACTACTACAAACACTTCTACGCAACAAACTAGAAAATCTAGATGAAATGGATAAATTCCTGGATACAAACATTCTGCCAAGGCTGAACTAGGAAGAAATAGGATCCCCAAAAAGAGCAATAATGAGCTCTGAAATTAAATTAGTAATAAACAGCCTATCAACTAAGAAAAAAAAAAAGCCCAGGACCAGACTGATTCAGAGCCCAATTCTACTAGATGTACAAAGAAGAGCTGGTACCATTCCTACTACAAGTGTTCCACAAAATTGAGGAAGAGGGACTCCTCTTCAACTCAATTCTATTAGGCCGGGATAATTCTGATACCAAAACTTGGCAAAGACACAATAAAAATAAAAGAAAACTTCAGGCCAATATCCTTGATGAACATAGATGCAAAAATCCTCAACAAAATCCTGGCAAGTTGAATCCAGCAGCACATCAAAAAGCTAATCTACCAGGATCAACTAGGCATTATCCCTGGGGTGCAAGGTTGATTTAACATACATAAATCAATAAATGCAATCCTTCACATAAACAGAACCTAATACAAAGGCCACAGGATTACCTCAAGAGATGCAGAAAAGCCTTTCAATAAAATTCAACATCTCTTCATGTTAAAAACTCTCAATAAACTAAACATTGAAGGTACACACTTCAAAATAGTAAGAGCCATCTATGGCCAACCCACAGACAACATCATACTGAAAGGGCAAAAGCTGGAAGCATTCCCCTTGGAAACTGGCACAAGACAAAGATGCCTGCTCTCATCACTTCTACTCAACATAGTATTGGAAGTTCTGGCCAGAGCAATCAGGCAACAGAAATAAATAAAACACATTCAAATTAAAAAAGAGGAAGTCAACCAATCCCTTTTTGCATATGACATGATCCTATGTCTAGAAAACCCCACAGTCTCGGCCCAAAAGCTCCTTGAGCTGATAGTTTGGTGAAGTTTCAAGGATACAAAATCAACACACAAAAGTAAATAACATTCCTATACACCAACAACAGCCAAGCCAAGAGTTAAATCAGGAATGCAATCCCATTCACAATTGTGACAAAAAGAATAAAACACCAAGGAATACAGCTAACCAGGGAGGTGAAATATCTCTACAATGAGAATTACAAAACACTGCTCAAATAAATCAGAGATAACAGAAACAAATGGAAAAAATATTCCATGCTCATGGATAGGATGAATCAATATCGTTAAAATGGCCACATTGCCCACAGCAATTTACAGATTCAATGCTATTCCTATCAAACTACCAGTAACATTTTTAACAGTACTAGAAAATAATATTTTAAAATTTATATGGAACCAAAAAAGAGCCTGAATAGCCGAGGCAATCCTAAGCAAAAAGAGCAAAGCTGGAGGGATCACACTACCTGTCTTCAAACTATACTACAGGGCTACAGTAACCAAACCAGCATGGTATTGGTACAAGAACAGACACAGAATCAAGAGACCAGTAGAACAGAATCAAGAGCCCAGAAATAATACTGCACACCTGAAATCATTTTATCTTTGACAAACCTGAAAAAAAGCAAGCAATTGGAAGGGACTTCCTACTCAATAAATAGTTCTGGGATAACTAGCTAGCCACATGCAGAAGATTGAAGCTGGACCCTTTCTTTACATCATATACAAAAATCAGCTCAAGATGGATTAAGGACTTAGATGCAAAACCTAAAACTGTAAAAACTCTGGCAGATAACCTAGGAAATACCATTCTGAACATAGATACTGGCAAAGATGTCACGACATGCTGAAAGAAATTGCGACAAAAGCAAAGATTGACAAATGGGACCTAATTAAACTAAAGAGCTTCTGCACAGGAAAATAAACTATCAACAGAGTAAACAGAGTAAGCAGACAACCTACAGAATGGAAGAAAATATTTCCAAACTATGCTCCTGACAAAAGTCTAATACCCAGAACCTATAAGAAATGTAAATAAATTTACCAGCAAAAAGCAACCCTATTAAAAAGTGGGCAAAGGACATGAACAGATACTTTTCACAAAAAGTCATACACATGGCCAAAAAGTGTATAAAAAGGTGTTCAGCTACCCTAACCACTAAGGAAATGCAAATTAAAACCACAAGGAGATACTATCTCACACCAGTCACAATGGCTATTAGGTAAAAAATTAAAAAATAACATGCTGTCAAAGTTGTGGAGAAAGGGCAATGCTACACTATTGGTGGGAGTGTAAATTAGTTCAACTATTGTGAAAAACAGTGTGGTGATTCCTCAAAGAATTAAAAACAGAATTACCATTTGATCCAGCAATCCCATTATTGGGTATACACCCACAGGAATATAAATCATTTTACCAGAAAGACACACGCACATGTACGTTCATTGCAGTACTGTTCACAATAGCAAAGACATGGAATCAACCTAAATGTCCATCAATGGTAGACTGAATAAAGAAAATGGGACTGGGCGCAGTGGCTCATGTCTGTAATCCCAGCACTTTGGGAAACCGAGGAAGGTGGGTCACGAGGTCAAGAGATCAAGACCATCCTGGCCAACATGGTGAAACCCTATTTCTACCAAAAATACAAAAAATTAGCCGAGTGTGGTGGTGCATGACTGTAGTCCCAGCTACTTGGGAGGCTGAGGCAGGAGAATTGCTTGAACCTGGGAGGCGGAAGTTGCAGTGAGTCAAGATCGCAGCACTGCGCTCTAGCCTGGCGACAGAGCGAGGCTCTGTCTCAAACAAACAAACAACAAAAAAAAGGGGGTGCATGTACCATGGAATACTATGCAGCCATCAAAAGAATGGTCATGTCCCTTGCAACAACAGAGATGAAGCTGGAGACCGTTATTCTTAGCAAACTAATGGAGACCGTTATTCTTAGCAAACTAACGCAGGAATAGAAAACCAAATACCACATGTTCTCACTTATAAGTGGGAGCTAAATCACGAGAACAAATGGACACAAAGGGGAAAACAGACACTGGGGCCTACTTGAGGATGAGAGAGGGGGGATCAGAAAAAAATATCTATTGTATACTATACTTATTACCTGGTGTCAGGGTTACGACTTTGCCAAATGTTATGTTGAGGTCTGAAGGGAGTGGGTGGATGAGTAGAAAGAACACTCGGGGGGCCATCAACAGGTGAAAGATGATTGTATTTAGCAGCAGCTTTCATTAATAGCTTTCTTACACTAGCTCTCTACACTGTTCGCCCTTATTTCAGCTGTCTGCTCTGGATCTGTGTCTCCTGCCGCCCCCACGCCTACAGCTGCATGGCCGGCTCTCCCTTGGCTTCAGGGTCAGCAGCTTAATTTTCTCTCTCTGAGCATGAGAGAGCCAAGCCTGTGTCCTGGCTCCCTCCTGTTCATCTGCAAAGATGGACAGCTCTGGATTTCTCTGTCTTTCTCTGGGCGCCAGTGCCTGCCCAGTGTCAAGAGGGCAATTGTATTTTTTATAGACAATAGTGGTATAGAGCCAAGTGATGGCCTTCCCACGTTATGGCTACATGGCTATGATAACAAGTGGAGTTACAGGCCTGCACTCTGAACTCGCTGAATCATGCAGGATATAGACATCTTACCTTGGCCTATCCCTGACCAAAGCACAGCCATCCATGTTCCTTACACTCCATCCTCTAGGCCGAGGGAGGCATTGGCCTTGGATACACAGGTTATACACACGAGCTTTGGGTACATAGGCTCAATATACACACACAGGCTTTACACATAAGTTTTGGGCACATCAGTTTGATATACAGGCTTGGCACACAGGCCTTACGTTCCGTCCCCTGTGCACATAGGGAAGCACACTGAACTCCTGGGTTACGGCTCCAATAGAGAGAGCAACAACCTACCATTAATATTCCTGTTACGCTACCTGTGATTATTAGAGCCCAATGTAGGGTAGAGCTGAGAGACGCCCACTATCTCTGTGGGGGTTCATCAGTAAGGCACTCAATTGCCTTGATTTCCCATGATACCCCTTATAAAGCTGTGGTTATATTCTGGTGGTTATCAGGGCTGAATGTACAACGTTGTGTCCCCACAAGGGCACGGTGACCACACATTAACGGAGTGGCTAATGGCAGCAGCCGTACGGACTGCTTGGAATGACGCCAGAATGATGCTGGCGAGATACCGGAAACTGTGAGTAAATGGCAATCACATACCAGTTTGGTGAAGGTACTCTGGGAGACGGGTATGTGGCAGGCTGTGTTTGATCTGAATACCCAGGAGCCAGATGACGGATGCTTCACTTCCCACATGAGGGATCTTGTGCTCGACTCAGCATCCCCAGATGCTTTTGGCTCTCTAGCTGCTGTTCTCACCCTATATGTGGAGCGCCACATACATGAAGTGACTACTGCTATGGCAAACCTTGGGGAGGCTGAAGGCCATTGGTGGGACTGGGGAACCCATGCCATAAACAAGGGGAAGATACCCCCTCCGCAGGTTGGCATGCTCCAACAGCATCGTCAATTGGGCCCACACCTGCACTCAGGTGACCAATGTCTCCAACTGTTAGATCTGCACCGTCCTTCCAGCAGCAGTGGTGGATGGCTTGCCCTGGCACGTACATCCAGCTTCAGTGCAGAACTGGACATGGCTAGACACTTGGAGTCCCATGGACAATGGGTGGGATGCAACAGGGCAGGCTTTGGAGAGGGGTGTCGCAAAACCCATGGCAAGTCTGCCCCCGACTGACTCATGGTGTCCATGATGGACGGGGATGGCTAATGGGAGAACAGGTGGTGCCAACATTTCAGGTACCATGATGTATAGAGCAGCACAAGTCACTAGGGATGGTTGCCTGCTGAGGTTTGGGCAAACGTAGCACGTGTCACCACACCAATGGTGTGGGGGAACAAGTGGTCTTACCAAGGCCAGGCCCCCATGGACTTTGTGCCTCCTGGGAGTTTATGGGTCTTTGAGGACACAGGATGGCCATATCTGCCAGCCAAGTGGACTGGACATTGTACCTGGAGGTGGCCTTATGAGCCTGCCACTGTGGTTCCCACATTACCCAGTCGCCCACATAACTGGGAGGCTCTGTGGTCTTGCTTTTTGAGAATGCGGTGGGCTCCCTGGCGGCTCTACCCCTTAGCAATAACTATGCCTGGAGCAGGTGTCATTACTGTAGAAATGCAAGTGACAGCCCTTGCAGAGCACGTAGTTCAGGCCCTGAATTATACCCAAGTGCTCTCTGTTTGTTAACTGATGAGGTTAATCAGATCGCGAAAGTGGTGCTGCAAAACCTGATGGCCTTAGACATAGTCACAGCTGCCCAAGGTGGCACCTGTGCTCTTGTGGAGACACAGTGTTGTACATTTATTCCTGACAACCACCAGAACACCTTTACAAGAAGTGTCACGGGAGATTAAGGCGATTGCGTGCCTCACTGATGACCCCCTGCAGAGACAGTGGGCATCTCTGGGCTCCACCCAATGTTGGGCTCTAATAATCATAGGTAGCATAACAGGAATAGTAATGGTAGGTTGTTGCTTTCTGTATTGTTGCTGTATCCTGTGAATTCAGAGTGGTGCCCTATGTGCATGGAGCCCCACTAAGAAAACTCCCTCGGCCTAGGGGGTGGAACGTAAGGCCTGTGTGCCAAGCCTGTATATCAAACTGATGTGCCCAAAACTTAGGTATAGAGCCTGTGTATGTATATCGAGCCTTATGTACCCAAAAGCTTATGTGTATAACCTGTGTATCCAAGGCCTATGCCTCCCTTGGCCTAGGGGGTGGAGTGTAAGGAACACAGCTGTACTTTGGTCAGGGATAGGCGGAGGTAAGATGTCTATATCCTGCGTGACTCAGTGAGTTCAGAGTGCAAGCCTGTAACTCCACTTGTTATCACAGCCATGTAGCTATGACATGGGAAGGCCATCACTTGGCTCTACGCCACTGTCTATACAAGGTATAATTGCCCTACCGACACAGTATAGGTACGCTGGTGCCCAGAGAGAGAGAGAGAGAGCCAAAGCTGTTCATCTTTACAGATGGACAGATGGGAGCCAGGACAAAGCTCGGCTTCCTCACGCCCAGAGAAAGAGTTAAGCTGCTGACCTTGAAGGCAAGGGAGAGCTGGCTGTGCAGCTGTGTGTGGGGGCCACTGAGTTAAGCAGCCAAGACAGGGAGAACAGTGTGAGAAAGCTGTTGATGAGAGCTACTGCTGAATAAAATCATCTTTCACCTGCCTGTGGCCCCCCGAGTGTTCTTGCTGCTCATCCACCCACTCCCTCCGGACCTCAGCATGGGATAGAACCTAACCCCGAGCATAATAATTGCTGTAGTCATGAACATGACATCTGGGTCGTGAAATCATCTGTACACCAAACCATGGTGATATGAGTTTACCTGTGTAAGAAATCTGCCCATGTACCCCTCAACCTAAAATAAAAGTTAAAAGAAAAAAATATAGGTTGTCTTTTCAATTATTTGAGATTGACAATATAATATGGCTATCAATTTCTTACAAGATACATGATTTGCAAATATTTTCTCCCATTCAATGGGTTGTCATTTCACTCTGTTGATGGTGTTCTTGGATACACAAAGTTTTTAATTTTCATGATTTCCAACTTATCTTTCTTTTGTTGCCTGTGCTTTTGGTGGGATATCCAAGAAACAACAGTTAAATCCAATGCCATAAAGCTCTCTCTTGTTTCCTTCTAAGAGTTTTATAGTTTTAGCTCTTATAGTTAACTCTTTGATCCATTTTTAGCTAATTTTTGTATATGGTATAAAGTAAGAGTTCAGCTTCATTCTTTTTCATGTGAATATCTAGTTTTCCCAGCACTATTTATTGGAGACTGTCTCTTTCCCATTGAATGGTCTTGGCAACATTGATGAAAATCATTTTGCCATGTATGTGAGGGTTTATTTCTGAGCTCTCTGTCCTTATTCTACTGGTCTATATGTCTGTCTTTATGCCAGTACCACACTGTTTTCATTACTGTGGGTTTGCACTAAGTTAAAATATTTTCACTTCTTAAAGAAGGGATGTGAGTAATCTTGTCTCTGGGGATACCAAACTTGGAGAAGAAAATATTCCTGGTCAATTTCATAAAGGCTGCTATTCAAAACCCTGGGAATAAAGATCCAGATAGGAGAAATAGACAAGGTCACTAGAGGAGAGTGATCAAACTACAGAGGCACGTGATAAAAAGCTGGGCTTGACCTGTGAAAGCCATTCTTTGGCTCTGTTGCCATCAAATGGATGAGGCCTTTTGTTATTGGCCGTGGTTCTAGTCAACAGTGGGGAGACCTATTTTTTCTGTGAGCTGATTTGTGTATTGTACATCATAACAAGACAGAGGCAGGTACATCAAAGGCAAAGTCGCAAATGAAAGCTAAAGATTGTTAATGCTGACCCAGCCTTGTCCTGATCAGGTGGGTGCCAATGACCCACAGTCACTAGAGTGGCAGGATTTACCTGCTAAGAAGGGCAGAGACTAAAACCAACCTGCATCTTACAACCAAGCCATGAGAAAACATCTCCAGGAAGCCAAGGGTGAAGGGATTCTTTGTGTCATTTCCCTCAGGGCAAGATGTTCAGGTGAAATTTAGCTATAAACCCTGCCTAGATCTGGAATCCTATCCCAAATTTCTTTGACTGCATTTGCGATACAAAAGGAGAAATCATAAACAAAAGGGAGCTTGTAATGGACTTTCATTTGCCATATGTGCTCGCTATGTCTTTGTTATGAGAAGATGAGTGCTTTTTGTTGGGTAACTTCCAGCCCAACAATGGTTTGTATCTGGAATTCCAGCCTGATCTCCAGGGGTGGGAGGTGGGGAGTATAGCAGGACTGTTAGGGTTATCAGGAAACTTTTTGCTATTTTTCCTTGAGAATCATCTAAACAATGCCAATGTTACCTTTCCATGTTGTAAACTTTCTAAGTGTTTGAACACAGTGTCATGGAAACTAGAAACATCAGTGCCAGGAGGGAATAACTAGTTTTACATATATGGCAGTGAAATAGCAATACAATGAACATAAGTAACTCCAGTTTTGTTTAAGAGGCCTTTATGCATTCCTGTGTGTAGGCTAATTTTAGAGCCCCGAGACAATGTGCAAAAAAAGCAGTCATGTTGTTTTAAAAACTAACTCTGTGATTAAAGGATAAGTATATAAACACTTAACTATGTTTTGTAGATTTATGGGAGCATTGCGACCTGACTAAGGACAAAAAAAGTCCCAACCTTCTCAGACCCTCACAGGGCCCAGATATCTGCAGTTGTCAGTCACCTCTTGATCCCAACCCTCTCCTCTTCCCCATGCCCTTAATATAAAAGGGACCTAAATTTGTACTAATTTAAGATGATACTTTAGGACACTAGTCTGCCATCTTCTCAGTTTGCTGGCTCTCTAAATAAACCTGCTTTTCCTCTCACCAACTCTTCTCTCATGTTTGACTTTTGAGCTGAGAGCACCCGAACCTGGGTTCGGTTACAGCTACATGTTGCCTGTACCACAAGACTAGGAATCAGAGAGAGGAGGCAGCGTCCTCTCTGTCACGTGACTTGGGCGTGCCTGAGCCGGGACTAGGGCAGGCTTCCTGGTTCTCTGGATGTTTCTCCACCACCTCCAGTGAGTTTTATTGAAGTCCCTAGGAGGAAGTAGGAGCAGCAGTTGCTTCCTTCAGCTACAGATCCTGAAGTCTAGATGTATTCAGATGCCTCAGAGCCTCAGAGGGTGCCTTACATCTAATAAATGCTCAAAAACTGCCTGCAGATTGACTGAGTCACTAAACCACTGAATTAAATACTCTTAAGTGATTAGGTAAAAATTAATTGTGTTGGTGTTATTGAAATTCTGCCCCCTACCACCTAGAACTTTTATATCCCCTAATAATAGGAGGGATGCTGGCCTCTGTAATCTGGAAGGCAAAAACAAATACAGCTTCTGTAAGAAATGCACTGTGTGCAGTACATGGGCATTGCTTATGTAACACACTGGGGTGCTGCTCTTTTGCCTTTGGATCCTGTACCCCTTCCATGTGGACCTTCCTTTTTCTCAACTTCCTCTTTCACATGCTTCCTTTCTTGTCCTTGCTCCCTTCTCTTCAAGGTTGGTGCCCCGAGGATGGCTCCTAGTTAACCAGCTTTCACAAAGACACACTCAACATTACGTTTATTTTTGGACCCCAGATTTCTGCCTGTAAGTCCCCTGCAACCCACCCTGGTTGTGTTAGCCTGGTCCCTGCTTTCTGGATCTCCCCTTTCCTTGGCAAACTGTTTGTCATAAGTATGTATGGAACATGCCCTGGATGTGACGTGGGCAGCCCACCCCAACATAACACAACAAAGCCAACACATACCTTAATAGGATCTTTCAATGCCTTACTAACACAATTTACCAGTAGGGTATTTTGGGTATCTGAGGAGGCTCATGGGTGAAGCTCCCAGGAGTCCTCACTCTGGGTTCACCCTGCTCTGCCTGTGCATTAATCCCCTGGGTTGGGGCACGAGAGGAGGACCATTGTGAAGACTCAGGTGGGAGTGACTTACAACATCTTACAAGGACTGTCTTCTTTAGCTGCACATAAGAATCAGCTGGAAGAATTAAAACTGCTAAAACCCAGACCAGAAAAGAAAAAAACGGAATCAAAAAGCCATGGGACAATATCAAAGAGTCTAGCATATATATCATTAGAATCCCAAAGGAAAAGAGGAAAGAACAGAGAAGAAAAAATATTTGAAGAGATAGTAGCAGGGAATTTTCCAAAAATAATAAATGCATGCATGAAACCACCCACAAATCATAAAACTCATAGAAATCCAAGTAGAATATATATCTAAAAGAAAGACAAAGAAGTTTGGAAGACTTCCTAGATACATCATGTTTAAACTGTTTAAAGATGATGAGAAAAATGTTAAGGCAGTGGAAATAGGAGATTCATTGCATACAGAAAAACAACTACAGACATTTTCTCATTGGAAACTACCTAGGCCAGGAGAATAGAAGACAACAAGGCCAAAAAAGTCATTTTTTTTTTCCCCTGAGTATTTAGGTAAGATCAGCATTTTTAATGTCAGGAAAAGTAACAAATATCACCAAAACTGTAAGGTAAATTCACAGAACCAAAGGTTTGGCGGCAGAGGGATGAGATAAATTGAAAAGAAATAATAAAAGTTGAATTTAGAAAAGAGAGGAGAAGAGTCTGTACAATTTTTTCTTAGACTGGTCTGTGTTGAAACTCACCTTAGTATTTGTTATTTGTGAGAAAGATATTAGATTTCATGTTCTCAAATACATTTCAAGCCGAGTAGCCCTTGCAAATCCATCTCACTTAGGCTAAGGTGGGAGCAGAAAGAGCTCTTCTCCCTTTCAGCTTCCTCCCGAAAAGTTAGCCAAACTATTTCTAAAAACACATCTCATTCTCAACTTTTCAATTGAGCTATCTTATATACTTGAGTGGGGAGATGGGCTAATGATAGTCTATTTGATTGCATAATTCCTTAGACTGTCTTGTATGTGTGGCCTATCATCTAGGTCACTTAGCCACTACTGAAGTTTTATGTGTTGAAATACCCTGTTACTCAAGCATGCCTCCTATTCTCTGTGACAATGCTTCTCAAATGTTTGCTTGCATAGGAATCATTCCTTGGCAGACTGATCCATGTTCCCATCCTGATCTCTGGAACTTGGAAATGTTACTTTATATGGTAAATGTAACTTTGCGGATGTAATTAAATAAGAATCTTGAGATGGAAGCATTTTTCTGAATTATCCAGGTGGGTTCTGTGAATCACAGGTGTCCTTCTAAGAGGGAGGCAAGAGACCAGAGCAGAAGTATGAATATTACACCAGAAGCAGGAGGCTGGTGTGATGCAAGGAAGGAGTTATGAGATGAGGCCTGCAGGCAGTCTCCAGGAGCTAAAAAAAATAAGGTACAGAAACAGGTTCTCCCCTGCAGCCTCCAGAAAGCTCTGATACCTTGAGTTTAGTGCAGTGAAAATGATTTCTAGAAGAATAAGAGAATAAATTTGATTGTTTAGCCACCAAACTCACAGTAACTTGTGGCAGCAGCAATAGGAAGCTAATACACACCCAGAGCTTGGTAAAATATAAACTCCAAAACAGCACTTTAAGAGGTCTGAATGAGTTGCTCAGGAATCTGAGTTTTCAATAAGCACTTTGCTGATTGTGATGCAGTTGGTCTGTAAAATACACTTAAGAAATACTTCAACATTCTATACAAATGTCAGGTATTTTATGATGAGCTTAGAGAATTTAGGCATTATTTTTCATTTGTCACATTAACTTGACACCTATGGTAAGGTGATATTTTATGTCTCTCTCCACAAAAGGCAATTATGGAACTCACAATTATTATTTAGTTTTGCTCTATGCATTAACAGATTTAACATGGAAAACAATTCCCCCCATAAACATATCATAATATAACAATATTCAGTGTTTTAAACAGCCTGATTATATTTAGACTCATTTGAGAACAGAGAAAGAGGGAAAATCCAGACTTTTTTAGTATTGCCTAAAATTAGTCCCACCCCAATATATGCCACCAGGTGCAGTTACGCTCTCATTTTTTTTTTTTTCTTTGTGAACTTTCCACCTGTTCCTCCAGATAATGTTGCTCTTTTTACTAGCCTTTTCACCAAATGTGGGTAAAATGTTAAGTTTTCACTCCAATAGAGGGGCCTTGTGGCAGCTGTCCCAGGATCTCCTAGGGCACCAATATGTTTCATGCTCAACAGTAAGGTTCTGTTAAAATGCTTCATGTTTGTGCGTCAAAGACAAAATACAGAGGAACAAGGACAAAATGGGCAGTCACCTCGGGGGAAGAAGGTTTGTATCTTTTTGAAAAGAAATCTTTTAAAATTAGTTTTATTTCCTAGAGATTGAGATGGAGTGAGTCTCATAGAGGTGTCCAGTGGCCTGTCAGCTTGGAGAGTGCTCCCTTACACCCTGCATGCCCTCACCTTCCTCCACACACACACGCCATCCCCTCACCTTCCCCCGCACACACAGAGTGAACGTCAACATACAGACAGACCTTGTAAAGTGTCAGGGACTGACTTCCCCGACTTGGATCTTAGATAAGCCTCCCTTACCAGAACCCACATCTATGTCTTCCTGGAACATAGATGCTGCTTTGGAATCATTTAGATTGGGAATTTATAGCTTGGCTTTACTCAATCTTCTGTTTTTCACACCGCATAGCAAAGTCTGGATGGATGCCCAGTCACCGCCATCAACCTGGGGTATGGAAACCTGTTGGCTACTCTGAATTCTCAGACAGAGTCTATTATTCATTAGCTTCTGCTCTACTTTGTTCAAATCTTGAATTCATACTACATCACACTTATTTACCTGTGTGTGACTCTCCTTTAGACTATTTTCTTGGAAAAACAATTACCATTCATTGCCAGCTTTGTGTCATCAGTTCTTAGGTGCAGAATGGTGATTAATTAATAATGCCCCTATTGATTTGGGGAGCCTGAGGAGTGATGCTTAATGGTGTCACAGAGGATGTGTTATGGCTACTCAAGTAGGGAACAGATTAATTAACTTCCTGCTCAGATGTCAACTAGAAGTATTCTTTCTAAAACAGAGGAGCTTCTTATCATTCTCATCCTTTCCTCACATGTCTTGCATTGCTGCAGAGACTCAACACAGCGACCACAATCTTAGACTAGAGAGAACTAAAGAGCCAAGAAGGCAATCAGAAGACAACCCCCGTGTCATACAAAATGCAAGCAGCCAACAGTATTTAGAGTATGTTGAGGGACGCAAACCTTCATAGGAATGGATGGATAGAGATTGGAGTTGAAAATGAGCTTTGAGCATTTGCATCTGCAGGTACCAGGTACTTTCTTTGAAGATCAGTGAAGGTTTCCATGGATGTCCTTTTCCCAGTGTAAATTAGGTGAGCAAAGCAGGAAATCGTACAGAGGAGGGTCAGCAGAACTCACCAACACTCCACATCAATCAATCCAAAAGATTGACTGGATTCCAGCCAAAAGCACTCTTCTGAGGGAGAAAGCTGCTTTATTATTCTGCCAACCTCCCAGACTCTCTTGTCATCCCTTGGCCATCTCCCCTGAGAAAAGGCACAATTAATCTGATTGATTGGAAACCAGACCATTCTCTGGATCTAGCCCATTGAGGGGCACATCTGTTTCCTGTGCCTCATGTCAGAAATTAGGCTCTGTACTTCCTCTTTCACATTTAGTGCTCATGTATAAAGGGCACTTTTGTGCTTTCTGTCATTCCTTGAAAAGCAGATCTGGGAAGGGTCTCACGAAATGGCAATCTCTCCTGCTATATCTCTGCTTTGCCTAGAATTGGTCGTAAACTGGTCTGCCAGGTCCCCTGCGAGCAGCAACTTGTTCATTTGATATTGTTTCCCCGGTCTGCTTCTGGTGCTCACAGGCACTCTGGCCTCTGGATTTAAATATGGGGAGGAAGTAAAAATCCCCACTTACACCTAAGACCTATAACATTTAACGCAGATGATTAGACTCCTAAAAGCCATTTTCCTCCTACTTCTTACTGACTGAATCTTTTTCCTATTGTAGAAACCGATAATGCCATTTATTCTCTCAGCTTCTTTGCACTTAGGGGTTGCCATGGGATTCAGTTCTGGTCAATGAGTCATATTACAAGGCTTCTGGAAACTATATTCTTCCTAAATAAAAATAAACGGGTGTTTGAAGAAAGCCCCCTTTCTTTGCTCTTTTTAGACTTTTTGGTTTTTTTTTTGAACACAATTGTGTCGGGGTATGATGCTTGGAGGCGAGGCTATCATCTTGTAACCATAAAGGGACACATCTCCATAAAAGACAGCATATTGTGGAGCATGGCAGAGGCAGGGAGGAAGGTCTGAGTCCCTAAGGACAGTTTTGAGACTTTGCTTCTCTGCACCAAACCAAGTAGAGCCTAGCTGTCTCTGGATGACTCATTACATAACACAGTTAACCTCTCGCCATGTAGCGCCGTTCGAGTTTCACATTCTGCAACTCGAAATCATTGACATCCTAACTGGTACAATCTGCTTTTGTGAAGGTTTTAAGGTCCTCCTCAGGATCATTAAAGTGGTCCTTCATTCCTCCATTGGCTTCTGATCTTGGTGTGTGTTTTCCATGTGATACAAAACTCCAGAACTCTAGAAGAAAAATCTGTGGAAGGGACCCTAAACGCCTAACACAATATTCCATTGTCCGTACAGAAAATTCTTGTAAGTTCCTACATTTAAAAGAATTAGAAATTTATACAGAATGTAAAGGAAAACATCTACGGTTCTTTTTTTGTAGATGGATATGGATGAGTTAACTGCATCATATTATATAAAATTCTTTTTACATTATATGTTCCAATAAGCATCAGTAAATATGTTTGCTGTCTATAAACATCCAAGTTAAAAACCACTTTATCCAATATTAAACTTATACACACTCATGGGTTAGAGAGGTAGCTATAAAGTGGTGACTAAAAATGATTTATAGTCCTGGCTGTACATCTTACTACTTACATAGTCATGAAGAAGTCACTTAACTCTAACTGTCTCAGGTCACCCATCTTTAAATGAGGTGATGACAACAGTACCCATATGACAGAGTTGTGGCAATATATATATAATCTGCCTTAGGACAATGCATGAAGCATAGCAAATGCTGAATGTCTCAGGGGATGTAATTATATCACCTATATTTTCACCTGCTGTATTTTACCTGTATTCGCCCCAGTCATCAAGCCAAAATAAGACACTGCAAAAACTACTGGTAGAATACATATATTCTAGAATGTATCATTTTCTATTAATAAGTAGTTCAATCCTTTATATTTTGTGCATGATAACTTTACTTTTTTATCCCACATCTTATTTTGCTTAAGCAAGAGTATTGATATCTGGCTTAGAAGTAGAATAATTTGGGTGGATAATATTTTTCCTTATTGGTTTCATTTTATTGAAATGCCAAAATATTCTTTGCACTGAATTCCAGCTCAGGGAGAAATAAAAGACTAAAGACTTGATGAACTAGTATGCCCACACCAGAACCAGGCCTCTGGGAATCACTGCTGCACATTTTCAGCAAGCTTCTTTGCAATAAAACCACCCTCTACATCATCTTACCTATTGTATCACCGTGACCATGTGGCCACTACTGTTATTAAGAACCTACTGTACATCAATTACTATGCAACATGTTTGACCTGCATTACCCTGTCCTACAATAAGCTTATGTTCCCCTTAGGTTAAGGGGATCAGGCTAGTTATTCAAGGTCATAGAGTTAGGAAATGGGAGAGCCAGGATTAGAACAAGGGTCTCTTTTTTATCTCTAACCTTTTTGCCCCCCACAAAATCCTGCTCACTTCCATGGGATGCAATATTCCTAAAATAATGGCTTTGAAAATTTTTTAGTTGGGATTAAGTATGCAAAATATAAAACTTACCATTAGCGACATTTAGTATATTCATGATTTTATATAACCATCACCTCTGTCTAGTTCCAGAATATTTTAATAACCCCAAAAGGAAACTCTGTACCCATTAAATTGTCACTCGCTGTTCCTCCTCCCAGCCCCTGGAAACCTCTAATTTTCTTTCTGTCTCTATGAATTTGCTTATTTCAGACATTTCTGCATATTTCATATAAATGGAGTCAGACACTCACATGATGGCCTTTTTAATTAGAATTCTTTTGGAACGTAGGAAGTCTGTGAGACAAATTGATTGAAACTTTAACTTAACACGGGAAAATTTTCAGGTATCTTAATAAAATAGTTTCAGTGTTTGGACTTAAATTCACATCACACAAATGGCTGCCAAAAGAGAGTGGGATTTGAAGACAAGAGGTTTAGGTTTAGGATCTATCTCAGCTCTGTGTTGGCTTTGTAATGCTAAGGAAAAAATCCAAGCTAACGCTTGGGGTCCACAGAGTGGTCACTTTACACCACCTTGAGGTCCAGTCTTAGAATGTTCCTATCCGGTAGGTTGTGATTCAAAGACAAGTCTTAACTCAGGGAGCAGCAACTGGGCAGTTCCATCCATGCAGTCTTAAGAGCCAGGAATGGTTTTATAAGTAATAATAATAGTAGTAATAATAATAATGATAATAAAAGGAGATGACTACTTACATAATATGATTTGAAGGTCATCATAAGACCCAGTGCCAACTCAGATTTATTCTACTGTCACTTGTATCCAAGAATTTGACTATTAAACTTATCCTTTGCATACAGACATTGCTTCCAGAATATCACTGCTGAACTACGTTTATCTTTTTTAGTGGCTAATATGGTCTTACACTTCTTCGTGCTGTGCAGTCAAGACTGATGTTTTCAGCTGAGGGCTTGTATCCCAGTGCCAGGTTCACATCAAGATTCTGCCATTACCAGTAGAAATCAGCATAATTCTCCTCTGACTGCTGAGCATCAAAGTCTAAACTTTCTGGGTGCCACCTGATCAAACAATTTTGCCATGCCCATGAAGTCTGGTTAGCACTGTTACTTCTTGCAGTAACCACTCCTAAATCCAACCTTCAGTCTCCCACAGCTCTGCTCTCATGCCTTCTGGCTTTCTTTCCCTGCCTACCAGTGGCTCACGCTGCAGAAACAAAAACAGAGCCCTTTTAAGTGCCTAACCTCTGGCCTCTGCAGCCTTTTTGTAATTTCTGGCTTTCAACATATTAGGTTGGTGCAATTACTTTTGCACCAATCTAATACAAGCTGGGTGACTGTGGAGAAGGAAGTCCCTTACCTCACCCTTCTAAGCCTCTGTTTCCTCATTGGCATGCTGGAAAGAAAGGGAATTTTGCTGTCATGTGAATATGGAAAGATGTAACGCACTGCACAAAGTTGTGAATCAAATGACAAATTTAACAGGGATTCTGGTGTTTAAACAGACATTCAGGCATGCTTCACAAGGCTGGGAAAGGGCTTTGTACATCATAGACTGGTAAGTGAGGGCTCAAAATAGTTCATATAAAAATGAAAATGAAATGAATAGACTTTCATAATAGCTACCATTCACAGCAATATAAGAGGTAGGAATTATCCACATTTAATGATGAAAACACTAAACCACTGAGAGGTTAATGGGTCCAAGGTCACACAGCTGGTCAACAACAGGGCTAGGATGGGAACCAAGACAGCTTAGCTCCAAAGCCTGTACTATCAAACAGTTGGCTATATTTCCTGAAAAAATTATCTATGAAAGCATTTCAATAAGGTATGTTATTGCTGATGGTAAAAATTGGTGCAATGGGAGTCAATAAGGAGGGCATTTCTTCCTGTTCTGGCAATGAAACTGTAGTACCCCACAAGGAAATACATTCTGAAGCAATAAATGTGTTCAAGCAGTGATTGGAAAATGCTACTTGTACACAGTAAAACAGGTTTCCACACTGAAAATGGCAGGAGGGAATTGATGAGCCAAGGGTTTCCTTCTAATATCCCGTGAATACAGACCTCTGTATTCTGGACTGAAGTTGCCACTTTCTGCATGACTCCAGTGTGTCTAGCCCTCTGCTGGATCCCTCACGTATAGGAATTCTAATCTTAACAAAGTCCTGCAAATGGCTGCTGTGATTCCCATTTTGCAGATGGAGACGTGAGTCTCAGATACAGACATAATTAGTAACAAATGAGAATCAATCATCTCAGGCTTTCAAATTTCAAAGCTCACGTTCTTTAAAAGTCACTTTTGTGGAACATTAAATTTCTCAACAACAGCAAGGAAATAAGGCAACTGTGCAGGAGGACTTGCCTGATTCATTCTTTACTGTGCTCTTTTTAATTGTTATAATATTAATGCAGATGAGGGCGGTGATTGCATTCATAATCATAATTTGAATACTATGCTAATTTGCTTTTATCGCTGCTTGGCAATGGGTCAGGGTTGTACATGGAATATTTAAGTTGAAATGTCGTTTCCAATACTTAATAGAATCCAATTAGGGTTTTATTGATTAATTAGTGTCTACATGAAGTATACTATTTTTCTAAAGGCCAGTAATGTGCCTGACTGTTCCCTAAATGTTAACATATTCAGATAATTATAACTGCAACATACTTCTGTTTAGACTGAGTTATTTGCCAGTACTGAGGTTTCAAATTCATGCAATCTTTTAAAGTAAAAATAATACTTAAATAATCTAAAATAATGGTTACAAATAATCTCTCTTAAATACCCATTGATTTATGGCTAGCTAAAAACATGCTAGCACTTTCCTACAACAGAAGCTCATCTTTAAGTGTTTTCAATGACACAAAGACAGGATGAATACAAATCAGACCCTATGGCCAATGGGCACTGCCGTGTTTTAAGGTTAAATGCATTGTTTAAGGAATTTCAGATGATGGTACAGCAGCATGAATAAGAAATACAAGCTTAATATTCAGACCAATCATATCCAAGTAGTGTTTCATTAAATCCTGTCTCAAGTGTCAGTTGATAGCTGTTTGCTATCACCACCTATTTCTCTGAAAAGAGCCAAGCTGAGACTGAAAGGTACTTAAGCACTCAGTTCCAGACATCAGATAATGAACGCCAAGAAATTTGGAGCAGGCAAAAACATTAAGCAAGTCTTATTAGCTGGGCCAGTGCATACAGGTCATTGGTACTGGGTCAACTCTTCCATCTTTAATACAAAGACAGAAAGTATATATTTATTTTTATGGGGTAAATTAAAAGAATGAGGTATCAGAGACATATAGCTTTCAAACTATATTCTGATGAGGATGAAATGACTGATGATCTGGAAATATTTTCTAGTTTCTTTCAAAATAAATACTGACCAGCCTAGGTAACCATAGTGAGATCCCATCTGTACCCAAAACAAAACAAAACAAAACAAAACAAAAAATGCCAGGCATAGTGGTACATGCCTGCAGTCCCAGATGCTTGCAGGGCTAAGGTCGGAGGATCACTACTTGAGCCTGGGAAGTCGAGGCTGCAGTGAGTCATGATCATACAAAGAAAGACTCTGTATGGGCAATAGAGCAAGACACTTTTTAAAAACAAACAAAAAAAAGCGGAGGGTTCCAAGATGGCCGAATAGGAACAGCTCCTGTCTACAGCTCCCAGCTAGAGTGACGCAGAAGATGGGTGATTTCTGCATTTCCAACTGAGGTACTGGGTTTATCTCACTGGGGCTTGTTGGACAGTGGGCACAGCCCACGGAGTGGGAGCCAAAGCAGGGTGGGGTATCACCTCACCCGGGAAGCACAAGGGGTCGGGGAATTCCCTTTCCTAGCCATGGGAAGCTGTGACAGAAGGTACCTGGAAAATCGGGACACTCCCACCCTAATACTGCACTTTTCCAACGGTTTTAGCAAATGGCACACCAGGACATTATATCCCGCACCTGGCTCGGAGGGTCCCATGCCCACAGAGCCTTGCTCATTGCTAGCACAGCAGTCTGAGATCAAACTATAAGGTGGCAGCGAAGCTGTGGGAGGGGAGTCCGCCATTGCTAAGGCTTGAGTAGGTAAACAAAGGGGCCAGGAAGCTCAAACTGGGTGGAACCCACCATAGCTCAAGGAGGCCTGCCTGCCTCTGTAGACTCCAGCTCTGGGGGCAGGCATAGCTGAACTAAAGGCAGCAGAAACTTCTGCAAACTTAAACGTCCCTGTCCGACAGCTTTGAAGAGAGTTGTGGTTCTCCCAGCATGGAGTTTGAGATCTGAGAATGGACAGACTGCCTCCTCAAGTGGGTCCCTGACCCCCAAGTAGCCTAACTGGGAGACACCGCCCATTAGGGGCCAACTGACACCTCATACAGCCGGGCGTCCCTCTGAGATGAAGCTTCCAGAGGAAGGATCAGGCAGCAAAGCACATTTGCTGTTCTGCAATATTTGCTGTTCTGCAGCCTTTGCTAGTGATACTCAGGCAAACAGGGTCTGGAGTGGACCTCCAGCAAACTCCAACAGACCTGCAGCTGAGGGTCCTGACTGTTAGAAGGAAAACTAACAAACATAAAGGACATCCACACCAAAATGCCATCTCTAGGTCACCATCATCAAAGACCAAAGGTAGATAAAACCACAAAGATGGGGAGGAAACAGCAGAAAAGCTGAAAATTCCAAAAATCAGAGTGCCTCTTCTCCTCCAAAGGAACGCAGCTTCTCACCAGCAATGGAACAAAGGTGGATGGAGAATGACTTTGACGAGCTGACAGAAGTAGGCCTCAGAAGATCAGTAATAACAAACTTCTCAGAGCTAAAGGAGGATGTTAGAACCCATCTTAAAGAAGCTAAAAACCTTGAAAGAAGATGAGAGAATGGCTAACTAGAAGACCTTAAATGACCTGATGGAGCTGAAAACCATGGCACAAGAACTACGTGACACATGCACAAGCTTCAGTAGCTGATTCGATCAAGTGGAAGAAAGGGTATCAGAGATTGAAGATCAAATGAATGAAATGAAGCAAGAAGAGAAGTTTAGAGAAAAAAGTGTAAAAAGAAATAACAAAGCCTCTAAGAAATATAGGACTATGTGAAAAGACCAAATCTACGTCTGATTGGTGTACCTGAAAGTGATGAGGAGAATGGAACCAAGTTGGAAAACACCCTTCAGGATATTATTCAGGAGAACTTCCCCAACCTAGAAAGGCAGGCCAACATTCAAATTCAGAAAATACAGAGAACACTTCAAAGATACTCCTGGAGAAGAGCAACTCCAAGAAACGTAATTGTCAGATTCACTAAAGTTGAAATAAAGGAAAAATTGTTAAGGGCAGCCAGAAAAGAAAGGTTGGGTTACCCACAAAGGGAAGCCCATAAGACTAACAGTGGATCTTTTGGCAGAAACTCTATAAGCCAGGAAAGAGTGGGGGCCAATATTCAACATTCCTAAGGAAAAGAATTTTCAAACCAGAATTTCATATCCAGCCAAACTAAGCTTCATAAGTGAAGGAGAAATAAAATCCTTTACAGACAAGAAAATGCTGAGAGATTTTGTCACCATCAGGCCTTCCTTAGAAGAGCTCCTGAAGGAAGCACTAAACATGGAAAGGAGCAACCAGTACCAGCCACTGCAAAAACGTGACAAATTGTAAAGACCATCAATGCTAGGAAGAAACTGCATCAACTAACGAGCAAAATAACCAGCTAACATCATAATGACAGGATCAAATTCACACATAACAATATTAACCTTAAATGTAAATGGGCTAAATGCTCCAATTAAAAGACACAGACTGGAGCAAGATGGCCGAATAGGAACAGCTCCAGTCTCCAACTCCCAGCGCCAGCGACACAGAAGACCGGTGATTTCTGCATTTTCAACTGAGGTACTGGGTTCATCTCACTGGGGAGTGCCGGACGATCGGTGCTGGTCAGCTGCTGGAGCCCGACCAGCGAGAGCTGAAGCAGGGCGAGGCATCGCCTCACCTGGGAAGCGCAAGGGGGAAGGGAATCCCTTTTCCTAGCCAGGGGAACTGAGACACACAACACCTGGAAAATCGGGTAACTCCCACCCCAATATTGCGCTTTAAGCAAACAGGCACACCAGGAGATCATATCCCACACCTGGCCGGGAGGGTCCCACGCCCACGGAGCCTCCCTCATTGCTAGCACAGCAGTCTGTGATCTACCGGCAAGGCAGCAGCGAGGCTGGGGGAGGGGCGCCCGCCATTGCTGAGGCTTAAGTAGGTAAACAAAGCTGCTGGGAAGCTCCAACTGGGTGGAGCTCACAGCAGCTCAAGGAAACCTGCCTGTCTCTGTAGACTCCACCTCTGGGGACAGGGCACAGCTACACAACAACAACAACAACAACAAAAAAGCAGCAGAAACCTCTGCAGACGCAAACGACTCTGTCTGACAGCTTTGAAGAGAGCAGTGGATCTCCCAACACGGAGGTTGAGATCTGAGAAGGGACAGACTGCCTGCTCAAGTGGGTCCCTGACCCCTGAGTAGCCTAACTGGGAGACATCCCCCACTAGGGGCAGTCTGACACCCCACACCTCACAGGGTGGAGTACACCCCTGAGAGGAAGCTTCCAAAGCAAGAATCAGACAGGTACACTCGCTGTTCAGAAATATTCTATCTTCTGCAGCCTCTGCTGCTGATACCCAGGCAAACAGGGTCTGGAGTGGACCTCAAGCAATCTCCAACAGACCTACAGCTGAGGGTCCTGACTGTTAGAAGGAAAACTATCAAACAGGAAGGACACCTACACCAAAACCCCATCAGTACGTCACCATCATCAAAGACCAGAGGCAGATAAAACCACAAAGATGGGGAAAAAGCAGGGCAGAAAAGCTGGAAATTCAAAAAATAAGAGCACATCTACCCCGGCAAAGGAGCGCAGCTCATCGCCAGCAACGGATCAAAGCTGGATGGAGAATGACTTTGACAAGATGAGAGAAGAAGGCTTCAGTCCATCAAATTTCTCAGAGCTAAAGGAGGAACTACGTACCCAGCGCAAAGAAACTAAAAATCTTGAAAAAAAAGTGGAAGAATTGACAGCTAGAGTAATTAATGCAGAGAAGGTCCTAAACGAAATGAAAGAGATGAAAACCATGACACGAGAAATATGTGACAAATGCACAAGCTTCAGTAACCGACTCGATCAACTGGAAGAAAGAGTATCAGCGATTGAGGATCAAATGAATGAAATGAAGCGAGAAGAGAAACCAAAAGAAAAAAGAAGAAAAAGAAATGAACAAAGCCTGCAAGAAGTATGGGATTATGTAAAAAGACCAAATCTACGTCTGATTGGGGTGCCTGAAAGTGAGGGGGAAAATGGAACCAAGTTGGAAAACACTCTTCAGGATATCATCCAGGAGACCTTCCCCAACCTAGTAGGGCAGGCCAACATTCAAATCCAGGAAATACAGAGAACGCCACAAAGATACTCCTCGAGAAGAGCAACTCCAAGACACATAATTGCCAGATTCACCAAAGTTGAAATGAAGGAAAAAATCTTAAGGGCAGCCAGAGAGAAAGGTCGGGTTACCCACAAAGGGAAGCCCATCAGACTCACAGCAGATCTCTCGGCAGAAACTCTCCAAGCCAGAAGAGAGTGGGGGCCAATATTCAACATTCTTAAAGAAAAGAATTTTCAACCCAGAATTTCATTTCCAGCCAAACTAAGTTTCATAAGTGAAGGAGAAATAAAATCCTTTACAGATAAGCAAATGCTTAGAGATTTTGTCACCACTAGGCCTGCCTTACAAGAGACCCTGAAGGAAGCACTCAACATGGAAAGGAACAACCGGTACCAGCCATCTCAAAAACATGCCAAAATGTAAAGACCATCGAGGCTAGGAAGAAACTGCATCAACTAACGAGCAAAATAACCAGTTAATATCATAATGGCAGGATCAAGTTCACACTTAACAATCTTAACCTTAAACGTAAATGGACTAAATGCTCCAATGAAAAGACACAGACTGGCAAACTGGATAAAGAGTCAAGACCCATCAGTCTGCTGTATTCAGGAGACCCATCTCACACGCAGAGACATACATAGGCTCAAAATAAAGGGATGGAGGAAGATTTACCAAGCAAATGGAGAACAAAAAAAAGCAGGGGTTGCAATCCTAGTCTCTGATAAAACAGACTTTAAACCATCAAAGATCAAAAGAGACAAAGAAGGCCATTACATAATGGTAAAGGGATCAATTCAACAGGAAGAGCTAACTATCCTAAATATATATGCACCCAATACAGGAGCACCCAGATTCATAAAGCAAGTCCTTAGAGACTTACAAAGAGACTTAGACTCCCATACAATAATAATGGGAGACTTCAACACTCCACTGTCAACATTAGACAGATCAACAAGACAGAAAGTTAACAAGGATATCCAGGAATTGAACTCATCTCTGCAGCAAGCAGACCTAATAGACATCTATAGAACTCTCCACCCCAAATCAACAGAATATACATTCTTCTCAGCACCACATCGTACTTACTCCAAAATTGATCATATAATTGGAAGTAAAGCACTCCTCAGCAAATGTACAAGAACAGAAATTATAACAAACTGTCTCTCAGACCACAGTGCAATCAAACTAGAACTCAGGACTAAGAAACTCAATCAAAACCGCTCAACTACATGGAAACTGAACAACCTGCTCCTGAATGACTACTGGGTACATAACGAAATGAAGGCAGAAATAAAGATGTTCTTTGAAACCAATGAGAACAAAGATACAACATACCAGAATCTCTGGGACACATTTAAAGCAGTGTGTAGAGGGAAATTTATAGCACTAAATGCCCACAAGAGAAAGCAGGAAAGATCTAAAATTGACACTCTAACATCGCAATTAAAAGAACTAGAGAAGCAAGAGCAAACACATTCGAAAGCTAGTAGAAGGCAAGAAATAACTAAGATCAGAGCAGAACTGAAGGAGATAGAGACACAAAAAACCCTCCAAAAAATCAATGAATCCAGGAGTTGGTTTTTTGAAAAGATCAACAAAATTGACAGACCACTAGCAAGACTAATAAAGAAGAAAAGAGAGAAGAATCAAATCGACGCAATTAAAAATGATAAAGGGGATATCACCACCGACCCCACAGAAATACAAACTACCATCAGAGAATACTATAAACACCTCTACGCAAATAAACTGGAAAACCTAGAACAAATGGATAATTTCCTGGACACTTACACTCTTCCAAGACTAAACCAGGAAGAAGTTGAATCCCTGAATAGACCAATAGCAGGCTCTGAAATTGAGGCAATAATTAATAGCCTACCAACCAAAAAAAGTCCAGGACCAGATGGATTCACAGCTGAATTCTACCAGAGGTATAAGGAGGAGTTGGTACCATTCCTTCTGAAACTATTCCAATCAATAGAAAAAGAGGGAATCCTCCCTAACTCATTTTATGAGGCCAACATCATCCTGATACCAAAGCCTGGCAGAGACACAACAACGAAAAAGAGAATTTTAGACCAATATCCCTGATGAACATTGATACAAAAATCCTCAACAAAATACTGGCAAACCAAATCCAGCAGCAAATCAAAACGCATATCCACCACAATCAATTTGGCTTCATTCCTGGGATGGAAGAGTGCTTCAACATATGCAAATCAATAAACGTAATCCAGCATATAAACAGAACGAAAGACAAAAACCACGTGATTATCTCAATAGATGCAGAAAAGGCCTTCAACAAATTCAATAGCCCTTCATGCTAAAAACCTTCAATAAACTAGGTATTGATGGATGTCTCTCAAAGTAATAAGAGCTGTTTATGACAAACTCATAGCCAATATCATACCAAATGGGCAAAAACTGGAAGCATTCCCTTTGAAAACTGGCGCAAGACAGGGATGCCCTCTCTCACCACTCCTGTTCAACATAATGTTGGAAGTTCTGACCAGGGCAACCAGGCAAGAGAAAGAAATAAAGGGTATTCAATTAGGAAAAGAGGAAGTCAAATTGTCCCTGTTTGCAGATGACATGATTGTATATTTAGAAAACCCCATCATCTCAGCCCAAAATCTCCTAGAGCTGATAAGTAACTTCAGCAATATCTCAGGATACAAAATCAACATGCAAAAATCGCAAGCTCTCCTATACACCAATAACAGACAAACAGAGAACCAAATAATGAGTGAACTCCCATTCACAATTGCTTCAAAGAGAATAAAATACCCAGGAATCCAACTTATAACAGATGTGAAGGACCTCTTCAAGGAGAACTATAAACCACTGCTCAATGACATAAAAGAGGACACAAACAAATGGAAGAATATTCCATGCTCATGGATAGGAACAATCAATACTGTGAAAATGCCCATACTGCCCAAGGTAATTTAGAGATTCAATGCCATCCCCATCAAGCTACCAATGACGTTCTTCACAGAATTGGAAGAAAACTATTTTAAAGTTCATATGGAACCAAAAAAGAGCCTGCATTGCCAAGACAATCCTAAGTCAAAAGAACAAAGCTGGAGGCATAATGCTACCTGACTTCAAACTATACTACAAGGCTACAGTAACCAAAACAGCATGGTACTGGTACCAAAACAGAGATATAGACCAATGAAACAGAACAGAGCCCTCAGAATTACTACCACACATCCACTTGATCTCTGACAAATCTGACAAAAACAATAAATGGGGAAAGGATTCCCTATTTAATAAATGGTGCTGGGAAAACTGGCTAGCCATAAGTAGAAAGCTGAAACTGGATCCCTTCCTTACACCTTATACAAAAATTAATTCAATATGGATTAAAGACTTAAATGTTAGACCTAAAACCATAAAAACCCTAGAAGAAAACCTAGGTAATACCATTCAGGACATAGGCATGTGCAAAGACTTCATGACTAAAACACCAAAAGCAATGGCAACAAAAGCCAAAATTGACAAATGGGATCTAATTAAACTAAAGAGCTTCTGCACAGCAAAAGAAACTACCATCAGAATGAACAGGTAACCTACAGAATGGGAGAAAATTTTTACAATCTACCCATCTGACAAAGGGCTAATATCCAGAATCTACAAAGAACTTAAACAAATTCACAAGAAAAAAATCAAACAACCCAATCAAAAAGTGGGCAAAGGATATGAACAGACACTTCTCAAAAGAAGACATTTATGCAGTCAACAGACACATGAAAAAATGCTCATCATCCCTGGTCATCGGAGAAATGCAAATCAAACCACAATGAGATAGCATCTCACACCAGTTAGAATGGTGATCATTCAAAACTCAGGAAACAACAGGTGCTGGAGAGGATGTGGAGAAATAGGAACACTTTTAAACTAGTTCGACCATTGTGGAAGACAGTGTGGTGATTCCTCAAGGATCCACAACTAAAAATACTATTTGACCCAGCCATCCCTTTACTGGGTATATACCCAAAGGATTATAAATCATGCTGCTATAAAGACACATGCACACCTATGTTTATTGTGGCACTATTCACAATAGCAAAGACTTGGAACCAACCCAAATGTCCATCAATGATAGACTGGATGAAGAAAATGTGGCACATATACACCATGGAATACTATGCAGACATAAAAAAGGATGAGTTCATGTCCTTTTCAGGGACATAGATGAAGCTGGAAACCATCATTCTGAGCAAACTATTGCAAGGACAGAAAACCAAACATCGCATGGTCTCACTCACAGGTGGGAATTGAACAA
The DNA here is from genome assembly GCF_003255815.1 of Theropithecus gelada. Classification (NCBI taxonomy): domain Eukaryota; kingdom Metazoa; phylum Chordata; class Mammalia; order Primates; family Cercopithecidae; genus Theropithecus; species Theropithecus gelada. The sequence goes on from NC_037680.1 coordinate 4,458,307, forward strand.
TGAGAACACTTGGACACACAGTGGGGGACATTACACACCGGGACCTGTCATGGGGTTGGGGGAAGGGGGAGGGATAACATTAGGAGAAATACCTAAGTAAATGATGAGTTAATGGATGCCACCCACCAACATGGCACATGCATATGTAACAAACCTGCATGTTGTGCACATGTATCCTAGAACTTAAAGTACAATTTTAAAAAAAAGCAACATAAATATGGAGTATTTACTGTGAAAAAAATGTTTTGCACACAAATTGGTTGCAAACCTGCATGTTGTGCACATGTATCCTAGAACTTAAAGTATAATTTAAAAAAAGCAACATAAATATGGAGTATTTACTGTGAAAAAAATGTTTTGCACACAAATTGGTTGCACACAAACGTGTGAAAATGAGTATTATCATATTATTTATGTGCCAGGTACTGTACCATGTAAGATTCAAATTTCAGAAATAACTTCATACGGGAGTATAGTTATTCTCATCTTAAATATCAAGGTGGTAACTACCTTAGACAAGGTTGTGTAACTTGTCTGAGATCACTTAGCTGTATCAAAACGCTAAAGCCTGACCATGTTAGAACTGCCTGAGAAAAAATTAAAAAGCCCTGGACCATACCTTCCCAGTTGAAACTGAATCTTAGAGATGGGATTAAAGCATCTGCAGTATATTAGTTAGGGTTTTCCAGGGGCTGTGGAGGGATGGAGATATATTTATTATAAGAAATTGGCTCATGTGATTATGGAGAATAAAAAGTCCTGAGGTTTTTTGTTGGCAAGCTAGAGACCTAGGACGGCCAGTCGGGTAAGTTCCAGTCTGAAGGCCAGCAGACTTGAGATCCAAGATGAATCAATTAGTTATTTCAGTTCAAGTCCAAAGGTAGAAAAAGATCAACGTCCCAGCTGAAGACAGTCAGACAGGAGGAGTTCCCTCGTACTCTCATGGTGGAGTGGGCTGTCAGCCTTTTTGTTCTATTCAGGCCTTCAAGGGATTGGGTGAGGCCACCCACACTGGAGAGGACAATCTGCTTTACCCAGTCTACTGGTTCACATGTTCATCTCTTTTAGAAACACCCTCACAGACCCACCCAGAATAATGTTTGACCAAATATCTGGGCACCTCTTAGCCCAGTCAAGATGATACATAAAATTAATCATCACATGCAGTTTTGAAGCTCTCTCTGGGTAATTAAGGTATCAAAAGCCCTGGACTACCTCCTATCACTTTACTCAGGGGTTTTTAAATGTGATTGCACATTGAAAGCACCCAAAGAGTTCTGAAAATTGCTAATACTGGGCTCCACTCCTAGGGATTCTGATTCAATTGGTCTGATTCTTATGTGCAGTCCGGGCTAACAACCACAGCTAGCACCCTTGTTCTGAAATGTGGCTGGTGACCCTTTGCTCCCAGCCATCAGGCATCGTCATTTTGCCTTTCTTGGGTGGCATGCCATTTTTCACCTCAGACTGTTGGCCAGGGACCAAAGTACACCCAGAACTTTTAGACCTATGCAAAAGCAGCCCCGTTATATTCTGTAGCTATCTCCACTCCATTACTGGGGGAAATGTTTTTCCCAGGGAGACACAGGCCTGTTTCACTTTTGTGGAGATAGTTGGAAAGTTTTCGTATTTGACCTTCTGGCCAACCCCTCATGAGTCACCTCAGTCACACTGACATATTAGCAAATTGCTGCAACAAGAAAGTCCAGAAGTGGCCATTGGTGATATAATACTGTATTTTACAGATTTTCCACATCCACATACTTGCTGCATAGAGAAATTCCACACCGTGGCCACTGCCTGTGTGAAAGCTGCAGCAGCTATGCTGAAATAGAATGTGTGTGGATACAAGGAGGTAGACTGGGTCTAGAGAATCTGGATTCCAAATATCCTCAAGTTCCTTCAGCAAGAAAAAAAAAAATCAGTGTTTTGTTCAGGATGCACTCAACAATTATCATGAATGAAACCAACTTCTGCTTTTTAGCATCTGCTATGTGGCAACCATGGTTCAGTGCTGCTAGCAGGCGCTGAGTATGAGACGTGTCTCTGTTCTCATAGGAGCTTACAGCATGCAATGCAGCACAGACAAATTCACATGGAGCAAGTAGAGAAAAGATGTGGTAACACATGAGAGCCACAGGGATGCAGAAGAGAGAGAGAGAGAGAGAGAGAGGAATCAAAGGTGTTTAGTGGAACCTGGATTAGGCCTTTTTTAAAAGAAGGTATCTAGATATGGTAGAGAGAGACGGAGAAAGAACTTTCCAGATAGGAAACACAACTGGAGTAAAATTCTGAGATTGGGGAATGAGAACAAAAGGTGAACAATGAAGAAACTTGCCACTGGTAGACATGTCTGGTGGAGTTGACCACCATGTCTTCATATATATATATATATATATATATATTTCATATACATCTTGAGTGAAAATGATAGCTTACGGAAAAAATGTCAAATTTTATAAGAGTACTCAATTTTGCTACTTGAATGTGCCAGTTATTAATACTAATAGATATAGTATATTCATATATTTGACATTTATACAGCTTTTCTTCTAATTTAAAATAACTTCAAAAATTGATGACACTGTATTTTGGGTTCAGTTACAGACATTTGGTTGACTTGTAGAAGTCTGTGTCCTAAGAGCAGTGAGGATCTGCAAGAAAAAGAGGTAGTACAACATTTAATTTATGTTGTCTATCTGAATTACAGTTTCACTGTTTCGGTCTCTTCTACCTTCTCACCTCTTCATTACAGACATTCTTTCATTTTTCCATTCATGCACTGAGTAAACAAAAATGAATAAGACTCTCTGCCCCTGGCACCCTGTGGCTGAATGTATCAGTCAGGGTCAATAAACTAGAAAACAAATACACAAAAATATTTAAACACATTTTATCAATACAAATGATGAAATGCATAGGTGCAATGCATAGCTGAAATGAGTTATAAGTATATAATTCAACAAACTTTGGTAATGTATACCCCATGTAACTAACACCACTATCAAGGCATAGAATATTTCCATTAACCAAAAATGTTCCCCATACCTCATCCCTGTAAATTCTCACCTCCTGCAGGAAACAATTTCCCAATATGTAATAACCAAAGGTAAGTTAGCTCTTGGAATTTTTAGAGATTGAATTATATAGTATGTGGTTCGTGCCTGGTTTCTTTCACCCAACATATTGTTTTTGAGATTTATTTATATACTTGTGAGTTCTCTCTTGGAGAACTCAACTATATAACTAAATATATATATAGATGAGCAGCATTCCATTATATAAAAATAGGAGAGTTTTTGACTCATTATTCTGTGGATGTACACTTGAATTTTTTCCAGATTTTGGCTACTATAAATGAAGCTGCCATAAAATAAACATACTTAGCATTTATTTTTATTTCTCTTGTGTAAATACCTAAAAGTAGAAATGTTGAGCCATAGAACAGGATTTCTGTAATGGCTGACATTGCCTCAAACTGTTAACATTTTTTCCAAAGTGGTTGTAGCATTATATACAACCAGCAGCAATTTATGATAGTTCTAATTGTCCCATATACTTGTTCATGTTAGGTTTTAGCAGGCTTTTTAATTTTAGTTATTTTGTAGTGATTTTTCACTATAGGGCTAATTTGCATTTCCCTGGTGGGTAACAATGTTGAGCTTCTTTTTCATATACTTTGCAGGCCATTCCTATGTATTCCTTTGTAAAGTGTTCACATCTCTTGCTCATATTGAAATTAGATTGGTTGTCTTTTTACTACTGATTATTATACATTATTTCTCTATGGCAAACATAAGTCTTTTTTCAGATATGTATTATGAATATATTTTCTAAGTCTCTGGCTTGCTTTTTCCCTTGCAGAACCATGTATTTTCATAAGCAGAAGTTTTAAATTTTGTTGAGGTTTTTAATTTTGTTGAATTCCAATTTATTAGTTATTTTTTATTTACAGTTAATACACTTTGAGTCATTTTAGGCAATCTTTATTTGCATCAAGGTCATGAGATATTATTCTGCTTTCTTAAATGAGCTTTATACTTTTAATTCTACTTTAGTATATGACTCATTTTGAATTAATTTTTATGTATGGTGTGATGCAAGAATAAAGGTTCTTATTTTTACATATGTTTATCTAGTTGTTCTAGCATAATTTTTTTAAAAAAGGTTATCTCATTACCATTGAATTACTTTGCCATTGTAAGAGCAAAGAAAGAAATAATTTCAATTGATATTTTAGCACTTAAAAAAACCACACCTAAAACATGTGTATCAGAAATAGACTCTGTTCTATTCCATGGCCTATTTCTTTGTCCTTATGCAGTACATTGTCTTCATTACTGTAACTTTTCAATAAGCTTTTTTTTTGAGACGGAGTCTCACTCTGTCACCTAGGCTGGAGGGCAGTGGTGTGATCTTGGCTGACTGCAACCTCCGGCTCCAGGTTCAAGCAATTCTCTGCCTCAGCCTCCCGAGTAGCTGGGATTACAGACGGGCACCACCACACCTAGCTAATTTTTTGTATTTTTAGTAGAGACGGGGTTTCACCATGTTGGCCAGGCGGGTCTCAAACTCCTGACCTTGTGATTCGCCCCACGCCTCGGCCTCTCAAAGTGCTGGGATTATAGGTGTGAGCCACCATGCCTGGCCTTCTGTAAGTTTGGAAAGACAGTAGTAAGGCCTTTGATCTTCTTTTTAAAAATTATTTTGGGCATTCTGGGGCTTTTCTGTTTCTAAATATTTTTTAGAATCTACTCAATTTCTACAAAAAAAGTTTTCTTGTAAATTATAGACTACTAATTTATATTGAAGAGTTCGATTAGAGTTTCAGACTCTTAAGTACAGAAAAGCATTGACAAATTTTTTTTCTGAAGAGAACATGGTAGTAAATATTTTAAGTTTTATGGGTCATATACAGTTTCCATTAGATATTCTTTTATCTTTTCAACCATTTAAAAATGTAAAAATATTATTAGCTTCTAGGTTGTATAATAACAGGAGGCAGACTAGAATTGATCTGTGAGCCGTAGTTTGCCAATCCCTAGCACAGATTAACTTAAAAAGAATGAGTATTTTTTAAAAATTGAGTTTTCTAGCCCATGAATGTGGGATGTCTCTTTTTTATTTGAATCTATTTTATCTCAAGTGGTATTTCGTAGTTACTATTACTGAGCTTTTACATATCTTTTGTTAAATTTATTAAGTACATTAGGTAGTTTTATTATTATTTTAATTGTGGTAAAATAAAAATAACAAGTTGTCATCTTAGGCACTTTTTTTTATCTGTGTAAATTTAAGAGGTACAAGTGCAGTTTGTTACATGAATATATTGTGTAATGGCAAAGTCTGGGCTTTTAGTGTAACCATCACCCAAATAATGTACAAGGTACCCATTATGTACTTTCTCATCCCTCACCCCCTCTCACCCTTCTACCCTTTAGAGTCTCCAATGTCTATTATTCCACTCACTATGTCCATGGATACACATTATTTCGCTCCCCATTTGTAAGTAAGGATGTGTGGTGTTTGACTCTGTTTCTGCGTTATTTCACTTAGAATAATGGCCTCCATTTCCATCCATATTGCTGCAAAAGACAAAATTTCACGCTTTTTTATGGCTGAATAGTATTCCTTTGTGTGTATATATCTGTATGTGTGTAATACACACACACACACACGACACTTTAAAAATCCAGTCATCTGTTATGAACACTAATGTTGATTCCATTTTTTTGCTTTTGTAAATAAAGCTGTGATAAACACATGAGTGCAAGTATCTTTTTGTTACATTGATTTCTGTTCCTTTGGGTAGATACCCAGTAGTGGAATTGCTGGATAGACTAGTAATCCTATTTTTAGTTCTTTGAGAAATCTTTCTACTATTTCCCATAGAAGTTGTACTACTTTACATTCCCAGCAACAGTGTGTAAGTGTTCTCTTTTCTCTGCATTTGTTTGCTGATGACAAGATCTTATATCTAGATTACCCTAGACTCATTCAAAAAACTATAGAATTTAATAAATTAATTCAATAAAGTTTCAGGGTATAAAATAAGTGCACAAAAATCAGTAGCATTTCTATATACCAATAATGATAAAGCTGAAAACCAAATCAAGAAGGCAATTTCATCTACAATAGCTATAAGAAAAAATACCTAGGAATATACTTAACCAAGGAGATGAAAGACCTCTACAAGGAAAATTACAAAACACTGATGAAAGAAATTTTAGATGACACAAACAAATGAAAAAAGATATTATACTCATAGATCAGAAAAAATAACACTATTAAAATCACCATATTAGCCAAAGTAACCTATAGATTCAATGCAATCCTTATCAAAATACCAATGTCATTTTTCACGGAATTAGAAAAAAAAAATTCTAAAATGTAGATGGAACCAAAAAAGAGTTCAAATAGCCAAAGCAATCCAAAGCAAAAAGAACGAAGCAAGAGGTGTCACATTACCTGATGTCAAACTATACTACAAAGCTATAGTAACCAAAATAGCATGGTACTGATATAAAAATCTTACACATTTTAAAATCTGCAGTTCAATGTCATTAAGTACTTTCACACTGTTATGCAACCATCATCACCATCCATCTCCAGAACTCTTTTCATCTTGCAAAACTGAAAGTCTGTACTCATTAAAAAATAACTCCCCATTTTCCCTTTCCCGCATCCTCTGGCAATCATTAGTTTCTTTCTGTATCTACGAATTTGAGTACTCTAGGAAGCTCATGTAAGAGGAATCATACAGTATCTGGCTTATTTTACTTAACATAATGTCCCATGGTTTATCTATGTTGCTGCATGTGTCAGATTTACCTTCTTTTTTAAGACTAAATAATAGTCCATTTTATGTGTGTAGCACATTTTGTTTATTTGTTTGTTGATAGACATTTGGATTGTTTCAATCCCTTGACTATAGAGAATAATGCTGCTATGAACATGAGTATATAAATGTCTATATGAACCATTGCTTTCAATTCTTGTGGTTATATACCCAGAAGTGGAATTGCTGGATGATATGGTAATCCTATTTTTAATTTTTCAAGGAACTGCCATACTGATCCCTAGTTGCTCCACCATTTTACACTTCTATCAACAGTGCATAAGGGTTTCAATTTCTCCACATTCTCAGTAACAGATCTTCTTCTTCTTTTTAATTGTAGACATTCCAATAGGTGTGAGATGGAGGCAAGTTTCTTTTGATCCTATTTTAAATGGAATAATTTTCTACTGAAATTTCTATTTTTTTTTTTTGCTAATAAATAGAAATACTGTATTCTCCATGCTTAAATGTACCTATTAATTTTAGAATTTTGTTTCATTTTGGTTTTAGATTCCATATGGATTTCTACATGCACAATAGTGCCATCTGTATATAATAGCAGCTTTACTTCTTCATTTTCAATACTTATTCCTTTTACATCTTTTTGTCTTGTTGAACTTGTTAGGAGGTACATTACAATGTTGATTCAAAGTATGAGAGAAGATATCGTCACCTTGTTTTTGATCTTTTGGGAAATTTCTAAAAATTATATCATTAAATGTAATTGTAGTTGTAGGATTTTTTAGATTTTCTTTTTCATGCTGAAAAAGTTCCCTTTTATTCTGAGTTTTCTGTTTTTATCATAAATGGGTTTTGACTTTTATCAAATACTTTTTCCATTTTATTGTTATAATACTTAACATGAGATTTACCTTATGAGCCAATATTTTAAGTGTGTACTACGATATTGTTTTATCCAAACACAATGTTGTACAGCAGAACTCTAGAAGTTACTCATTTTGCTTAACTGAAACTTTATGCCAGTTGATTTATGATTTCCCATTTTTCTCTCCAGCACTGAGCAGCCATCATTTCACTCTTCGATTCAATAAATTTGACTATTTTAGACACCTCATATTAAGTGGAATTATGCAGTACTTATTTTTCTGTGACTGGCTTATCTCACTTAGCATAATGTTCTCAAGATTCATCCATGCATATTTCAGTGTCCTTCTTGTTTAAGGCTGAACAGTATTCTACTGTATGTTAATGCCCCATTTTGTTTATTTGTGTGTCAATGGACATTCAGGCTGTTTTTACATCTCAGTTATTATGAATAATGCTGCAATAAGCAGGGGAGTGTAGATATCTCTTCCAGATTCTGATTTCAATTCTTTTCAATAAACACTGAGAAGTGGATTGCTAAATTTTATGTTAGCTTTATATTCTACATCTATTGAGACAATTTTTTCTTCTTCTTTAAATGTGAGAAATAACATTGGTTTTTAAAAAATGTTTAATCAGTCTGGACTACCTGAAATAAGCCTTACTTGGTTATATATTGTATATTTTTTATGTACAGATGCTCCTTGACTTACAATGGAGTTTGATCCAGATAGAACCAAAAGCCACAAATTTATTTGATAATCAAAAAAATTGTTAATTGTAACCATCATAAATCAGGAACTGTCTGTAGTGCTAAATGTGTATACTGATATTTAGTAAATAATTTGGTAAAGAGAGGTATTAGTCCATATTATTTTTTTTCTGATAATACTTTTTTAGGTTTTGGTATCAGGATTATGCTGCTTCAAAATTTTTTTCAGAAAGAAAAGATGTGTAGAGTTCATTTAGGATTAGTATTATTTCACACTTAAAAGTTTAGTAGCATTAGCCAGGATAATTATTTTGTATTTTGTTTTCAAAAAGCTGGTTTTAAATTTTGAGTCTACTTTCTTTACTAAATATGAGACCACTTGAGTTTTCTATTTCTCTTTGAGTCAGTTTTATCACTTGTGTTTCAAATATGTCCATCATCTGAGTTGTCGGATTACAAAAAGTTGTTCAGAATCATTACTTATTATCATTTTAATGTCTGTAGGATACATAGAGATATTGTCTACTTTATTTCTGACAGTGTTTTTTTTTACTCTTTTTTATAACAACTGCTGTTGCTTGAATGTTTTCAATTTTATTAATATTTTTCTAAAGAACCAACTTTAGGCTCTATTAATTTTTCTCTTTTCCCTATATCATTGATTATTACTCTTATTATTATTATTTTCTTCCATTTTGAGTTTAACTTACTTTTCACTTTCTACTTCTTAGGGTGAAAATGCATGTAAACCTTTCTTTTATTGTATGATAAGTATTTACATCTATAAAATTTCCTCAAACACTTCTTTGACCGAATTCAACATTCTGAAATGTTCTTTTAAATATAATTTAGTTCAAAATATTTTCTAATGCATCTGCAATTTGTTTTTATCCAATTTATTGTTTTGAAGTATTTTGTTTAATTTCCAAATATTTGGGCTTTCCCTGCCCCCCAAATATACTAATATCACTGAATGTTACTATAATTATGTTGTGGCTGAAGCTTATGTGATAAAATACTATAATTTTTAAAATTTCTTAAGATTTATTTTAATGGCCCAAAGTGTAACCTATCTTGTTAAAGATTCCAGGTGCTATTAAAATAAACTTACATTTATTGAGTGTAATGTTCTATAAATGTTAATAGTGGTTAATAGTGGTGTCCAAATTTTTAATGTTCTTACTTTTTTTCTAATTATTCTATTGGTTACTAAAAGATGGATGTTTAAAATGGCCTAAAGACCAGTGATCCACCTTAGACTAATTAAATCAGAATCACTGGAAATGTACTCCCCCTAAGTGATTTTAATTTGTCAGAAAGATTGAGAACTACTGTTCTAGAGAAAGATGAAGTTCTTATTGAAACTATTTGCTGATAGAAATCACTTCTTTTTATTTTTCAATTATTATCATTATTATTATTTTGAGACGGGATCTCACTCTTAGACAGGGTCTTCCTCTGTTATCCAGACTGGAGTGCAGTAGCGCAATCTCAGCTCACTGCAATCTGCCTCCTGGACTCAAGCAATCCTCCCACCTCAGCCTCCCAAGTAGCTAGGACTACAGGCATGCACCACCACACCTGGCTAATTTCTGTATTTTTGTAGAGACAGGTTTTCACCATGTTGCCCTGGCTGGACTCAAACTCCTGAGTTCAAAGCGATCCTCCCACCTCAGCCTCCCAAAGGGCTGGGATTGCAGGTGTGAGCTACTGCACCTGGCAGGGACCACTTCTGTAATAATAGGCATGTGCTGCATGATGTTTTAGACAAGAACGAATATATGTTACAGTGGTCCCATAAGCTTATAATGGAGCTTAAATATTCCTATTGTTCAGTGACATCACAGCCATCATAATGTCATAGTACAACACTTATGTATGTGTGATGACACTGGGGTAAGCAGACCCACTGCATTGCCAGACATATAAAGATGTAGCACATACATCTATGTACAATGCAGAATACTTGATAATGATAATAAATGGCTATGTTATTGGTTAATATATTTATTACACTATACTTTTTATCATTATTTTAGAGTGTAGTGCTACTACTTATAAAAAATGTTAACTGTAAAACAGGCTCAGGCAAGTTCTTAAGGGGGAATTCCAGAAGAAGGCATTGTTATCATAGGAGATGACCTCTCTCCATGCATGCTATTGCCCCGAAGACCTTCCAGTGGGACAAGACGTGGAGGTTGATTAAGAATGATTATTCTTTGTCCTTAACCAAAATTCTTCCAGCAAGCAATTCTTGCATGCTAATTTTAATGAATGCTAAAGTTCAAATCTCAGTATTTGATCATTGCCTCCTTTCCAGATTATGTGAGCTTATACTTTCCTCCTATTGGTTTGTAGAAAAGCAAAATTGTTTTCAACCCAGAGCAAGAGCACTAAATATTCTGGAAGAGTGGGTCCCCATTTAGTGGATCCAGCTATCCGCAATCTATTGAGTTTTTCCTTTGCCATTGCTAGCATGAGCACCGTAGGGCTTGCCTAAAGCCAGAAGTACAGTGGGCTCAGAGGCTGGTGCTTTGAGGTGAGATAACATTCAGTCCTGTGGTTCTTAATCCCAGTGACTGTACAATAACCTTGCTTAAGTCAGATTTATGGTCTCTGCACAACTGAAATTCTGTTACACAAGATGGCTTCTAATCATACCACCATTTTCAAGGGATAATGCTTGCAAGCGAGGATGGTGAGCTGGCTGGACCTCAGGCATCCCAAATGCTCAGGCTTCTCTGCCAATGGCAGATTCTGTTTTACTGTGCTTATGGAGGGTATATGTGTGCCAAGCGCTTGAACAGGCCTTATAGGTATTACATACCTCACATAATAACACTGTAAAAATTGTTTGGTCTAGTTGGAGATAAGGTTAGGATTATAGTGTTATTAAAGCTTGCTTTAATGCATTTATTTATGGAGTCAGGAACATAAAACTCCTTATTGCTTACTTATTACTGTACGTGCTACCAGAAAAACTGTGGAGAGAGAAAAACAGAGATAAGAGCAAAGTAATGCATCAACCTCTGTATCAGTTCAATCAGGGAAACACCACCAGGAGAGATAAAGGGATTCATTGCAGAGAATTGGCTTACACAATTGTGGGAACCAGTTGTGCCTTCTCTGTAAGGCTGTTGTTTTTGCTTCTGCCACTGGAGCTTGAAGTTCACCCAACAGGCAGATGGAAAGAGAAGAGAGGTGTTTAGAGGAGTAGATCATGGGAAGGCAGGAGCTCACAGCATGGGCTAAAATCTCATAAGTATGGACTAAAACAGTAGCTCCTTTTGCCTGTGACGTTGGTCAGGTGGGTGCCCTTTAGGAATTCAAACCCTTTATCAGAGAGCTAAACATATGGCCCAGGAGTCAGGAATCTGAAGAAGGATCCAGAGGACGAAGCGACAGGTGCAGGCCTTGCTGCAGCCCCTCACTAACGAGGTGAGTGAGTGGATTAATCACAATGGGTGTGGGGTACAAGTTGGCTATTCCTTCCCTCCTGTCCTCCACATCTAACAAGAACCCCCCTTACAGTTCACCCTAACTGCAACCATGCAAGGAAAATTCTGACAGATGTAGTTTAGCCTACCCAAGCTGACACATTGTCACTAAACTGCAAAGGTTTAGTTTCATCAAGAGCTCACCGTTAAATCTTGATTTAAAAAACTATTATGTGCCAGGCACTGTAGTAAATGCTGAGGGGATAGTACGGGTGGCAGGGCTCAGAACTTCATGCCCACAGGAGTCTTGACTTCAGCCAGTTTATCCCATAGTGATGCCAATGCACTTTAGCTCAGCAGAAGTATAATCTTAGGAACAAAGGCAGACTCTGGAATCCCAAGTCAGAATTCCATCTGTAGGGCTGTAAAATAATCCTAATTATTGTGTTACATTGTTTAGATTACTATTAAAATGAAAAGTAAACAATTAGAGCTGTTGTGTTTTCAGTTAGAAATGTCATAGAAATCACAGACTCCCAGTGTGAAAGGCAAATGCCTCACATCATTGATACAATATTAATTCAGACAACAAACCCATAAGCAGTTACCAAGTGTTGCCTGGTGCCGGGTAAAGTGGTAAGACTGGAGCCACAGAATTAAACCATAAGTTCTGTCCACATGGAGCACTCATCATCTGAGATAAACAGTCATCTGTTAACAGAAATTTCTGTGGTCATGCAACATCATAGCATCAGAGTTTTGGAGAAGTGTTACAATTTCTGAGGCTTTCCTGAAGCAAAGTAGTGTCCAACTATCTCCCCTTACTCACTTACTGCTGCAGCCTAAAGAGAGAACTATGGGAGTTCCTGGCCACTTCTGGGGTTTGCATGATGAATATATCCCTCTGAGAGTCTCCCTACGTTTCATCAGCAGTTGTCCGTGGCTGTTGCTGCAACCTTTTACTTAAAGTTGAAAAATAGGACATGGCAATCCAAAAGCATCTACAGAGTATGCATAAAGATTAGTTCAGGCCTGGCATGGCGGCTCACGCCTGTAATCTCTGCACTTTTGGAAGCCAAGGTGAGTGAATCACTTGAGGTCAGGAATTCGAGACCAGCCTGGCCAACATGGTGAAACTCTATCTCTACTAAAAATATGAAAAAATTAGCCAGGCATAGTGGCAGGCACCTGTAATCCCAGCTACTTGGGAGGCTGAGGCAGGAGAATTGCTTGAATCCAGGAGGCAGAGGATGCAGTGAGCTGAGACTGCACCACTGCACTCCAAGCCAGGTGACAGAGCGAGAATCCAACTAAAAAAAAAAAAAGAAAATAAAAGAAAAAAAAAAGATTAGTTCAATGTAAAATATCCCTTTTAGGTTGTGTACAGCCTTGATATTGTCTCCCTTGTGTTTTGGTAACATCTCACTCATACTGTTTCTCCAGGAGGCATTGAGTACCAGTGGACTTGATAAGATTTTAATGTGGCAAACTGCTTTCACTTCTTTATTAGAAATTGGCCATCCAGCCATAATCTTGAGAAAGGCTGTGTGTTCTTTGAGTTCTGAGCATGGTTATGGGGTTCAGGATGAGACAGGACAAAATAGATGGGATTCTTCTATTCTTCAAAGCATCCTGTGTTTAGCTTCCATATTGCACTCATCACTGTGCAGCACAATTATCTCAGTATTGAGTGCAGAACTTGATACTTGGGTCTTGCTCAAACGAAAAAAGAAAAAAATGAAATCATACCAAAGAAACAAACAACAAAAACAAGTGTACGAAGAATAAATGAATGACTCTAGGTCATTAAAATGACCTGCAATAAAAATGCATGCCAGAATGGGGCAAACGGTGGGGGTGGAGTTAAGGAATTTAAAATAGATAACTTTTGTTGAGCCTTTACTACCTGGGAGTCATTGTGCTAAACACCTTCTACCTTTTTTGATATAATTCTTGTAACAACCCAATGCATATGGGACTATTTCTAGTTCTATTTTCTAGACGAAATAGCCTCAGAGAATATTGTTTTAAGACAGGAGTCACAGTTCTAGAAGGGATAACGCTCCCAGAACAAGAGGACAGAAGGGAAATTACTTAAGTGAACTGATCACACCATTCCAACCAGCTGGGCTGTGAATGATGACATGGCACATGTCAAACACATTTCCAAGTCTTTTTCTTCTACTCTTCTATATGTAGATGCTGGCTAGGTACCAGATTTGGATACATCTTCCTTAGATGTTTGGAAACTCCTTCCTCCCCACCCATCTCTCTTTTTCTTTTCAATAATAGTTTAATTGAGATGTAATTCACATACCATACATTTCACCCATTTACAGTATACAGTTCAATGATTTTTTAGTATTTCAGAGTTTTGCAACCATCATCACAATCAATTTTAGAACATTTTTATTACCTTGAAATAAAACCTCATAGTCATTAGCATTTATTCCCTATTTCTTCTTCCCCTCAACTTCTGGCAACTATGAATCTCCCTTGTATTTCTGTGGATTTTCCTATTCTGAACATTTCATAAGAATTGAATCATACAATCTGTGGCCCTTTGTGCCTGGCGGCTTTCACTGTAGCTTTGAAGTGCATCCATGTTTTAGCATGTATAAGTTAGTTCATTTTTTTTTTTTATTGCCAAGAAATATTATATTTCATCGAATGGATATGCCACATATATTCATTCATCAATTAATGGACATTTGGTCGTATTTGACTTTTGGCCATTATAAATAATGATACAATGAAAATTTGTGTGTATGTTTTTGTGTGAACCTATGTTTTCATTTGTCTTGTGTATGTATCCAGGGATAACATTTCTGAATCATACATTGATTCTGTTTAAACTTTTGAAAAATTTTCAAATTGTTTTCCACACTGGCTGCACTATTTCCCACTTCCATAGACAGTGTAAGAGGGTTCTAATTTTCTCCCCATCCTTACAAACACATTTTATTTTCTGTCTTTTCGACTATAGCCATCCTAGTAGGTGTAAATTGGTATCGCATTAGGGTTCTATCTGCATTTACTTTGGGTCTAGATGTTGACCATTTTTTATGTACATATTGAACATTTGTATATCTTCTTAGGAGAAATCTCTATTTATATTCTTGGCCTATTTTTAATTGGCTATTTGTCATTTTGTCATCAAGTTGTGAGAGTTATTTATATGTTCTTGATAGAAGTCTTTAATCAGATATAGGATTTGTAAACATTTTCTCCCATTTTGTGGGTTGTCATTCAATTTCTATTTTTTTTTTTTGAAACAGAGTCACCCAGGCTGGAGTGCAATGGTGTGATCTCGGCTAACTGCAACCTCCACCTCCCTGGTTCAAGCAGTTCTCCTGCCTCAGCCTCCCGAGTAGCTGGGATTACAGGCGCCCACCACTACGCCTGGCTAATTTTTTGTATTTTTAGTAGAGACGGGGTTTTGCCATGTTGGCCAGGCTGGTCTCGAACTCCTGACCTCAGATGATCTGCCTGCCTCGGCCTCCCAAAGTGCTGGGATTACAGGCGTGAGCCACCGCACCTAGCCGTTATTCAATTTCTTAATGGTATCCATTAAATGGAAAATATTTTAAATTTTGATAAGGGACAATTTATTTCTCTTGTTGCTTGTGCTTTTGGTGCCATACATGAGAAATCACTATCATTCCAAAGTCATACAGATGTATAGCTATGTTTTATTCTAAGAGTTTTATAGACTCATTTCTTACATTTAGTTCTTACATTTGGATCTTTAATTCATTTTTGGTGAATTTTTGTGTATGGTAGAGTAGGAGTACTTAGGAGTCCAAATGTATTAATTGTTTTTGCTTGTGAATATCCAATTGTCCCAGCACCATTTGTGAAAATATTATTATTTTGTCATTGAATCATCTTGGTAACTTCGTAAAAATTTAAGTGTCCAAAAATGTAAATTTGTTCTTTTTTTATGAACTCTCAATTCTGATCCATTGATCCGTATGCCTGTCCTTATGCCAATACAACACTGCCTTGATTACTGTACTGTAGCTGTGCAATAAGTTTTAAAATCTGAGTGTGATTCTTCCAACATTATTATTCTATTTTGTCTATTCTGAATCCTTTACATTTCCATATAAATGTTAGGGTTATGTTGTCAATTTCCTCAAATAATCTATCTTGTGTTTTTGTAAGAATTGAATCAAATCTTCTGATCAATTTGAAGAATATTACCATCTTAATAATATGAACTCATCCAACACATGTACATGGAAGCCTATTTATTTAGGAATTCTTTAATTTCCTTCAATAAAGCTTTGTGGTTTTTACTGTACAGATCTTTTTTCATTTAATGTAAAATATAAATACATTTCCTTTTTAAATTTTGGACTCAGGGGGTGCACGTGCAGGTTTGTTACCTGGGTATATTGTGTGACACAGAGGTTTGGGGTATGAGTGATCCCGACACTCAGGTAGTGAGCATAATACCCAATAGGTAGTTTGTCTGCTCTTGCCCCCAACTTCCACTTAGTGGTCCCCAGTGTTTATTGTTCCCATCTCTATGTCCATGTGTACCCAATGTATAGCTCCCACTTATAAGTGAGAACATGCAGTATTTGGTTTTCTGTTCCTGGGTTTAATTTATTTAGGACAATGACCTGTAGTTGCATCCCTGTTGTTGCAAAAGTCATAATTTCATTCTCTTTTATGGCTGTATAGTATTCCATGGTGTATATGTACTACATTTTCTTTATCCAATCCACTGTTGATGGGCATTCTGTGTTGATTTTATGCCTTTGCTATTGTGACTAGTGCTGCAATGAACATATGAGTGTATGTGTCTTTTTGGTAGAAAGACTTACTTTCTTTCAGGTATGTACCCAATAATGGGATTGCTGGGTCTAAAGGTAGTTCTGACTTCTTTGAGAAATTTCTACACTGCTTTCTGCAATTGCCGCAATAATTTTTATTCCACCAACAGTGTAAAATGTTGCATTTTCTCTGCAGCCTTGCCAGTATCTGTTATTTATTTATTTATTTATTTTTTTTTTTTTTTTTTTGAGACGGAGTCTCGCTCTTGTCACCTATGCTGGAGTGCAATGGTGCTATTTCGGCTCACTGCAACCTCTGCCGTCTGGGTTCAAGAGATTCTCCTGCCTCAGTCTCTCAAGTAGCTGGGATTACAGGCACCCGCCACCACGCCTAGCTACTTTTTGCATTTTTAATAGAGACAGGTTTCACCATGTTGGCCAGGCTCGTCTCAAACTCCTGACCTCAAGTGATCCGCCTTCCTCAGCCTTCCAAAGTGCTGGGATTACAGGCATGAGCCCCCATGCCTGGCCTATTTATTGACTTTTTAAAATAATCATTCCACCTGGTTGATACAAGATGGTATCTCATTGTGGTTTTGATTCACATTTCATTAGTGATGATGAACATTTTTTCATGTCTGTTGGCTGCTTGAATGTCTTCTTCTGATAAGTGTCTGTTCATGTTCTTTGCGTAATTTTTAATGAAGCTATTTGATTTTGCTTGTTGCATTAGGCTCCTTATGGATTCTGTATATTAGGCCTTTGTCAGATGCATCGTTTGCGAATATTTTCTCCAATTCTGTAGGTTGTATGTTTACTCTGTTGATGGTTTCTTTGTTGTGCAGAAGTTCTAGATCCCACTTGTCAATTTGTGTTTTTGTTGCAATTGTTTTTGAGGACTTTCCCATAAATATTTTGATAAGGCCTGTGTCCAGAATGGTGTATCCTAGGTTTTCATCTAGGATTTTTATAGTTTGAGGTCTTACATTTAAATATTTAATTCATTTTATTTAATTTTTGTATATGGTGAAAGAAAGGGACCAATTTCAGTCTTCTGTTTATGGCTAGTCAGTTATCCCAGCACCATTTACTTACTAGGAAGTAATTTCTCCATTGCAAATTTTTGTCAAGTTTGTCAAAGACCAGATGGTTGTAGGTGTATGGTTTTCTTTCTTGGTTCTCTAACCTGTTCCATTGGTCTATGTGTATGCTTTTGTATCAGTACCATGCTGGTTTGGTTATTATATTCTTATAGTATAGTTAGAAGTCAGGTAATATGATGGCTCCAGCTTTATTCTTTTTGCTTAGCATTGCTTTGGTATTTGGGCTATTTTTCGGTTCCATCTGAATTTTAGACTAGTTTTTTTTTTGTATTCTGTGAAAAATGATGTTTGTAGTGTGATAAGAATAGCATTGAATTTATAGATTGCTTTGGGCAGTGTGTCCATTTTAGCAATATTGATTCTTCCAATTCATGAGAATGGAATGTTTTTCCATTTGTTTGTGTTATCTACAAATTTTTTAAGCAGTGTTTTGTAGGGCTCCTTGTGGATATCTTTCAGTTCTTTGGTTAGATGTACTCCTAAGTATTTTTTTGGGGGGATGGGTGCTTTGTAAATGGGACTGTGTTCTTGATTTGACTCTCAGCTGGAATGTTATTGGTGTATAAAAATGTTACCGATGTTTGTGCATTGATTTTGTATCCTAATATTTTACTGAAGCTGTTTATCAGTTCCAGGAGCCTTTTGACAGAGTCTTTAGCATGTTTTAAGTATAGAATCATCAGTGGTAAAGAGAGATAATTTGACTTCTTCTTTTTCTATTTGGATGTCTTTTATTTCTTCTTGCCTCATTGCCCTGGCTAGGACTTTCAGTACTATGTTGAATAAGAGTTGTGAGAGTGCACATCCTTGACTTGCTCCTGTTCTTAAGGTGAATGGTTCCAGCTTTTGCCCATTCACTATGATGTTGGTTGTGGATTTGTCATAGATGATTTTTATTATTTTGAGATATGTTCCTTCAATGTCTAGTTTGTTGAGTATTTTTATCATGAAGGGATGTTGGATTTTATCAAAAGCTTTTTCTGCACCTATTGAGATGATCATATGGTTTTTATTTTTAAGTGTCCTTATGTGGTGAGTTACATTTATTGATTTGTGTGTGTTGAACTAACCTTGCATCTTAGCAATAAAGCCTACTTGATTGTGGTGGATAAGTTTTTTGATGTACTGCTAAATTCAGTTTGCTAATATTTTATTGAGGATTTTTGTGTCTATGTTTATTACAAATATTGGCCTGAAGTTTTATTTATTCATTACGTTTTTGCCAGGTTTTGGTATCGGGATGATATTGGCTTCACAGAATGAGTTAGGGGGGAGTCCCTCTGTCTCAAAGTTTTAGAATAGTTTTAGCAGAATTGGTACCAGTTCTTTTTTGCACATCTGGTAGAATTCAGCTGTAAATTCATCTAGTTCAAGACTTTTTTTGGTTGGTCGGTTTTCTATTACTGATTCAATTTTTAAACCAAATATTGGTCGTTCAGGATATCAATTTCTTCCTGATTCAATCTCAGGAGGTTTTGTGGTCCCATGAATTTATCAATTTCCTCTAGATTTTCTAGTTTGTATGCATAGAGGAGTTCATAATAGTCTCTAAGGATCTTTTGTATTTCTGTGGGGTTGGTTCTAATGTCATCTTTGTTGTTTATGATAGTTCTTTTTTGGATCTTCTCCCTTTTTATCTTTGTTAATGTAGTTAGCAGTCTATCAATTTTGTGTATCCTTTCAAGAAATCACCTTTTGGTTTGATACTTTGTATGGATTTTTGGATCTCAACTTCATTTAGTTGTGCTCTGATTTTAATATGCCTTTTCTTCTGCTAGCTTTGGGGTTAGTTTGTCATTATTTTTCTAGTTCATCTAGATGCGATCATTAATGTTAGATCATTAATTTGGGATGTTCCTATTTTATTGATATAGGTATTTAGTGCTATAAACTCTCCTCTTAACACACTTTTGCTGCATCTCAGAGATTTTGAAGTGTTCTACCTGCTTTTAAATTTATTTCAAATAATTTTTCTTATTTTTGCCTTAATTCCTTTGTTTACCCAAAAGTCATCCAGGAGCAACTCTCTTAATTTCAACTTAATTGTGTGGTTTGAGAGAGCTTATTGAAATTGACTTCTATTTTGGTTCCACTGTATTCAAAGAGTATTATTGGTATGATCTCGATTTTTTAAATTTTATTGAGACTTGCTTCATGGCTGAGCATGTGATTGATCTCAGGGTATTTTCCAGAAGCAGATAAGTAGAATATATATTCTGTGGTTGATGGGTGGAATGTTCTGTAGATATCTCTTTGGTCCAATTAATCAAGTTGATCAAGTATTGAATTAACGTCCAGAATTTCTTTGTTAGTTTTCTGCCTTTGTGATCTGTCTAATTCTGTCAGTGAAGTATTGAGTTCCTCAACTATTATTGTGTGGCTATCTTTTTATAGGTCTAGAAGTACTTGTTTTATGACTCTAAATGCTCCAGTGTTGGGTGTGTTTATATTTAGAATAGTTAAGTCTTCTTGTTGAATTGTATCCTTCATCAGTATGTAATTCCTTTATTTGTCCTTTTATTCCATTGTTGGTTTAAAGCCTATTTTAAGTAATTTAAGAATAGTTACCCCTCTTTTTTTGTTTTCCATTTGCATGATCAGTCTTTCTTCAACCCTTTATTTGAGCCTATGGGTATCATTACATGTGAGATAAGTCTCTTGAAGACAGCAGAAGGTTGGGTCTTGTTTTTTTAATATGTGATATCAATATTAATCTTGAATGTAAATGGTCTAAAGGCCCCACTGAAAGGGAACAGAGTGGCAAACTGTGAAGTTGTTAACTGTTAGGTGTATAGTTGTTTCATAGGGTCTCTGGGCTATGTACTTAAATGTGTCTTTGTAGTAGCAGATAGTCTTTTGTTTTCATGTTTCAAACTCCCTTAAGGATCTCTTGTAAAGTTAGTCTACTGGTAATAAATTCCCTTAGTAATTGCTTGTCTAGAAAAGATTTCATTTCTCCTTCACATGAAGCTTAGTTTGGTGGGGTGGGAAATTCTTGCTTAGAATTTTCTTTCATTAAGAATGCTAAAAATAGACTCCCAATCTCTCCTGGCTTGTAAGGTTTCTGCTGAGAAGTCTGCTGTTAGCCAGATGGGGTTCCTTTGTACATGATCTAACATTTTTCTGTGACTGCCTCTAAAATTTTTTATTTAGCACTGACTTTGCACAATCTGGTGCCTATATATCCTGGTGTTGTTCATTTTGTACAGCATCCAGCAGGTGTTCTCTGGATTTTTAACATCTGGATTGTTACCTCTCTAGCAAGATTAGTAAAATTTTCTTGAATTATTTTTTCAAATGTGTTTTTCAGGGTGTTTGCTTTTTCTTCTTCTCTCTCAGGGATGCCAATAATTTGTAGATTTGCTTGCTTTACATACGCCTATATTTCTCAAATGCTTTGCTCAGTTTTAAAAATTCTTTTTCCTTTATTTTTGTCTGATTGGGTTAGTTCAAAAGACTGGTCTTCAAATTCTGAAATTCTTTCAGAATTGCCTAGTCCAGTCTATTGATAAATATTTTAATTGTATTTTATAATTTCTTAAGTGAGTTTTTCTATTCTAAAAGCTCTGACTGATTTATTTTTAAGTTGTTTATCTCTTCCTTCATTTACTGGATTCTTTTAGAGGTTTCTTTGTGTTGATTTTCAACTTGTCTTGATCACATTGAACTTCTCTGATCCATGCTTTGAATTCTTTATCTTTCATTTCTGAGTTTCCATTTTGTTTAAGGGGCATTACTGGAGAGCTGGTGTGAACCTTTGGAAGTGTCACAACATTCAGATTTTTCTTGGTGCTGTAACATTTGCACTCTGGTGCTTTCTCTTCTGAAAATACAGCCACTTCTAATTTTTGTATTTTCATGTGGATAGCATTTTTTTATTCTTTTTTTTTCCATATAATATTATTTTATTCTTTATCTTTCTCCCCCTCTCTAGGGGCTGTGACTGTAAAGAATGTCAGATAGTCTTTGGCTTTGCTTCTACAGCCCATTTTTATACTATGTTTGAGGCTTGACCTACAAGCTATTAGATGGTGCTTATGGGTAAGAGCTGGCTTCAGCCAATGTAGCTCTGTCTATACTTGATCTTTATTTACTGAGAGAAACTCTGTGTTGCCTCAGGCAATGGGTACATCTGTGGAGTGCACAGTAGTTTGAGCTCAGGCTGCTCAGCCTGTGGGGGATGAGAGAAAGACCAAGATGGCTGGTGTCAGACTAGGCAGGCACAAACAGCAACACCAAGGTATAATCCAGTGGGCAGTTACCAAGTGCCGAGAGGAGTGCCTAGGCACGAAGGTGAGGAACTTCTTTGGTCCCAAGTTCTCTGCACAGGGAGAAAGGTTGGCTTAAATACCTAATACAGGAGAGGGAGTGTTCCAGATGCTTGGAGATCTGTCTGGATATGGAATGCAGAGGGTCCAGGTGCAACAAAATCTCCGCACAAAAAAGGTGAGGGTGACTCAGGCTGTTACCCAGGCAAGCTGGTGTTCTGAATCCCTGAAGGTCTGGTCTGGGCATGGAGCAAAGAAGGCCCTGCTGCATCACAGCCTCTGCACGGGAAGGGTAAGGTGGCTCAGGCTGCTGATCCAGATGAGCAGGTGTTCTGAATGACCAGAGATCTCCCTGAGCACCCCATGCACCCAGATCTCTGCATAAGAAACTTAGGTTGATTCAGGCTGCCACCCATTTAGGTGAATGGGTGTTCAAAATGCCTGCAAATAGGCCTGGACATACAGTGAAGAGGGCCTCCCTGCACCATGATCTATGCACAGGAAGCATGGGGTGGCTCAGGCTGCTGATGTCGGTGAATGAGTGTTCTGAATGCCTGAGGATCTGCCCAGGTGTGGAGTGGAGGGGACCCTGCTGCACCATTATCTCTGCATAGGAAAAGTGTGGCTGCCCAGGCTGCTGATCTAGGGGAGTCAGTGCTCCAAATGCCTAGAAGTCTGTCAGGGCCTGGAGCAGAAAGGGCCCCTGACTCCTGCATGAGCATGTCAGCAAAGGAAGGGTGGGACAACTCAGGCTGCTGATCCTTGCAAGTGGGTGCTCTGAGTGCCTGGAGATCTGCCTCGGTGTGGAGCAGGGAGATTGTGCACCATAATCTCAGGGGAGCAGACTGTAGCACCTAGCAATGACATATGCAGACTGGTTCCAGGTCACTGAGCTGTTCCTGGCTGCCATCTCATTGCCCAGAGACAATGTAGCTGCAGCAACTCCCCTCCTGTCCCAGACCTGTGAAAGAGTAGAGCAGAATTTCAATGCCTACTTCTGGTGTGCTTTTCACAATTCTGCTTGTGGAGGCGCCTATATCTCTTCAGTGCAAGTGCTTTGCTCTTTGGTCTGAGACTAAAAAGCCAGCATGGCCATGCTGCCAGGTCACCTAAGAATGACTAACTTTGTATGCACCTAGATTAAAAGTGATGTCCTGCTCTTGATCCCAGGTCTAGGAAAATACCTGCAGCTTTTCCTGGTGTCTTTCTTCTCAGCGTCTCCAAGACCCTCCCAAGTTACCTCCAGGGCTTGGGAGAAATAAAGTGCTCTCCCTTGGCCTGGGCTGCACAGACGCCAATGGAAAGGTGAGTCACAGAGGGACAGTATTTTCCCCTCTTGCGTACTGGGGCTTCACTCACTTTTATCAGCCAGACACCATCGTGGGGGCTGTTTGCTCACCTTCTTCTCCCTCACATCTGGAGTGTCCTTCAGTATTCCAGTGGATTCTCATTTCCCTTTTCATTGCTACTGTGTTTTGAGACTATTTTTACAGTTAAGTTTTGTGTATTAATCATTTGTCTTATAACTCCTCTGAAACTCATTTAATCTATTTAGGTGGAATTTTAAGTATTTTCTATACTTAAATGTTATGAGTTGATTTGTGCCTCAGTACCCCTCCTGGTCATATAATAAATTGAAATTCTAATTCCCACTACTTCAGAATATGACTTTATTTGGAGACAGGATTTTTGCTGGAGAAATCAAGTTAAAATCAGGTTTTTACAGTGGGCACTAATTCAGTATGACTGGTATCTTAATAAAAATTGAGCAATTTACACTTTGGGAGGCCGAGACAGGCGGATCACGAGGTCAGGAGATCGAGACCATCCTGGCTAATATGGTGAAACCCCGTCTCTACTAAAAAATACAAAAAACTAGCTGGGCGAGGTGGCGGCGCCTGTAGTCCCAGCCACTCGGGAGGCTGAGGCAGGAGAATGGCGGGAACCCGGGAGGCGGAGCTTGCAGTGAGCTGAGATCCGGCCACTGCACTCCAGCCTGGGCGACAGAGCGAGACTCCGTCTCAAAAAAAAAAAAAAAATTAAAAATTAAAAAATTAAAAAAAATTAAAAATTGAGCAATTTAGACACAGAGTCACCATGGGAGAAAGACAATATAAAGATACATAGGAGGAGATGATTATCTAAAAGCCAAGGATAGATGCCTGGAACAGATTCTTTTCTCAAAAACTTTAGAAAGAACACATCTTGCCGACACCATGATTTTGGACCTTTAGTCTCTAGCACTGCAAGACAATAAAATTATATATTTGAAGGCAACGAGTCTGTGGTACTTTGTCATGACAGTTGGAAAACTGATAGAAGACGACCATGTTTTCTGTAAATAGACATAGTTTAATTCTTCATTTACATTTTGGGTGACTTCTATTTCTTTTTCTTGCCTAATTGCCATGGATAGAACCTCCAGTGCAGTGCTGAATGGAAGTGGGATGAGGGGCTATCCCTTTATTTCCTTATATTAGAGGTAAAACATTTAGTCTTTCACCATTAAATATGATGCCAGCTGTATTTCCTTATGTTAGAGGTAAAACATTTAGTCTTTCACCATTAAATATGATGCCAGCTGTATGTTTTTCATAGATGCCCTTTAACAGATTAAGACATTTTTCTTCTATTACCAGTTTGTTGATTTTTAAAAAGAAATCATGAAAAAATGTTGTATTTTATTAAATGCTTGTTCTGTGTCTATGGGAATGATTCATATAGTTTTTATCTCTTGTTCAATTAATACGGTTTGTTGCATTGTTTAACTTTTGCATGTTGAACCAACCTTGCATTCCTCAAATAAGTTCTCCTTGGTCATAATGTATAATTCTTCTTGTATTTTGACGGA
This sequence comes from Theropithecus gelada, assembly GCF_003255815.1. Classification (NCBI taxonomy): domain Eukaryota; kingdom Metazoa; phylum Chordata; class Mammalia; order Primates; family Cercopithecidae; genus Theropithecus; species Theropithecus gelada. Next base: position 4,483,125 of record NC_037680.1, read on the forward strand.
TTTGGGGTAGTACTTTTTAAAGAGTTTTAAAAATCTATATTCATAGGCAAAGTAATCTGTGATTTTCTTGTTTGTTATTTGTCTGGTTTTAGTCTTGGGGTATTATTGTCCTCATAAAATGAGTTGTAAAAATTGTTCACATTTCTGTGTTTTGACAGAGTTGATGTGGAACTGGTATTAATTCTTCTCAAATCCTGGGCAGAATTTACTAGTTGAAATCTTGGTTCCTGTCTTTTCTTTTTGAGAAGTGCTTGATTAATAGTATACTTATTATTGATCTATTTGTATTTTTTATTTCTTTTTTGGTTGATTTTGGTAGTTTACATATTTTTAGACATTTTTCATTTTATTTAGGTTATCTAATTTGTTGCATGCAATTGCTCTATTATAATCCTCTTTATTTGTGCAGGGTGAATTATAATATCCCTCTTCTTTTTTCATCCTAATAATCTGAGTCTTCTCCATTTTTAAGTTGGTCACTCTAGCTAGAGTTTCTCTTATTTTATTGACATTTTTAAAGAACTGCCTTTTGGTTTTATAGATTTTCTTTGTTGCAATTATATCTTCTAATTTATTTCTGTTTTAATCTTTATTATTTACTTTATTTTGCCTGATTTGTACTTAATTTGCATTTCTTTTTCTAGTATCTTAAGGTAGAAAGTTAGATTACTGATATTATTCTTATTTTAATATAGGTGTTTATAGCCATATATTTTTCTTTAGGTATTCCTTAAATTGCATCTCAAAAATTTGTATGTATTGTGCTTTCCCTTTTCTTCCTATCAAAGCATTTATCTAAACGTCCTTGTGATTTCTTCTTTGTGCATTAGTTATTATGGAGTGTGCAGTGAAATTGCCATGTTGATGAATTTCCAAAATTTGCTTCTGTTATTTACTTTTAGTTTTATTGTATATATTCAGAGAATATAATTTGTGTAATTTAAAGCCTTTTAAATTTGCTGAAATATATTTTACGTCTGAGCATATGGTCTATACGAAGAATGCACTGGAGAAGAATACTCCTCATTCTGCTGCTGTTGAATGGAATGTTCTATAGATATGTGAGGCTTCGTTGGTTTATACTGTTGTTCAAGTATTTGATTTTCTCTTATTTTCTGTCTAGTTGACTTACTCATCATTAAAGATGGTATATTAAAATTTCCAACCATTATTGTTGAATTGAATATTTCTCTCTTCCATGATTCTATCTACTACAAAGAAGATGATAGTTTATTTTGTCTGATATTAATATAGCTAATCTAGCTTTTGGTAACTATTTGCATAGTGTCTCTTTTTACATTCTTTTACTTTCAATTCATTTGTGTCTTTGATTCTAATGTAATATCTATTTCTAGATATTACAATTCAATTGTTGAAAGCCAAAGACCATCTTGAAGGCAGAAAGAGAGAAGTTATGGATCGTACGCAAGGGATGTTCATTAAGATTAACAGATTTCTCATCAGAAACCATGGAGGCCAGCGGGCAGCAGGATGGCATGTTCAAAGTGCTGAAATACAGACTGATGGCATGTAGTTGGATCATGCTATATGCCAACTCTTGCAGATGGCACATATTTGGATCATGTTTTAATTCTTTATCCATTCTCTGCCATGTTAGGAATGTTTAATAAATTTACCTGTGATATAACTACTGATAATGTAAAATTTATTTCCATTACGTTTCTATTTGTTTTCTACATATTTCTACATATTTTCTATTTGTTTTCTACATATTTCCCCCACCTTCCTCTGTTGCTGTCTTTTATATGTTAAACAAATTTTTCAACGGTAGCGATTTACTTCTCTTGTCATTTCTTCAACTAAGTATTTTTGAGTTATTTTCATAGTGGTTATCCTGAGAGTTGCAATTAATGTCATAGCTTATAACTGTCTGGATCAGATTAATGCCAATCTAGTTTCCATAGTAAGCACTGGCTTTGCTCCTACTTACCTCCATTTAATCTTTTCTCCTTTGTTGTATTGTTATACATATTACATCTTTCTATACTGGGCATCCATCAGTAATGATTCATAATTATTGTTTTAGAAAGTTGTTTTAAAAATAAGATAGTAGAAAAAAAAGATACATGTATACTGTGCTTTATATTTACCTCTGTATTTAACTTTACCAGTACTCTTTGAATCTTCAGGTGGATTTGAGTTACAGTCTAGTGTTCTTTCAGTTCAGCCTTCTTTTGGGCTCCTTTTAAAATTTCTTTTGAGTAAGTCTATTGGCAACAGATTGTCTCAGTTGTTATTTACTGGGAGTATCTTACTTTTTTTTTCATTTTTAAAGGACAGTTTTGCAGGCTATAAAATTATTGATTGACAGTCTATATTTCAGCACTTTGAACATGCCATCCTGCTGCCCTCTGGCCTCCATGGTTTCTGATGAGAAATCTGTTAATCTTAACGAGCATCCCTTGCGTACGATACATAACTTCTCTCTTTCTGCCTTCAAGATGGTCTTTGGCTTTCAACAATTTAATTGTAATATCTAGAAATAGATCTCTTTGAGTGATCCTACATGCAATTTATTGAGCTATTCTTATTGCTTTCATGGAAGATACACTTTTCAGATGTCTTTATCGCTGATATCTAAGGATTGCATTTTCAGAGATAAACAAGAGTTGGGAAGAAACAGTGATGCCAGACTGGAGAGAAAAATAGGAGTTGAAAGAACCTTTACAATTCTTACTAAAACAAAATTTCTGGCTAGACATTTGTTATCTCATATAGTAGCCATGTGTGTTTGCTTAAATATAATTTAGGGTGGGTACAGTAGCTCATGCCTGTAATCCTAGGGTTTTGGAGGCTGAGAAGTGGGATCACTTGAGGCCAGGAGTTCAAGAACTGCCTGGCCAAACATAGCAAGACCTCATCTCTACAAAATTAAAAACAGTACTGGAGTCTGGTGGTACAAGCCTATAGTCCCAGACAGTTAGGAGGCTGAAGCAGAAGAATCATTTGAAGTCAAGAGTTTAAGGTTGCAGTGAGCCATAATCATGGCACTGCACTCCAGCCTGGGTGACAGACATTTTTTAAAATTAATTAAAATACAATTAAATATAAAATTCAGTTTCTCACTCACAGTAGCCAAATTTCAAAGGTTCAGTAGTCATATGAGGCTAGTGCAATTTTGAGCAACATAGATACAGAACATTTCCATCATTGCAAAACTTGTGATTGGAAAGTGCTGGTCTATTGTATATGTGAGAAAACATAGTGTGATGTGACTTGAACACCACAATGGGACATTGGGACTGTTTTTCATATTTGTCAGCTATCTCATCTGGAGCAAATTAATTCACTTCTTAGTATCATAGATCTTTAAATGATGGGGATATAATTATTTAGCTAGAAAAACACATACAAAAGCATCTTAGCTCAGATTCCAGCACATGGTAGGTACTCAATAAATGTTGATTTAATGCCTCTCCATACCCATATATGCTTGTCAACCTTCTCTTGTAATATTTGCAAAGGGAACTGCTTTCTATTCCTGATAGCATAAAATGCAAGTATCCCTCTATGCAAACAGGTATTAACAAGTGGCAGGAAAAAAATAAAATAGATAGTCAATAACCCTCAATCACAGAGAAGGTCACTTATTTATTTATTTATTTGTGGTACATTTATTTATTGGTGGAGGGTAAGGTTAGACCTCGCTGCGGGTCCCCTCTGTTGCTATTTTCAGCCATCATAATTCTTCCTGCCCTTTGATGACCAAGCTCCACTTTTGGTGTTGAGCAATTTCCACTCTCCACTCTCTTACCACTCCCGACGGGTGTCAGGGGACAGCGTGAAAACATGTTTCCATTTATAGGGGCATTTTCTGTCAGTAAATATTCTCTCTTTATAATTAAGCAGGAATCTTTTATTTAAAATCTAACTTAGCAAAATATAAATCCTGGCTATTTGAACATTTTCAGAATAACACTTTTTTTTTGAGAAACAAGAAATATATCTGCTTTATAGCTAATAAAAATATACCTTTTATTGCAATATTTTTTCTTAAAATTCTTGAACTAGAAGAAATAGGGCCAGACACTAAAAGCCATGGATTCTTTACTGGTGCATCTTAATGGTCACTTCATAGCCGAAGGAAAATGAATATTCCTTATGGGATAACTCCTAAGATTTATTAAGGAAGGACAAGACTGTCAACAGTGATATAACTTTCCTATTAAGCTACAATTGCACATTGGAAGGCAGACCTCGGCTTTTCTAGGAACGGGGATCTCACAGCATGGAGCAATAATTTGGATACTCTCTGCCTACTATCTTCTGAAAAATAAAAGAAACCATGTCCGTGTTATGCTAGGTTCTCATAAAGCTAAATGCTCTTAAGTAAAGCTGATTTTAAAAAGCTTGGGACTAGGATATTCCAAAGCACAATCAAAATTATACATATTCCTTGAAGGAAAAACTGTGTAGAACCTTCTTCTAGGGAAACTAAACTTTACTATTTTTAGTATGCTGGAAACCTGCTCCATTGTTGTTTTCTTATTCATAAACTATGATTTAAACAGCTGTCTTACGTTGAATCAAGATTTTCAACATTTCAAATGACTTCCCAGGCCATTATCTCTGTTCCTCATAACACCTTGAAGGAGGATGAAAAATTCTAGTAGGTATCTCTATTTAACGAGTATAGAGACTGCAAACAATAGCCAAGTACCTGAGCTAAGAAAAAAAGGGGACAAAAGGCCATCTTCCTGTCTCATAGGTAAAGAGAAAAGTTAGTTGGCATCAACACCAATTTTTTTTTTCTTTGCAAACTAGTGACTGTGGCTCATTTTTGCAGCCCTTGCGTCCTGGCCCCTATTTCATAAATTTGTAATGGGCATTTTGGGGAGAGCATGATGGGGATAGTGTACGGGTCCCAGGGGCAAGCAGGGAACATAACAAACAGAATAAGAGAAATGTGGCAGGGTCCACTGGGTCTGTCACAGAGGGAAGGTCCTGTGGTGAGCTGGTGCTCAACATCTCTTTGTCTTCATAGAATTCAAAAAGAAAAGGAAGAAAACTGATAAGAGGTAATAAAGGGAATAAGGACCAGATAAGGATTTTGTTGAGCAAACTTCAATTAGAATTGGGCTGTCACTAGGGATTCCCCATTTAATTGATAGGATTTTAAGTCAAAGTTTATTGGTCAATAGTTTTTTCCTCCGTTCTTTAGAATTAGACTGTTGTAACCCTGTATGATTGTGCTTTAATGAGCTTTTAAAAAAGCTGCCTGATGATAACTGAACCCCCCTTCCCCTGAAACTTTTGACCTCTTTTCACGCAGGTAGTTTGCAATCTTTCTGGCCACTTGGTATTTATCAGATTCACTGATGATGAATTTAGGGAGTGATCCCATGAGAACCCTGGTACAGGATGCAGAAGGAAACCTGGTCCTAACACGGAACATGTTCTTATGGCGGATGCCGCAGCCATAGGCTACTGAGAGCTCACATGAAAAAGCTGTGATAAGACCTTGGGGGCTAACCTGGGACAGAGGTCAGACTTCTCTCTTGATAATGCCCCCATTAGTTCTTTAGTGACATATGCTGCTATGGAGTTAAAAACAAGATCCGAAGTAGGAGCATATTGTGAAACTTTGTAATAGAACAAGTTTTTAGAACTTCTGAAGGTCCTGCTCAAAAATATCTGCCTTTATGTTGAGTCACAGTTGTGGATATCTCTAGAGTTGACCCTGATTTGGTAGATATTATGACACCAATAGACATCCAAAATTTTTTCATGCAGATTAATCTCTTTGTTTTCGTCATCCTTGCTACTCACGACATCACCCAGGACTTTGTCAGAAATGCATAATCTCAGACTCCACCCTAGACCTACTGAATCTAACTGCACTTTTAAATGATCTCCAAGTCATTCTGATCCATGTTTGGCAGACACGGATCTGTATTGCACAACACTCCAAGGGGCCACAGTTACTTCGTAGCGAGTTGGTCCTGGTATTCAGGCATGAACAGATTGGAGAAAGGTTTCCTTGGCAAAGGAGAAATGATGGCTACCTTAGATGGCGCTGAGGAACTTTTCCTGCTCATCTTCAAGACAGAGTGCATGAAGGAAGGGAGGCACAGCCTTGAGAAAGACAAGAACGTCATGCTCCAGGAAAGACACATTTAAGTAGCTCTTAAATGAGAACCAAAATTCATCAACTTTAGTGACAGTCTGAGAAAGTTGTGGGGTTTCAAGGTAAGTAGAGAAGTAAAATTCTGTTTCAATTTTCCACATGAGCCTAGGGGAAGGAACTCTAGGGTAATAGTCATTTGTGTGTTCAGTTGTCCCAAGAATATTTTTGTATCTTGTTTATATACAATGCTTGAAGAAAACAAAACATTTTATATTTTTTGTGTATTTGCTTATATTGTAGATATGATCGGGATACTGAAGACAGCACAGCAGTCATAGCAGTTTGGTACTGCCCTGTATTTCTAGTTTATAGTATTTTACATGCTTCTGATGATTAAAACATGATCAATGATTCAAGTCCCCTCCTTGTTTCTACCCGAAGTCCTGTTAGGACAAGGGCTGTGTTGGTCATGCTAAACACATCTCCAGCAGAGATTTTGGAACCTGAGTACAGTGGCTACCTGTTGATGGTCAGAAGATAAATGATTCTTATGTAGGATGACAGAAGGAGAATAGGGCTGAAGGAGGACAGAGAGAGGGACCTACCCATCTGAGGGGCAAGTAAGATAAGCGAGGAAGGGAAGAGAAGGATAAGGTGGAGGTGGCTAAAACAGAATGAAGAGGAGGTAATGGGAATAGAACCAGGGAAGGACTGGGTGGGCTTCTGTGCTGGTAAGTGGGGAGAAGAAGGTTGTCACTCTTGCTGTCAATGGTCAAGAGTTTTTTTTTGTCTTAATTCTGAAAACCAAGGATGGCCTCAAAAAAAGGGCAGGCTAGTCCACCTGACATATGACAGAGATTGTGTATTTAATTACTGCACTGGGCCAGGCGCATTGGCTCCAACCTTGGTGACAGAGCAAGACACTGTCTCAAAAAAAAAAAAAGTCAATCACTGTACTCACTAAATATGATTTTCAGTCGTTTTGGTTATCATTTAATTACATTATGTTTTAAACATTATTGGACAAAGATATTAACAGAATTATAAGGAAAAATTCTTAAACAGGTTAACAAATTACCTGGCAAGTAAATTAACTGACATCAATTCCAAGCAATGAAATGAAGTACTAATTACTCCATATCACCCTGGATTATGTGGGGAATGGGTAAATTTATTTACTGCAATTGACGGTTTTGATTACTAAAACAGCAACATTTAATGCATTCCAAAACGTTTAGCATTAGACACTCCTGTTTGTCATATTTAAAACCCCTGATCTGTGTAAGGTTCTCTGCACTCGGCCTGTGAACAAAATGACCTTGTTTTCAGAGTACAAGGAGAGGAGTCATGGCAAGCAGCCGAGCGACACCTGCTCAGGAGTGAGGACCTGAGCTCCGCGTGGTTATAAATATCTACAGAGAATCTACGAGGAACTTCACTTACAAATCAGCACCAGACGGTGGAGTGGGTGGAGAGACAACACACGAGTTAAAGTTAGGGGCTAAGAGTTTGGACTTTTCTCTGCCACAAAGAAGCTGTGGAGTCTCGGACGGGTAAACTCACCAAGCAAAGCACCGATCGCCTGTCTTGTACAATGTCAGCGTTTGACAAGGTCATTTCTTAAGTTTCTCCTGCTCTAAAATATTATATTACCAGCTATGGAAAAAGATATAGGCTATTAATTACATTCACATAATCACATAGCACTTTAAGTTCATAAATGTCTTCAGGATATGTCGCCTCATTTAATTTTTATGTTAACATGTCCATGATGGTGGGGTGGGAAGACTTTTCTTTCTTTCTTGGTAAATTTTATTTTTGGAGTAAGGACACGCAGAAAAACATATAGTATTACTAATTTTTAGAGAACTAGAACACATTCAATACTTATCATTTTCTATTTACAACTGGGGGTAATATAAACCTGTTGACTTGGATATAAATTGTGATTCAAAAGCCCTTTGGCTACCTTGAAACATGATTGCTAGCAAAAGTCTCAAAGATAAAAATAGAGTTATAAAATGTGTATCCAATTCTGCATGTTTTCTACCCTTTAATTACCAAAGTTCTGACCATCGTGCCCTCCCCTGGAGCAACTGATTCTCAAAAGGTCTCAGAAAGCACTTTTATGACTTTTAAGGTTTCTATAAAGGTCCACTCATTCCTGATACATCTCATCTTTCTATATTACATGTAAAGCCTAAGTTTTCCTCTGACACCAGATTTATGATTATTGTGGATTATGTATGTACACAATAATCATAAATCTATACATATATAGCCATGCATATAATTGTTTTTTCAATTACAAGCCTGATATTGCTGTACTAAGCTTAGCACGGACATCTCATCAATGTAAATTTTAATTACCTAAGGTTTTGATATGCTCCTATTCCATATAATAGTACAACATGAATCCATGTTTTAAGAGTCAGTTTGTAGCAAATTAATTAACATGTAATTACTATTGCAGTTATATGCTTCTTTTTTGATTTAAAGAGACTTTTTTATCCTAATGAGAAAAACTATAATTAATAATTGTAATCATCTAACATTATATGTTATTAGTTTCTATATAATCAGTTTTTTGAAGAGTTTTTAACAAATAAAAAATAATCTGTTTAACTTGTAAATTATCTTTTGGCATATGCAAAAAGCTTACAAAGAGTTGCAATAATATTTGCGTGTGGGAATGGTAACTAATTTGAGTTCTATTTTATTTTTAAATGATGCATAATAATTATACATATAATTAGTCCGTACTCTTTTTTTGACTGGCTTCTTTCACTTAGCACGATTATTTTGTTATTGCATAATCAATAGTTCACTGCTTTCCAGTGCTGAGCATTATTTTATCATAGGGACATGCTACAGTGTGTTGATCCATTCATGTGAATTCTTCCTCACAACTTTGACAAGTGTCTTCCGAGTATTCCATCCAAGGCAGGACAGTTCTCCAGGTGTCTTGGGCCAACTCTGTCTTCTCCCCCTTTCTTGCCTATAGTTCTCAAGAATAACTAGCATGTGCTGGGAATGCAACATCCTGACATATAGTAGAATTGGCTAGAACAGGCCAGGGGCTGCTCCAAGTCCTTCCTAGAACAGAATGTCCTGCAGCGCTTTAGCCCAGCAATCCATATAATCCCCAGAGTATAGAATCCACGGTGGGCTGCTTTCCAGGGCCCCTTAGCTGAAGTGCAAGTGGGACACGTATGCATAGATTCCATCTGCCCTGGGTAGCTTTCCTGAAGCTTGGGAGACTGGCTTGTCATGAATTCTAGGCTTCTGTTGTCCCTTGCTGCCTATCTGTAAGTAATAAACCTACTTCATGTAGAGTTGTATGCGAGTGTTCTGTGTCACCACTTGTGCAAGTGATAGAAACTATTATAGCCCAACGTGTAGTGGGTGAGGGGTTTTGAGCCTTTCCCTGGGATTAATAACAGTGCAAAGTGAACTTGCTTTGCACACAGTGCCCTGTGACTCAGTAGATTTTTCCAATCTGTTCAGTGGGAACAGGCACTATTCCCTGGACTTGTGTGAACTCTAAGTAACTTTTCTCTCTAATTCTTTCATGTTATTCCTTCCCAGATACTTCAAGGTTTTCTCACATGCATACATTGATTAGTATGTTGTTGAATACTCAAGGTAGGTGTCATCTGCACATACCCAGAGTCCTATTTATAATTCTCTCTGTGTGCAGTTCTACCTTTCCTGGTCCATTGCCCTAAAAACTCCATCTACTTGATCTCTCTGGCCTTTCAACCCTAGTCTCCTGGACTCCTGAGTTTCCCTTTCCTGAGCCACAGCCTGGAATCTCTCTCAACGAGATAATATGGACAATTGTAGGGCTTCCATTGTTTTCACTCGTAACTCTTACGGATTACTGTTCTTCATTTATTGATCTCCAATGTCTTGAAAATATATTTTCTTATATATTTATTCATTTTAAAATTTGTTTCCAGTGGGAGGTCAAATCTGATTCCTTTTATTCCAATTTGGTCTGAAGCCGAAGCCATGGGTTCTATAATTGCTATTTGCTTCTTTTTTATTGCTTTTCCCTTTGCGGTAAAATGTTATATCTTGTCATCTACTTTCTTGAACATATAAGTCATAGCAATTTTAGAATCCATTTCTGGGAACTTCAATATCTGAATCATCTGTGAGTGTATTGCTACTTTCTCTTTCCTCTTGGCACTATTTCAGTTTCGGAATGGTAATTTATAATTGAGTCCTAACTTTTGTATATGGACAAGTTATAGAGGTGCTGGATGATGTTGTATACTTTTACAGATGACTTCATTTGATTTAATTTTTGTTAGGCAGCTAGAGAAGGGGCAGATTCCAACACTGCTCTCTGGGATCCAGCTGTAGAAAGATTGAGTTTCTATATTTTAATCATGTTCTCTTTCTGGTTTGCACCTACTCCCAGCGTGAACTCTTCCAAAAGCCCAAACTTTGAGCTTATATAAGATCTCTCCTTATTGGGACCCATATTTCTTTGCGTACATAACACTGTGAGGTTCTCCAAAGCTATGCTTAGAGTTTCATCTTCTCAAATGCTCCTTAGGGAAAACTGGGGCCATGTATTGAGCTCACCTGCTGTGTTCCTCCCTCCTTTCTGGTACCCCTGTTTCCTTGGGAACCCTGAATTCTGAGTTTTATCTTTCCAATCCCATGTAATTGTCAAAAATTTTGTTTGGATTTTGGAATTCTTTGGAGCAGCTTTAGTTTGGCTTTTTAGACTCTAGTCCTGTGTAGTTTGGCAACCAGCGGATGCCTGGAGGGGAAAGGCCAGATGAAACATTAGGCTCACATCAGCACATTTCTCATTTTTGTGTGAGATTTTGACTCCTTAAATCCTATATTTCTTGGTAATCCCCTGAAACCTTGAAACAGTTATGTGCACATATGTGCTTGCATGTGTGTTTGGGTTATATGTCTTCCCCCCTTGCTCCTGGTGGGAGGGTTGGCTTCATAAAAACTGATGAATTATAGTTGTAAGAAAGAGGCATGATACTGTTTTGAATTTCATCCTTTTGCCCACTAATTCTATAGCTTTTGAAAGTTACTTAAGCAGAAGATATTTTTGATTCTTTATCTGTAAAATCAGGATAGTCCGTTTTATAGAGGTGGTGTAATGTAATACAAGGTGACTTTCTTGAAAGCACTATCTAACCTAAAATTTTCTGTAAGATACGATTACAAGTTATTAGTAGCACTAACAGCAACAACAACAACAATGGCTACCACCTATTGTGCACAACTATAGTCAGATAATCTGATGTGATGTATTTGCATTATTCATGACAATTATCACAATAAACATGTAACACGGTCATTTACATCTTCATTGCAAGATACCATTGAGTAACCTTTTATTTTACATTTATTTTGATTTAGCATTTTTCAGAATTCTAAGCTCATGATTGTAAAAATAAGACCGAGGATAGAAAAATGCAAGCACTTCTACTTTTTACTTTTTTGGATTCTTACTGTGATCTTGAATCCTAGTTTTACCACTCCTAAGAGGCATGACCTTGTTTAAGTACTTTCTTTTCTCTGAGCCTCATTTATCTCACATAAAGAGTAGGGATGAGAATGCTTTCCTTACAGAATTATTGAGTAAAATAATATATGTAAAGCCCTAACATCATCCTTGAGGTAGAAACATCGTTCAAAACTGGTGCCACTGCCTAGCATTTGATTTTTGTAAAACTGTTTTTTACTACCCGCCATGTAAACATGTTAATAAACATTTGAATTCACATAGAGCAGCAGATATCTTATTTCTGTAATTTTGTGGGAGCTGTAGATATAAATTGCCATGAATGATAAACTAATACTTTGCTTTTGATTTGCATGATATGATCTCAGAATTTAGCAGTCTTTCAAGTACTTGAATTGACCCTGCTTGCCTCCAAAAACACAGTGTTTTGTCCTCTGAATCCGTTCCCTTTGCCTAAAACACCTCACCTGGCCAGGCACGGTGGCTCACGCTTGTAATCCCAGTACTTTGGGAAGCTGAGGCAGGCGGATCATGAGGTCAGGAGTTCAAGACCAGCCTGGCCAACATGGTGAAAACCCATCTCTACTAAAAATATAAAAATTAGCTGTGTGTGATGGTGCACACCTGTAATCCCAGCTACTCAGGAGACTGAGGCAGGACAATTACTTGAAACCGGGAGGTGGAGGTTGCAGTGAGTCGAGATTACACCATTGCACTCCAGCCTGGGCAACGGAGTGAGACTCCATCTCAAACAAAAACAAAAACAAACAAACAAACAAAAAACACGTCACCCATTCAGTCATTCAGTCTCCAGAAATAATTCCTACGCTTTCTATTAGGTAATTTCAAGGGTAACCTGCATAAGAATGCTCTCTCTAAGCCAATATTATGAGTTAGAAAACCTACCATTCTTGGGCCTTGTTAATTCGTTGCACAAACTTGTCATTTACTGAAGTCAAATTGCTTTTTTACATGTCTCTTACCTGGCTCACTCCCACTATAAACTCTACTCCTCAAAATGAAAGGCTGTATTTTTCATTACTGAATCCCCCAAGCCTTAGTTAAAGGCTTGGCACATGGTAGGTACTCAAGAAATGTTTGCTTCAGGCAAAATAAATTTTTTAAAGGAGTGAATGTGGACAGATCAATGTTACAGTCTTAACATAAGCTATTATGCAGCTTTAAAAGAAGCTAATAGAATGTATATTAGGCAGCCACAACAGAACCCATTATTTCTAATCCTGACTTCAGAATTTTCTGGGGAGATTTCAAAACATAATATGCCTGTGTGTCTTCTCCAGAGATTCTGATTTACTTGGCTTGGGAGAAGAGAGTTCTGGAATTTGTGTTTTTGAAAAGCTTTCTAGGAGATTAAAAAGTGTTGTCATGTTTGAGAAGCACTGATCTAAACCATTTTCCTCCAGTAAGGAATACCAGATAATAGTTGATTAACATATGTATTGATTTCTTATATATATATAAAAACACAAGAAAAATATATATGTATAAGAAATCATAAATATATTTATAAAAGAAATAATAGAGAAAACTACAAATAAATATAGAATTGGTTGGAAAATATAAACAGTGGGTCCCACATGTGAATTATGTTTATTTCATTTTCTGCGGAAAACTTTCAGACACCTGGAGTATGAAAGAACTTTCTCTGATTTGAAAAGGCATTTAAATCTAATTGCCTAAAAGTGTATAAACATGAAATTTTTACTTAGTTCCTGCAGAAACCCAATTATATTACATCAAAACTACCTTGGAAAATTTCAGATTTTCTCTGTGAATATTGGGATGAGCATGGGTCTTGCAGTTAGGTGTACACAATTTGGACCTTGGCTTCGTTATTTCTTGCTCTATTATTGGGGAAAGCCCTTTTTCATCCCTAAGACTGAGTTTTTTTCATACATAAAATTGGGGACACTGGAAAATACGTATTTTCCCATATTCCCATCAGTTATTTTTAGAAAAGCCAGCTTGTTGGAACCTATGTTAGGAGGTGGATCTTAGTGATTAGCTGAGTTGATCTTAGTTGTGTTTTTTGGGAAACAGGCTCAAAGATGAAGTTTCCTTACAGGATATTTATTAGGGAGTGTCCTTGGGGAGGAGGAGGAGGCAGGATTAGGTAGACACCAAAGCTGAAGTGTGAGACCTAATGACAACACCAGTTACCTCCCTGGAGAGTTCTAAAGTTAAAATAGCCATCAGAGCTATCCCTCTGTTAAGTTGAAATGGCCAGGTCTTTACACTCATGCCTTGATTGAAGTGAAGAACCTTGGTCTAAGCAGCTCTGTGCAACTGAGTCTTACCCTGAGGTGTCTGGCAGCACCCCTGAAAGTCTCAACAGCAAGTCCTCCTTGAAAGGGAATCAGAGAGGCTCATAACCCACATGGGCATGAAGTTGACATGCCAAGGCTTCTCCGTAAACTAAGGAGACAGTCTGTCAATCCATAGCCAAAGGGGCAAAGCAAAGACGGTCAGACCTGCAGAATTTTAGAGCTGAGACTGCCTGCAGCATCACTGAGTCTAATCCCCTCACAATACAGAAGAGAAGAGTGAGGTCCAGAGGTGGGATGAGACTTACCCAACATCACATAGCAATATAGGAGCGGTGCTGGGATCACATCTCAACCCAGGAGTCTTCTCATTCCTTCATCATATCCCAGGAAAGGAATATCACCGTGGGTATGCATAAAGTTTTGGGGTAAAACTTAGGCTTGTAGCTCAATTCTGCTACTTTATGGCTTGATTTTGGGCAGGTTTCTCTTTAACGTCAACCTCTTTTTCTGTAGAATGAGGATAGTAAGCCATTACTTTGAAGACTTATATGTAAAATGGCCACCATCAATTCTGTGCTTCCCCGAAAGTGAAACTGCTTTTTCAAAATTATAGCAGTAAGGGAGACCTGACATAATTGACTTCATCTTGCTTCTGACCTCAAAGCTGTTCTTGGTCATTCCTGGGTATAGGCCAAGCTAACCACGGGAGAAATTCAGTTTACAGTTTAACTTGAAAGCAAGGAGGATAATAGTCCTTCCCTAAAACTAACCCCAACTTTGCTCAGGGACTGAAAACCACCTTTGTAAGACTAAAGAAAGGCCCCAAGATTAGGATTATGAGAGGGGCCTGAACTCTGCTAAAATGTAGTCAGTTTATATAATCCCTTACTATTCAGGAGTCATGTGGCCGGAGGTCATGAGATGTGTGACTTTCCTAATTGGCCCTATAGATAGCATCACTATTGTGAAAACTAAGATTTTTTTTTTTTTAGATTATTTCAGACTAACTTCACCCAGACGCATGACTCATGACTCAGCTGGTCCTGTGGTCCCACCCAGAGATGAAGTCAATACACCAGGCCAGTTTTCTATACCCCCATGATTTCATCCTCAACCAATCAGTACCACCCATTTCCCAGCTCCCTGCCCACCACATTGTCTATAAAAACTCTAAGCTCCAAGCCTGAGAGAATGATTTGAGTGTTACCTCCAGTTCTCTTGCATGGGCCAGGCTCTCATCAATTAAACTTTCCCTACTGCAATGCCATGGTCTCAGTGAACGGACTTTGTGCAGGCGGCAGGAAGAACCCACTGGGTGACTACAAAAAGCACATCCCCCAGTCAAAAGGTGGACTTTATTCTTCCAGTTTCCTGAAGCTTGTTTGACTAGCAATTGCTTTAAACAATGACTTTAGTGGAAGGGATCCTTACAAGTTCCGGGCCTAACCTTTAAGAGAATTGGCAACTTCTGTCTGTTTTCCTGGAAATGCTCGCTCTGGAAGAAGACATTCACTGTGTAAGTAGTACACCCACCCAAGGATCTCCAGGATATGAGGAAGCTCTAACTAGCTATGCAGAGAGGTCTCATGGGCAGAGAGATGCCTGAGCAGCCCCTGACATCACAGCTGTTTTGGCTCAGGTACCACACGGATGAGTGGAGAAGCCTGAAGAAGACTCTGGCTCCAGTGATTGTAGACATATGTAAGGTCCCAAGTGTGATCTACACAGCTGAGTCCCTCCTAGAACCAAGGACTATGACAACAACAACACATACACACATGCGTGAGCACACACACACCGGTTATCTCTTCATCACATGTGCTTAGCACAGGCCTTGGCCTATTAAAATAACTCAGTATATTTAATAAATGAGTACGCTGGTACACAAATTCTTAAGATTCCATTTCAAGTCATGTCACTGAGAAATGGTCTTCTAGCACGTCATTTCTCCATCCTACAAGTGATATATGCCTTATATCCCTTCTTTCTGTCTCTGCTCTTAAATAACAACTAACATTTACATAGAGCGTATTATTTGCTCTAAATTCTTCTTAGAACTTGTATACATATTAGTTCATTTGCTCTTCATAATAACATGTGTATCATAAAATATTATGATATATATTTTATTAGTGAGAAAACTGAAGAATTGGCTAAAATTACAGAGCTAGATTGCAGTGAATACTGTGTAGTCTTTATTTTTGTATTCATATAATGTGGTAGATAGGATGCCTTAAATAATATCGTAAGCTTTAGGGTTGTGGGGAAGGAAGGAAGGAGGAAAGAGAATAAGAGAGAGAGCTGGAAAGTAAGAAAGGATTAAAATGTAATATGTAGGGAGAAAGGAAAGTGCTGGAACTAAGATGTTTCCTAAAATTCTTCAAGGTTAAACGGTATAATCGAAATGAGAGCAATTTTATTGAAACTGAAAGATCAATAGGTCCATTTAAACAGGCTGACACTAGAGTGTGTAACTTAAATATCTAAATGGATTTTCTTAGTGATAATGTCATATGTTTATTGCCCCTCCAGCTCCCATTGTTAATTTCTTCTCTGCCCATATGTTTCCAGGCTAGAATGTAGCTTTGCTGAGATAATGTTTCTCACTTAGCCTTGGGGGTGGACATTTCGTCCTGTGTGAATGGCATCGTGATGGCCACAGGCACCTTGGAGAGGAGCCATATCACTGAATTCACCAGGGCGTATTAACAGATAAGCTAAATTCTAGATATAGCAATTAATACAATCACTCATTTAGATAAATCATTTATTTAAAATTCCTTGGAGTCCTTTAGTCCTAAGACATGATTTTCAAATCTATGCTTATTTTATTACCTACCAAGTTATGGGTTCCCAGCCAAATAGCTCTTGACATTTTGCTGCGGGAAATGATGGGGTTTTAAAAAATGCACAGGGAATAGCTGACTTTTACAGCAGTGACTCTTCCCCCCTCAGGAGGGCGTGTCAGGAGAAGGGGGAGTGGTGAGCAATGGGAACTGTGATGTTTATCCTCCTTTTGGTACTAGTGATTGACTCTTACAAGAATTGTGAGAAAATAGGCTCAGCTGAAAATAAATGGAAAGACTGGGCATGAGAAGTGAAGAAAAATTATATTCAAAAGAGACATACATCATATTTATTCAACCAGCAAATACTGAGTACCTTCCTTGTTCCAGGAACTGTCCTAGGAGCTCGGAATATAACAGTGAAAAAGAGAATTGTTAAGTGACTAACCTCTCTGACTATTATTATCCTTGAGAGAGCTGAATAAAATCTAGGGAGGGAATCTGTTTTTCAGAGGTCATTGACTATGCATGACTCTTGGCTGAAGAAACTTCAAAGTGTTTCTTACAGAAGGAGTGTGGAAAATGAGTTAAATCATTGGTTCTCAAACTTCAGCATGTATCAGATTCACCTGGAGGTCTTGTTAAAACACCAATTGCTGACTCCAATGCTGGCATTTCTGATTCTCTAGGACTGGGAAGAGACTGGAGAATTTGCACTTCTGACAAATTCCCAGGCGATGCTGATGCTGCTGGTCTGAGGTACACTATTTGTGAATCACAAAATTAGATGGTACTTGAGATACTTGAGGCAAGAATCCCAGTTAAATGGCCATTGCATGAAGACACAATGTAGGGTACTATTTTAAGGAGTCTAGGCTTTGAGTTAAAACTGAAATAGGTTTAAATTTGGCTTCATTTATTACTAATACTTTTACATCTATGCAACTCCCGTAAATGAGAGACCTCTTTAAAAAAAAAAAAAAGATGGTGTTAAGGGTGATAGACAGGTTAATCACATAGAAAAATAGTTATCATGTTTAATATCTGGTCTGATACCCTCATTAGTAATTCTGGAAATCAGAGTTCAAGCACTAGGTTTCATCTCAGGCCTGAAGGAGGCCTTTTATTTATCCTTTCTAAGCTACCCTCAGATTCTTCTATTTTTTTCCCATGTTTTCTGCCACCACCTCTGGTGAGTGTGATCAAACCACTCACCCTGCTCACAGGGTCAAGTAATTGCAGGCTGTTTGATCTACTGTGTCCATTCTTGCCTTATTCAAATCCACCTATGAATGACCTATCTCAAAATGCAAATATGACCACATCAATCCTTTTTGAAAGATTTAATTAGCTTCATTAGGAGATATAGCTAATGTAAATGACGAGTTAATGGGTGCAGCACACCAACATGGCACATGTATACATACGTAACAAACTTGCAAGTCGTGCACATGTACCCTGGAACTTAAAGTATAATAATAAAAAAAGATTTAATTAGCTTCTCAAAACACTTGGATTGTGACTTCATGATCTCAGCATGATCTGCAAATCCATGCATGGTTTGGCCCCTACCTGTCTTTCTGGGCTCACCTGCTCTGCACACCTTGTTGAGACTTTGTGCCAGCCATAAGGCCCTCCTTAGGGTCCCTGAATCCAACATGCTCTCTCTTGTCACAGGATGATTTTATTTGTTGTTATGCTTTCTGACAATCTCTCCCCCCTCTTCACCCTACTCTCAGCAGATCTCTACCTAGTTCACTCCTACCTAGACTTTGTATCTCAGCTAGACTATTACTTTTGCAAGACCTTTTCTTACCTCCCAGTCCAGATACAGTGTTCCAATTCCTTTCATTTTTGCTTTTAGTTCCATGCACCTTCCTTCCATTGCTTTTATGTCAGTTGTAATTCCATTTATTTTTGTGATTATTGGTTTGTTTTTTTTCTCTCTCTCTCCAGTTACACTCTGGGCTCCACATGGGAGAGACTGTGTCAGTGTTGCTCATTACCCAGCATTAGCAGAGTACATGGCATGCAGCAATTGCTCAATAGTTAGCCACTGAATAAATGAATGAATGAATGGACCCGCAGTAATGACCCGAATGCTTATGTTTGTACACAAGGAGAGAAATACACACCCAGAAAGAGTGGAAGGGAGGATTACACACAAGTATATTTCTTTGAAGCATATGATGAGTGAGCTGGCTTGGGAATACAGTTCAATCAATGTCCTAGTTTAGTGCTTTACCAATAGAGATGCAATTATCATTGTGTTTAAGGCAATTCTTCATTATCCGAGACTATTTTGCATGTTCTAGGAATTTCGATTACTGGTCTTTGCCCACAAAATCCCAACAGCACCCTCCCCCTCATTGTTGCTAAAAGGACGCAAACATTTACATAGGACTGTGAAAGAGCAATGCTGCTGCTCTGTGAGTACCACTGTCTAAATTACATTAGCATTTACTCCAGCCTGGCAGGAGGAGCAAAAGCATGAATGGAGAGGCAAGCAAGAGGGCTATTTTATGCCTCTCACTAACATAATGTCTGACATTGGTTTAGAGATTACTTGAGAAAACCTATATGAAGTGCTGAGTGCTGGCCTAGCAAACAGTAAACTTTCAATAAATAGTGGCTATAAGTAATACAAAGTGAGCTTGAGGGGCTTGACTATGAAAGTAATCATGAAGTTGGAGAAAAGGAGAAAGATTTAAGAACGATTTAGGAGATACACTGAATTTTTCTTGGTAACTTACTGTTTGGAGATGGAAGGGGAAGGAGGAGTCAAGAATAGTTTCAAAATTTGTGTTTGTACAATGGGTGCCATTAACCAAGACATAGAAGATGTGAATAAGGATCAGGTTTTAAAGGGAAATGCATTTGGTATTGGACACCTGGATTTGAAATGCCTCTGGAAAGAATTGTAAGAGATATTGTGTAGCATTTGCATATAAGAAAATGAATAATTTCTGAATTCATGTTGTAGGAGGTGAAAATGGAAATCACAAAGTGATGGAGGCTTTCCAGCAAGAGGGTATGGTGTGGAAGCCTGGGGCACACCAACCCATGAGGCTGGTCAAAGGAAGTGTAGAAGGGAAGACCGGAACAAGGGCAGGAGATAGGAGTCACAAGTGCATTTCTTGGAATCCAAGGGCCAAGTGTGCTTTGGCAGTAAGGGAGCCACATGAGAGCTGGAATTCCTCAGGAGGTTTATTTCACTTTCTGAGGGTTGGCAGCTCAAGCAGTAATGTATTAATTTTCTAATATACTGTATTAATAAGTGTATGCCTAGAGAGAGAGTAGACTAGAGTTGACCTTTGAAAAACATGGGAGTCGGGGGTGCTGGCCCCCATGCAGTTGAATATCCACATATAACTTTTGACTCCCTCAAACTTCACTACTTACAATAGTTAAATTGACCTACCTTTGCCAGAAGCCTTAAAGAAAAGTCCATTAACACCTACTTTGTATGTCATATGTATTATACACTATATTTTTAAAATAAAGTAAGCTAGAGAAAGAAAAAAATGTTATTAAGAAAAATCATAAGGAAGAGAATATATTTACTATTCGTTAAGTAGAAGTGGATCATCATAGAAGTCTTCATCTTCACCATCTTCTTGTTGAGTGGGCTGAGCAGAAGGAAGAGGAGGCTTGTACTTGCTGTCCAAAGGGTGGCAGAGGTTAAAGAAAACCTGCTTATAAGTGAACCCGCACAGTTCAAATCCATGTTGTTCAAGGGTCAACTGTATTTTTTTCTGTCCAGAGGCCTTTTCCTCTTCCTTTCAGTAAAAACAAAATGCTTTGGGAAATTGTAGCTTCTCTTCTTCATGTGGTTCTGATAGGTCTGCTGATATCAGGATCTCACTCTTCTTCTACTAGTGGGCATAGGACCTAGGCTTGTTCCTCCTTTAATTAACTCTGGGTCTCTCTAGTCTCAGTTTCATCCAGGAATGGACGTGTGCTCTAAACTTGGATAATCAGGGTTCTTTTCTGAATCTGAGTATGGACCTTAGGATAGAAGGAGTTTGCTTTCTACAATGGGCTCCAATCTGGGATGACAGAAGCTTGCAGGTGCTTATAGCCTAGCCAGTGCTATACTCCCTTCCCCACTATCCCTGCCATAGGGAGAAATGCTGCTTACAATAGAAGTAACCGAGGTCAGGAAGAGAGGAAGAAGCAGAGACAGTGTCAAAACAAGTGATCTGGGGAGAGGAAGAGAAAAATCACGTGAATTCCACTCCATAAAAGTATAAAGAAAACTGTTCCCCCAGTCTTTTCAGTTAGAAGAGTCAATGAATTCCTTGTTTCACTTATGCCACTTTGAGTAGGGTCTTTGTCACTTGAAACTGAAGTGTACTGACCCACACTTCTCCAATTCCTCAGGAAAACCTTCCCTGACTCTCAGCCAGATCCAGGTGTACAGTCATTTCTTCTTGCCTTCTGTGGACACCTTCCAAGAGTTGCCCCTTTGTCTTCTTCAGCCTCTTGCACATCTTTTCTGCAGCTTCCTGACTGTGATGGGTGACTTTATGTGTCAATTTGACTGTGTTAAAAGATGTTTGAAGAGCTGGCAAAACATCATTTCTGGGTGTGTTTGTAAAGGTGTTTTTGGAAAAGATGAACGTTCAAATTGTAGAATGAGTAAAGATCTGCCCTCACTAACATGGGTGGGCACCATCCAGTCCTTTGTGGGCCAGAAGAGAACAAAATGGAGGAGGAAGGGTAAATTCTGTCTTTCTCCTTTTGAGTTTGAATATCCGTCTCCTACCCTCGGACACTAAAGCCCCTATTCTCAGGTCACTGGACTCTGGAACTTGCACCAAGTGTCCCCCTAGTTCTCAGGTTATTGGCCTCAGACTGGGAGTCCCATTCAGCTCCCCTTGTTCTCAGGCCTTCAGATTTGGACTGAATTACACCACCAGCATTTCTGATTTTCATGGAACTTCTAGGTTTCCATAATTTTGTGACCCAGTCCCACAATAAATTCCTCTGATTTTTGTCTATCTATATTTATATATATTATCTGTTTCTATCCATCTATTGAACGTATCCATCTATCTAGTCTATTATGTATCTCCATCACTATCATCTATTATCTGTATATCTATGTATGTATGTATGTATGTATGTATGTATGTATGTATGTATGTATCTATCTATCTATCTATCTATCTATCTATCTATCTATCTATCTATCTATCTATCTATCCATCCATCCATCCATCCATTGATTCTATTTCTCTGGAGATTTCTGAATCATATACCACCCATGGACTTGCTTCTCCCTCCTGGCCTCCAGTTGTCTTTACTTTCATAGTCATTCTCACTGAAGAAGCCCTCCACCCCAAATCCCTGCATCTATTCACCCCACCTCAGTCCTTCACCCATGGGCCCAGCAGTGGTGCCTGTGAGTTCTTCATGCTTACCTCCCCTCAGTCTAGAAGTGACTTCCCAGGCCAGCTCATGTATTCTTCTCTATGAGCATCTCATTCCTAGTTCAGCCCAATAGCTCTTACCATAACCAGCACAGATACATTTCTCTTCATTTTACATATGCAGTAAATTAAGCTGTGGAAATTATTTGATTTACTAAATGTTATACATTGTAACGTAGAACATACATTTTTTCTCACAGACAAGTACTCATTTACTCTTTTTTCTCATTCTTACTCAATTCACTCTCTTCCCGTATTTTTAGTTATATTTACTCAGAATCTATAATTCGTTTATTTTCATAAGAGGCCCAGTGGATAACACAGAAACTATGTCCTAAATTCCTTCCCTTAAGAATCTTCTGTTGTTATTGATGGAACAAATCTAACACATGTAATAACAATGAACAATATTACATGGTTTACATGGATTTTTTTGTGACACAAATAATGAGTTTTTTTTTTTTTAATGTAGAACTGGCTAGTAAATAAGGGTGTGCTGGTCATGGAAGGCTTACTAGAGGAGGTTGTGTTTGAGCAAGGCCTTTATGAAGTATCCAAGGAAAAATGGGACATTATATATAGGCATTCACTAATGAGGATAGCAGCTTAAAAAAGGGTCTGACTGAAACACTTTGGAAAGCTCTTCATCAAGTTGAGATAATTTCCTTCTATTCTTAATTTTTTGATAGTTTTTATCATGAATGGGAGAACATGCTTTTTGTGTGTCAATTGATAAGATGATATGACTTTCCTTCTTTAGCTTGTTGATATGGTTAATCACAGTAATTGATGGTCAAATGTTGAAGACTTGTACACTTGAAAAAGAAATCCCACTTGGTCATGAGGTTTGTTTTTTTTTTTTTTTAAATATATTGGTGAATTCATTTGCTAAATTTTGTTAAGGATTTCTGTGACTAAGTTCATGAGAGATAGTGGCTGACAGTTTCCTTTCATGTAATGTCATTTTAGGCTTTTGGTGTCAGGATAATACTGGCTTTATGAAATGAACTGGGAACTGTTTCGTTTTGTATTTTCTGGAAGTTATCATGTGTAATTTGCCTTTAAATGCTTGGTAAAATTTTCTAGTAAATTTTTGCATGTTTGGAGATTATTTTCTAGGGCTTTTAGTTTATAAATATTTATTTCTTTGTTGGCTATAGGCCTCTTCAGATTACATATGTTATCTTAGTTAAGTTTCTCAAGGAATTCATTCATTTATCCTAAGTTGTAAAATTTATGAGCATAAATTTGTGTCTACCATTCTCTCATTGTTGGTACTGCTAGAGGATTTGTAGCGCTGTCCTCTGTTTCTTTCCTGATATTGGTGACCCATGCCTTCTCATTTTGTTTTTGTCAGCCTTTTTAGTGGTTTGTTAATTTTCTTAATTTTTTTGAGAGAATCAGTTTTTTGATTCATTTATTTTCTCAGTTGTTTTCCATATTTCTATCTCACTGATCTGTGCTCTTATCTTCAAATAAGTTATCTTATTTCACATAAAAAGATATCTTTCAAAAATTAAGAAACATCTTCTTTTTGATTGATCAGCTTTACTACTCTTCTCCTAATTTTCTTTCAGGTAAGAACCGAGATAATTGATTTGTGACCACACTGGCTCACTTTAAAAATATTGGACCAACCTTGCATGCCTTTGATAAATCTCATTTGCTCACATTGCATTATCCTTATACTTTTTGTTGCTGAATTCTATTTGCTAAGGATTTTTATGTATATAATAATAATTGTATTGGTCTGTATATTTTATTTATTTTACTGTCTTTGATATTGTCACTAGTATGATGCTGGCTTCATAAATGAAATTAAGATGACTTTCTTCTAATTCTACTTTCTTCAAAATAATTTTTATAATTGTATATAATTTTCTGCTTAAACATTGGTAGATTTCAACATTTGGTAGATTTTTCTGCTCAAACGTTTGGTAGATTTGTTCTTATATATTCCTGGATTTTTTTCATTGTGAAAAGACTGTTGAAAAAAATTCAGTATCTTGTATAGATATAGGACTGTTCATTATATGTACTTCTTGAGTTTTGATATTTTGCTGATTTCAAGTAATTTGTCCATTTCACCTATGCTATCAAATCAAATTCACTGATATAAAATTACTATTGATATTACCTTATTATCTTTCTTATAGTCCATAAGGTTTCTTATATTTCTTGGTAAATTGTGTCAGTTCTGGTTTTTCATCATCCATTTGGCTAGAAGGACGTCAATTTTATATATCTTTTAATGAACTAGCAATTTATTTTGTTTACTTTCTCTATATTTTCTTCTATTCTTGTTTTATTGATTTTCATCTTTAATTTTAATTATTTCCCTCTTTTCACTTCACATTTAATTTGCTCTTCCTTTCATAGTTCATTAAGGTTGAAGATTAAATTATTAATTTGAGACTTCTTGTCATTTTGAATATAACAATTTTACACTATACATTTTCTTCTAAGCCCTGCTTTAGTTGTGCCCCACATGGTTTGATATGTTGCATTTTCATTTTAATCAATATAAAAATTATGTAATATCCATTATGATTTCCACTTTCGTCCTTGGATTTTTTGAGAAGTATGGTGTTTAACTTCTAAATATTTGAATGTTTTCTGAATAACATTTTGTTATCAATTTTTAGTTTTAATTTCATTTTGATTCAAGATCACACTTTGTATGATATGAATCCTTTTAAGTTTAGTACATTTTGTTTTATGACTAGGAATGTGGTCTGTCATAGCGAATGTTCCATGTGTACTTAGAATGTGTATTCTGATGTTTTTGGTTGAAGTGTTCACACATGTCAATTAAAACATGTTGATTGATAGTGTTATTCAGGTATTAAATATTCTTAACGATTTTCAGTCTAGTTGTTTTCAATTGCTTAGAGAAGGTTGTAGTGTTTCTAAATGTCATTGTGAATTTTCTGTTTCTCCTTTTAGTTTGATATGTCTGATAGGTTTCTACCTTATGTATTTTGAAACTGTTTAAGGGGTATATAAATTTGCAATTGATATGTCTTCTTGAATAATTTACCACTTTATCATTATGCAACATCTCTGGTCATTCCTTATATTATTTCTTGTCCTGCTTTCTACTTTGTCTGATACTAATATAGTCACTCCAGATTTCCTTTTATTATAATTAATTTGGTATATCCTTTTCCATTCTTTCATCTATTTTGAACTTTGTGTGTGATATATCGGATTACATTCATTAATTTTAAAATGTTGAGCTAGCCTTGCATACTTAGAATAAATACCACTTGGACATTGAGTATAATTGATTACTTGTATACATTCATACATTTGTTTGCTAATAATTTTTTAAAATTTTTTCTTTGCTGCTTGAATCAGCAAGTCTGCTAATACTTTAATGAGAAATTGTGTGTCTATGTTCACGAGACAGGATACTTTGTAGTTTTGTTTTTGTACTGTCTTTTTGGGGCTTTGGTATATGAATAATACTGGCCTCATAAAGTAAACTGGGAAACGTGCTGGCCCACCTACCCTGGAGGGGGAAGCCGTCTTAGGCCCGTGGAATAAGAAGCTTTCTGGACAGGCTGATTGCTGTGGCTGAATCTCTCTTACCATTTCCATCTGCCTACCTTTGTACTTTGGGAGGGTAATGGAAGTCTCAAGCTTGGCAGGAAAAGGGAGTCACTTCCTCCTCTGACTTCTTAGTAAGAAACAGCAGGGAGAAATGGGTTTACATCATCTTGTCCTGCCACTCTCTTTTGCACATTGTTATTGACACATGTCTTCCCCATTTCACTGTGCTCTCCTTAAGGACTGCAGGGATTTTGTTTATCTGTATATCTCCAGGGCTTAGTGCTATACCTGGCATGTAGTAGGCTCTCATTTAATGTTAAATTATAAAATTGACAATTTAATATTTGGAGAGGTAAAAGGGAAAAGAGAATATTTCATTCATTAGGTAATGCTAGTAGGTCACTCTTTGGACTTTTTTTTTTTTTTTTAAGACCTGTTTGGAATAAGATAAGGGGACTATTGATTGCATATCTTTCCATGACTGAGTTCAAATAGCTTGTAATATTGACATTCTAGACCTCACCAAAGCTAACAGTCACAAATGAAAAACCTGACATTAACTCACCAGGCAATATGCCCAAACCTTTTTCAGGCAACCTTGGTGGGCCCAGGCTTCATGAATGACCTCATGTGTCTTTCTTTATCTATAAAATTTACACTTATTCCATCAAGCAACTATCAGAGATGGAAAAATCTAAGTCTGGAGGAAGACATGGAAGAAAGGTAACTTCCAGAGAGAGGAAACACAGTGTTGCACATTTAACCAGACAGTAAAGTCAACAATGGTACATGATGAAACCAAGTTCTGGAGGAGATGGCATGTGCCTCATAGAAATGATTAAGATGGAGAGCTATTGAAAACCAGAATGTTGACTGGGCGCGGTGGCTCACGCCTATAATCCCAGCACTTTGGGAGGCCAAGGCGGCTGGATCACGAGGTCAGGAGATTGAGACCATCCTGGCTAACATGGTGAAGCCTCATCTCTACTAAAAATACAAAACAGTAGCCGGGCGTGGTGGCAGGCGACTGTAGTCCCAGCTACTTGGGAGGCTGAGGCAGGACAATGGCGTGAAGCCGGGAGGCAGAGCTTGCAGTGAGCTGAGATCGCCCCACTGCACTCCAGCCTGGGCGACAGAGCGAGACTCCGTCTCAGAAAAAAAAAAAAAAAAAGAGAGAAAACCAGAATGTCATGCTTCAGCTCCAGCATAATGCTTAGAGTGGTATTTATTTCGTGTCTCTTTTTCTACATATCCCTGATTATCCCGAATGAAAAGGTAAGTGCTAACGTTCACATAAACATTATGTGGATCAGTGTTTCACCTAGAGGAGAAAACACCCACAGATTGTATGTCCATGTTTTCCTGGGACTATGTTGATGCTGAAGTTCTAACCATGACTGTAGCAAAAGGGAAATCACACTTCTGGGGGGTGTGGCCAAGAACTGACATTTTTCCGATGTGATTTGCAGGGCACCACCTGTCTCACCCCATCACACAGCTCTACTCCAAAAACGTCTCAACAGCCTGTGACTGGTTTAAGATTCCACTGCTGAGGCATTCATTTTGGGTTAAATTACTGTTCTCTTAATTAAGTACAATTTTTCTAAATAACCCTGGAAGCAACTGACCTTAGATAAATTATCAATTAGATGCTAATTTTTTATGAGCTGGGGATGCATCTCAAACTGTACTGCGCCCTTTTGCCTCCATAGTGTCCTTGTCTATGAAGTACCTCTCTGAGCTCTGAGGATACAGCACTGTGAGAGGTCACATATTTTTTACGGTTGTGGTAGGTGGAAGAGTTAGGAGTGTGAGACCGTGCCAAAGGAAGGCAAACCTGAGTGTGAGGGTCTGCATGGCCTGGACTGAAGGATCTGTGAAGCTAGACGATAGATGCGATGAGGGTGATAGGAGCCCATACGTACTGGGAGTGGATACCATAGTAGGATGAAAGGAAGAAACTGGTGGGCAAGATCAAGGAAGGAGGACACAATTATTTCTCAGCATGCCCACGGACTCACGGACAGTTAACGCTGAATATGTGCATGCTTGCTGGTTTGGCTCTTTAGCCCATCCCTCCCCATGGCTTGTCCAAGGCAGCACACTTCCTTAAAAAAGCCATTATTGACTGGGCACGGTGGTTCATGCTTGTAATCCCAGCACTTTGGGAAGGTGAGGCAGGCAGATCATTTGAGGTCAGGAGTTCGAAACCAGCCTGGCCAACATGGTGAAACACCATCTCTATTAAAATAAAAAATATTCTCTGGGCGTGGTGGCACACATCTGTAATCCCAGCTACTGGGGGAGGCTGAGGCAAGAGAATCGCTTGAACCCAGGAGACGGAGGTTGCAGTGAGCCAAGGTCGCAACACTACGCTCAAGCCTGTGCAACAGAGTGAGGCTCCATCTCAAAAAAAAAAAAAAAAAAAAGCCATTCTTGGTTCAAATGTGGCTTAATTGCCTCTCATTTTGTGCCTAAAATGTCTTCCTCTCTGCCATGTCTGTTTTATTCCTTTATTCATTCAATATTCTTGGACATTTCCTCTGTTCATACACTCTTTTAAGAATATAGGATAAACAATATCTCTGCCTTTGTTATGCTAACATTCCAAAGAGGGAAAATATAAAGTAAACAAATAACTAGACTTGATAATATGTTAGTATGTTTTATATCAAGAAGCCCCTTTCTGCTCTAACCTGGGTTCTGTGCTGCGTGCTGGTAACCTGCCTCCCTCCTTATTTGGATGGGACTCCAGGACAGGTTCTGCTACACCAGGCACCGTGGCCCCCA
The DNA here is from genome assembly GCF_003255815.1 of Theropithecus gelada. NCBI lineage: Eukaryota > Metazoa > Chordata > Mammalia > Primates > Cercopithecidae > Theropithecus > Theropithecus gelada. Next base: position 4,511,573 of record NC_037680.1, read on the forward strand.
GAAAAAAGACACCCACCATTCCTCATGTGCCAACTTCTCACCCAAACTTTTAGGTCTGTGTACCGACTAGAGACTCCATTTATCTGGCAAAGCGAATTCGATATGCGGTGCTTTTGCTACCCTGTGTATGCGGTGGGGGCGGGGATGAGTCCAACCAGCGTAGCAGTGAAGATGGTCCCAGTGCAGGCACTGAGAGCCAATGAAAGAGAAATTGCGGCTGTCGGAAGAGGTTTCTCTTGTTTGTCTACCTTTTAATGAGGAAAAGTGTAGTAATAACAGACTTCCAAGGAGAAAGGTGATGGGCTGGATTCCATACTCGTGAGTCTCAAACTCTGTTAACTTGCCCAGAATTCCTGTTCTTATTCCGTGTCGTTTCCCAGTCTCCAACCCCAAAGTCTCAGCCTTTCATTCCCAGATCCATGCCCCCAAACACCTTGCTTAAACCCGATTCTATGCTGAATGCAGGAGCTTTGCCATCCTACTCTGCTTTCTCTCTCTTTGTGTTTCTTTTTTTTTTTTTTTTTTTTTTTTTTTTTGAGACGGAGTCTCGCGCTGTGTCACCCAGGCTGGAGTGCAGTGGCGCGATCTCGGCTCACTGCAAGCTCCGCCTCCCAGGTTCAGGCCATTCTCCTGCCTCAGCCTCCGAGTAGCTGGGACTACAGGCGCCCGCCACCACGCCCGGCTAGTTTTTTGTATTTTTAGTAGAGACGGGGTTTCACCGTGTTAGCCAGGATGGTCTCGATCTCCTGACCTCGTGATCCGCCCGCCTCGGCCTCCCAAAGTGCTGGGATTACAGGCTTGAGCCACCGATGCTCCGATACCAATTTGTGCGCTAGGCACTTTCTAGGTGGTGAGTACGAGACTGAATAAGAGACGAAACGTCTCTACAGAATTTGTAAACTAGTTGGACAGGCTGATCGTTGTGGTTGGACCTCTCTTACTTTATACACTAGTGGAGTTCTTCTCAGACATTAGAATGCATAAGAACTCCTGAAAGACATGTTCAAATGCAGAATCTCAGGTCCTACCCAGAGGTCTTGAGCTGAGTGGGTCTGTGGATGGGCCTGGGAATTGGATGTCTAGCAAATTCTCAGGCAAGGCCAATGCTGCTATCCTGGTGAGCAATGCTGAGGGACACACAGATGAGTAATCGGGTATATTCGTCAGAACTCTCCATTATGCATGATAAAGAGCCATTCCTTAACACAAGCAAAAGCAGAAATTCCTATGTATAGGACTTGGGAAGGATCAAAGGAAGAATTGCCTCAAGTAGAAGCCCAGAGATTGGAATCAAGTACTCACAGTCTTCTGGAAACCTCCTTACTTCTTCCACTTCTGTGGTTCTGCTCAGCCGTGTTCTGCAGAGAGGCCCTTTTTCTTGACCAGTGAACGTGGCTAACGATAACCCAGATTTTTATCTTCTCATTTAAAGATGCCAACAGGAAGATACCCCCGTACATCAGTCCCAGGGAAAGGCTCCAATTGATGCCACTGAGACCCAGGCCTTAGTCTCTACTGTTCCCAGGGACGTGGGCCATGCCTAGGATCAGAGAGGAGGGGTCTAATATTAGAAGTGGAAAGAGAAATGCTGCCAGGCAAATGTAAAGCAATGGGCCCCTGTCCCCTGGAATACTTACATATCATTGATGAATGCTCTCATGGGGCAAGCACAGGGAGTTTATTGAGCACTTACTTGGAATTGCCACAGACCAGACAAAGGAAATCTTAAAGCTGAGACCATGTATGAATGTGTTAGATATGTGAAGACAGCCACAGTAGTTCTGACAGACAAAGGGATAGTATGTCTGGAGTCCATCTACCAGAGGAGGGAGGAGGAGAGGAAGGAGAAAAAGAGAGAGAAACAGGGAGAAAGAGAGAGAAGTCACCTGTGTGGTTCAGGCTGGAATTTAGTGACTCATCTGGCTGGCCACTACTGTACTGAATGGGACATTTCGATTGCAGCTATACTGGAACTAATAGGAATCATCTGGGTTTATGGAGGGAACAGATTCATTGAAGATATAAAAATGATAATGGAACAGAGGTGGATATTCCTGCTGTGATGGAAAACTTGTTGGTTTGTCATTATGTCTCTATGACATTATGCCTATTATTTTTATTGCAATTTTTATCTGGACACTAGTGAAATATCATAGTCTTGATTATGCCAAAATCTTGTACCCTGACTGAGAAGTTGCTCAAGGCTGGTGTATGATTATTTTCTGTATTATTGCATTTCAATTATGGCTATCATAAAAATAATTCGGGCTGAAGGAAACATCTTTCTGTGTGTTGTAAGTTGCTGTAGAACAGTTTTCAACTAGAGCCCATAGCTGAAAGGACATCATGGGGAGAAATATAAAGGCACAGCAGATCCTTAAAAAAGAGACTTGACTAGGAAGTTCCTACTGTTGGTGGCAGAGGAAAACCAGAATAAGATCTCACTTGATACCACATACAAAGTTGTACACCAGGTGGATTAGAGACTTAATTATAAAAAATACATATGAGTTTGCATTGGTATAGGGGGGTGTGTGTGTGGTGTGTGTGCGCGTGTGCGTATGTGTGTATGTTTAATAGAAGAAAATACAGGAGAATATCATTTTGAACGAAAATTTACGAAGGACTTTTTAGAGAACTTGAGAAACACAAAGTGTAAGTCATAAAATAATAAACTCAAGTACATTGAAATTAAAGATTTTGGTTAAGAAATGTACAAACTGAAGGGGTACACATATATACCTATACATACATACACTTTGGACCTCAGATATAAAGGTTTAAGTAAGTAATACTTCTCACCTAAGTGTATGTTTTCATATTGGTCAATACAAAGCCCCTCTATTAATTTGTTTATTTTTTGTTTGCTTTATTTGGTGTGAGTCTGCCCTTTATCTTTATTCCATACTCCTATTCCCCTTTCTGCTAACATCAGAAGTGACTATTCTTAAGTGTTGGTTTTGTACATCTTTACTTGTAACTATTCATGATTTTATATTGTTTTGGGTGGTAAATTCTTACATATTTTAGGGTTTTTTTCTTAACTTGTTTTTCAATTTTCATTTATGTTGCTCTGTGTATAATGAAATCTCTTTCATTTTGCAATGTTCTATTGTGCCCTATATCTCATTTTATTTATTCCACTAAACTCAACTTCAGGTAGCCCAATAAATTCCAAACAGAAAAAGGAAAATTAAAAAAATCTACTCCTAGCCACATCATAGTATCATAGTTATCTACCCATAGCCACATCATCTACCACAAGAGAACATTATTTAGAATGATCCGATATCTCAGAAACACCTATTAATGCCAGAGAAGAAGGAAATATTATCTCGAATGTGCTGGAATTAAATAAGTTCTATCCCAGAATTCCATGTATTGCATGATTTTTTAGAATAAAAATGAAAATAATACTTTTGGGGAAGAAAAAACTTTACTATCAACAGATTTTTATAAGAAAAATTAAAAAGACATATATTTGGCAGAAATAAAATAATCTCAAAAGGTTTAAAATAGAATTTGAAAGACATTATGGGTATAGACATCAATATATTATATAAGGCATTAATATATTATATATAGTTAAATATATTAACATATACAGAATATAATCTAAGCATTAATTAATGTATTAAAAACGGTAATTCCTAATGTGTATGTATGTGATAGGGATGGTGACAGAATAAACATTAAAAATAAAAAAACATGGAAAATAATGTAATTTGAAGTAAAAAAAAAAAGTAATGAAAATGAAAATATTTTAAGGCTCTATTGAAAAGAAAATATATTGATTAATTTTATACTGTATTATATATCTTTTTAAAAATTAGGCTACCCACTATAAGAAAAATAAAGAATATGTAACTTCCAAAGAAGCAGAGGAAATAAAATATAATGATAATAAGGATAAAGAAAAAGAAGGTTGTAACAATCCAAAAATGAAAATCAAAGGTAAAGAAAACTTTAGAGCTAGGTTGACAAGAAGCACTTAATGTTAGAGATAGATACAAATATACTAATAATAATTTAAAAAAATAAAACCAAATTTTCAGTTAAAATACAACTACATTTCAGGATGTACAAAAACCAAAGCAACACAAGGTATCTATTGTTCTCAAGACAAAACAAAAACAATGATGTAAAGAGTTAAAAGATAGGAAAGCATACCAGGAAAATATCAATCAGAAGAAAAGTTGTATCGCTAGATAAGATATTTTAAAAATATATAATTAAAGTAAATAAGTCTATAAATATATACATTCAATTTAGCAGGAAGATATAACAATTCAGACCTTGATATGTCTAAAAGCAAGGCTTGGGATATATAACATATTAATTATATGTTAGGCTACAAAAAATAATTGAAAATTTTACATAATGATTTTTAAACAAATATCCGTCAGTAAGTTATTCCTCAGGGTGACTAAAAGAAAAAAAAAAGCAGGAAAGAAAAAGAAAAAACAAAAAAAAGAAGGAAGTTTAAGGTTTTGAGTAGGAAAATAACCTTTATCAAACGTATATAAAATGTTTTACACAATAACTTGAAAATGTATTTTTATAAACATATTATTTTTCCAAAGTTTCCATGTGCTTTAATTCTCAATACATTTTGAAGATTTGCATTATAAAAACCACATTTTCTCACTACAATGTAATTAAGTTAAAACTACATAATTAAAAGAGAATACAAATAAAAAATACATACATATATTTAAAATTGAAATTAAAAAGTAAGCTTCTAAAAAGCTCCTGAATCAAAGGCAAATTAGAAACTATCTTGCACTACTTGAAAATGAAAATACCACAAAGAAAACTTGTGAAACATGAGAAGCTCTCTTTAGAGGGCAATAACTTTAGCTTTGCATAGCAACCAAAAATACCCAAAACAAAAAAAGCCCACAGAATATCAGGAGACAGCTAGGCCAAGCTGCACTTAATCAGAGAAGCAGGAATTATGGATACGGAGTGCTGGCAAGGGAAGAGCGTGGTGCCTTCAAATGATGCCTAAGTGTGGAAGGGAAGTGCTGGGGAGAGGAGGGCGTGGTCCCTGGCTAGGGCTCCACCCCCGCGGACCTGGGTGAGGAGAGGCATTTCCTGTCCAAATACTGCATTTCCCAAGATCACCCTGGCCTGCCACGCCCCCATCCTGTGCCTATAAACCGCCCCCAGACTCTAGCAGGCGGGCACACAAGCTGCTGGACCTCTAGAGGAGCAGATCTACCAAAGAAGAAACACAGACATCTGGACGTGGAGAGGAGCACATCAGCGGAGGAACACACAGGTGGCTGGATGTCAAGAGGAGCACATCAGCAGGGCCTGGGGTGCCGACAGGCCACGGACCAGCAGAAGGAGAGGCTGAGTTTGGCTGGGGCAGTCAGAGGACAGCCCGGGCCAAGGAGCAGCCTGACTCCAGGGAAAAAACCGTCTCCCTTCTGGCTCCCCCATATGCTGAGAGCTACGGCCACTCAATAAAACTTTGCACTCATTCTCCAAGACCACGTGTGATCCGATTCTTCCAGTACCCCAAGGTAAGAACCCCAGGATACAGAAAGCCCTCTGTCCTTGCCATAAGGCAGGGGTCTACTGAAGCTGACAAAGGCTAAGCTAAAAGAGCAAACTGTAACACATGCCCACTGGGGCTTCGGCTGTGAACATTTACCCCTAGACACTGCCATGGGGTCTGAGCCCCACAGTCTGCCCGTCTGTAAGCTCCCCTAGAGGTGTGAGCAGCAGAGCACTGAAGAAGTGAGCCACACCCCCATCTCATGCCCTGCGAGGGGGATAAGAGAACTTTTCCTGTTTCATTATTATTTAAAAAAAATGATAATTTACTGTATTAACCGATTAAAGGAGAAAACTGTATGTTTATTTCAACATATTTTTAAAAGTGCTTCATAAAATATAATACCTATTTATGATTTTCCAAAAATGATTCTTTTAATGAACCAGGAATTTTAAAAAAAACGCTTCTTAATAATTAGATAAATACTACTAATTAATTAGATAAATAATAATTACTCAGATTAATATCTAAACAAACAAAAACTTATAGCAAGTAGTATACTTAATGGCAAAAACTTATAGCAGGTAGTGTACTTAATGGTTGGAACCATTTTCCTAATGATCAAGGACAAGTTCAAGACCCTCACTATTATTTTTCTTTTGAAAATACAATTCTTAAACAATACAGTGAGTCAAGGAACAGCAAAGTTTCGAAACTTGAAAAAGAGGGAAAAAATTATTGTTTGTAGGTGATAGCATGTTTTATTTAGCATCTATTAATCATTAGAATTTAAAGGGAATTGAGCAAGTTTCCTGCATTTGAAATCGATATGCAGAAGTCACTAGCATTTCTGAAAACCATAAAAAATGTAATTTTAAACAATGCTGCTGGTGTGGGTTGAATTGTGCTCTTCAGAATAATGTATTGAAGTTCTATTCCCTGTTATGCATGAATGTGACCTTGTTTGGCAACAGGGTCTTTACAGATATAATCCAGTTAAGATGCTGTCTTTTTTTTTTTTTTTTTTTTTTTTGAGACAGAGTCTCGCTCTGTGGCCCAGGCTGGAGTGCAGTGGCGCCATCTCGGCTCACCGCAAGCTCCGCCTCCTGGGTTCACGCCATTCTCCTGCCTCAGCCTCCCGAGTAGCTGGGACTACAGGTGCCCACCACCTCGCCCGGCTAGTTTTTTTGTATTTTTTTAGTAGAGACGGGGTTTCACCGTGTTAGCCAGGATGGTCTCGATCTCCTGACCTCATGATCCGCCCGTCTCAGCCTCCCAAAGTGCTGGGATTACAGGCTTGAGCCACCGCGCCCGGCAAGATGCTGTCTTTAGGGTGGGCTTTCTTCCAATATTTCTGGTGTCCTTATGGGAAGAGGAGATGAGACAGAGACATATGCGGAGGGAAAATATCACGTGATGACCAATGTGGCTGCAGTCTTGGAATAACGAAGGTGCAGGCCAAGAGAGAAATGTAAAGTGTCTGCAGCCACTACCGCATGCTAAGAATAGGCAAGGAAGGATTCTCCTCAAAGTTATAGAGGAAGCATGGCTCTGCTGACAGCTTGAAATTTGACTTCTGTTCTCCAGAACTATGAGAAAATACCTTGTACACTGTTGGTGGGAATATACATGACGTCACCGTTATGGAAAACAGTACTGAGGTTCCTCAAACGATTAAAAATAAAATCACCATATATAATTATGGTACTTGTGCATTATATATAAATTATTTTATATATAAAATAATTTAAAGCAGGATCTGGAAGCAATGTTTGCACACCTGTGTTCTTCAAAACATTAGTCACAACAGACAAGAAATGGAAGCCACCTAGATGTTCATCGAGAGATGAATGGATAAAGGAAATGTGGTACATACACACGAGAGTTTCCTGCAACCTTAAAAGGAAGGAGATCCTGTCGCATGCTAGAACATGCATAAGCCTCGAGGACGTTAAGCTAAGCAAAACAAGCCAGTCACGAAAGGACAGACACTGTATGATTCTACACATATGAAGTATCTTAAGTAGTCAAAAATCATAGAGACAGAAAATAGGTGGTTACCAAGGGCTGAATGGGGGAGGGTAGAGGGGATTAGGGCTTAGGCCATAGAGATTCAGTGTTGCTAGAGGAAATATTTCTAGAGATCAGTTGCACAATAATGTGAGTATAGGTAACACTCCTGAATTGCATCCTTAATGGTTAAGATGATAAATTTAATGTAATTTTTTTTAATCACCACTAACAAGGCAAACAAAACTTCAGGACTGATATTTAAGTCTTGGCCTCGTTACTAAACTTGAAATCACATTACCCTTGAATAACTAAAAAAAAAAAAAAAAAAAAAAAAAAAAGCCAGCATGGTGGTTCACACCTGTAATCCTAGCAGATTTGGGAGGCCGAGGCGGGCAGATCATGAGGTCAGGAGTTTGAGACTACAGCCTGACCAACATGGCGAAACCGTGTCTCTACTAAAAGCGCAAAAGTTAGCTGGGTGTGGTGGCGCATGCCTGTAATCGCAGCTACTTGGGAGGCTGAGGCAGGAGAATCGCTTGTAGCCAGGAGGCGGAGGTTGCAGTGAGCCGAGATCGCACCACTGCATTCCAGCCTGGGGTGACAGGGTGAGACTCCATCTCAAAAACAAAACAAAACAAAAAAATTCTGTGTTTGTTAAAAAGGTACCATGCATGAAAAGTGAAAAGACAAGCTACAAAGGGTATTTGCAATATATATAACTGACACAGTATTACTGACAAAGTTTTAGTATCCAAAATATATTTACAGATTTCTAGAAATCAATGAGAAATAGACAACCTAGTATAAACATGGGGCAAAGATGTAAACAGATACTGTGTAGACGAAAAAAATACAAACGGCCCATAAATTAACGAAAAGATGCTCAATCTCTTCAGTTTTCTCAGATTCTAATTAAAACCAACTAAAGTCAAAATTAGATATAATTTTACATCCACCAAATTTATCCAAATGTTTTTAAATCCATAAAATACCAAGCATTTTGGATATCAGGGTGCAGTGGAATCTCTTGTTCATAAGAGTGAAAATGGGTATAAACCAGCTTGGTATAAACCAGCATTATGCAGTAAAGCTCAGTGTATCCTGAGAATCAGAAACTCTGCTCTTGGGTGTATTCGTTCACACTCTTGCCTGTGCAATCTAAGAGATGTGCAGAAAGAGGCTTATTATGGTAGCTTTTAAATAATAATAAAAAGAACTAACACAAAACCTGAAAAGGTCTCTCAGCAGTGGAAAGAAAACATGAATTGTGGTTTATTCAAATAATGGACTATTACAAAACAGTTACTGTGAATGAGCCAGTGACTTGCATAATGTTAGTGAGTAGCAGCTGCTAAGTAACAGGTTCAAACCATTTTCTTAATAAGGTTTATTTCCAGCGGCATCCGAGTGAACACCAGTAATTTGGTTCCTCATGGAAGTGGGTCGTATCCAGCTCCAAAAGTATGTGATACATAAAAAGGACCATACAGAGTGTACACATACATTTTGCAGATAATAAGACTGAACATCCACTTACCCTCCACCAACTTAAGAAATAGAATATTCTTGTGTCTCAAAGAATCCACACCCCTCACTCTTGGATGTAACCACAACTCTGATATTTGTGATAATATTGTCTTTTATATTTCAAATAAAAGTAGAAAGTCACAAAAAACTAATATTGATACCACTTATGAACTCAAATTACATTTTTATTTAAATTTAAAAACCCCAACATAAAGCAATATATTATTCATGAATATATCTACAAGTGATAAAATATAATGAAAGGTTCTGAGGCTGCCAATTTGTCATTTACTTTAAAGCCTGGCCCCAATGTAATGATTGCTGATTAAAGGAGGCCGCCTCACCCATAACTTCATTATCACCCGGTTTGCAGGGGGAGCCTTTGGTCCTGCAATGAACTGAAAGCCAGCCAAAGCAAATTTATGACCTTGCATACTGTATCGATTTTGATGGGAACAAAAGCAGAGAAGGTCAATAGGATGGCATCCAAAGTCATTACTGGGCAGGAGAGAAGACTAAATCAAAATGAGCGATTAATTTTTTTAGCCATTTTTTTTAGCCATAAAATGGCCTCATAAATGATCCCATATCTTGGTGTCAGAACTTTATAATAAAGTGGCAATGGGACTCTGATGGAAACTTCAGATCTGGGGACAAGAGCAAAGGAATAAATTCTTTAAAAAGTTTTCTGTATGAGAATGAGAAGAAGAGTTTTTCGATGTTGGTGAATAGTTGGTTTGGAAGGTGTTTTGTGTTCTGGTCTAAATCTGGCTTTTCTTGCTTCGATGCCCTGACTTGTCTGCCTTACTCCCAGTTTTCTCACCATTGAAAGGAGAGAGGGAGAGAAAGGAGAGAGAAAGACCTGGAGTCTCCTAGTATAATAGAATGAAGTCTGCTATATGGGCAACCTTGAATTCTGGTGTTTCATACTCTTGTTCCAAACAACAAATAGATGACTATTTTAAGAAACGCTTCCTAAATACATAGAAGACAAAGACAAATGTGGACAACAGAAAAGCAATGCTAGTTTTAATTCTAATGATATTATAAGTAACCATTATGCTAAAACTACTCACAGGTTGTCATTCATTGAACATTCAGTAGTTGGATGACATTCTGCCCTTGTTACACCCATCGTCTTTAATCCTTTTAACAACCCTGAGATGTAGGTGTTATTATCTCCATTTAAAAAATAAGAAAATTGGGGCTCAGGAAGGAAGTAACAGTTAGCTCATATAGCTACTATGTAACAGGTTTTCAAATAGGGGTGCTGGACTTAAAACTGTGTGTCTTAAAACTCTGTTATAGTGAGTCGCTAAGATGTTGACGCCTCCAAACTATAGCTTAAGGACATTTTTCCAAGCTGATTTTGAGTTAATAAAAGCCCTGCTGTTCCCTAGAGGAGACTCCTGAGCTGCTGTCTCAGTCACATGGCTGAGTCCCTTAATACGAAGTGCCTATGATTTTTCTTTCTGGTCGTGAAGTTGCCCCTGGATTCCCCCATCTCTATTCTTTGCCCCTTGCAGTTTTATTTTTCTCTCAACATCCTCCATCTCTAATTAATCTCCTTTCTAGCTGATCTCTTCCTCTTTGCTTTCTTTTTCTTCACATTTAGAGATGTGTGACTTTCTTAAAACAGCTTCCCCAAATTATTGTCCCCTGGGCCCTGCCCCTTGAAACATGGCTTCATAGCACAGGTCTCTTCTGTCTTCATCAGGGGATGCTGAGCAGGTCAACATTCTTTCCTGCATTCCTTTCTCAGCTGTCACCCTGTGGGAGTGATGGAGAGATACTAGCAAGACACACTTCTGAGCAGGAAGTCTGGGTCATCTCTTGGTTTTTAAGACCCCAGCTTTTTTCTGCTTCTACAGCCTGAGCCACTGCCTTTCCTTCAATTATGCCCCTGAAAGCACTCAAACATGGGCCACCTTTCTTAGGCCTTACCTCCAATTTTGCCTCCTCTGAGAAGCCCTCCTGCTCACCCCAATTTCCAGCATCCCCTTTCTCTCAGAATATTTAAAGATCCTCTTTTTCCCTCCTTTCTGATTAAAAAATTAACATTGAACAAACTTTCCGCTTGATGGGTACCAAAACTATTGCACCGGAACAGGTGCAGACCAGAGCAGAGCTTTCAATGAAAATTTTAAGCAAGATCAAGATCCTGAAGCATTTCTTCAAAAAGAAATGCTCTGTAGGAGCCAGATGCCACACAAGGCAGCTTACACACGTGGCACTATTCCTTTAAATACTTCTCTAAGGAATTTCCTTCATCTCTCATTCTACAGACAAAGAAGCTAAAGATTCAAAGATCCCACGGATCCTAGTGGGGAGTTGAACAGGAATGATGACTTCAAAGGTGGGGAAGCAGGGATCTGTCTCCTCTCAGGGGGTTTATAAACAGAGAAGTCCTTCAGAAGAATCATGGCATATTCAAGGAGCACAGATTCTTGGGCGTTAGTCAGCAGAGTGACCACGTCAGCATTCTTCAGGGCAGGGCCAGCCTCTTCAGGTGACCAGAATCCAGATGTTTTCCGCGTCCCCACCCTGTACTCAGGACCATTTCTGGCTCCTTGATAGCCTGTTCCTCACTCACCTACTCACTGTATCATTTAAACAATTTTATTGTTTGACACTTCAGAGTGGCAGAGCAGAGTAAGACAGACTGAATTTAATTTACACACATACATGCACACACATATACAGAAACAGGAACTTTGACAACTTACAGTGTGTGTGTATGTGTGTGTGTGTGTGTGTATAAGTTTATACATATTTATATAAAGGGATTTCAAAAAGTTTGGGAAAAATAAAATATAAAATTACAAACTTTATTTCTCCACATAAGATCTATCAAGTTCAAGATACTTGTGTAAGCCATGGTATCAGCCATTTAGTTCATCCTTAAGAGCTGAGAGTCCTAGGAATTTAACCATGTCAGTGCAGTCACTTTTATATTAAAATAACTGAAAAATAAAATGGGTGTCCTTATGGCTTTTTCAGATTAGGAACCAAAAGTAAGTCAGAAGCAGCCAAATCAGGACAGTATGATGGATGCCTCATGATTTTCTATTAAGACTTCCACAAATGTGCCCCTGCTTAATGAGAAGAAGGAGCAGACGCGTTTTCGTGGTGAAGGACTCTCTGGTGAAGCTTTTTTGGGAGTTTTCCTGCTAAAGCTTTGCTTAACTTTCTTACAACATGCATAATAAGCAGATGTTATCATTCTTTGGCCCTCCAGAAAGTCAACAAGCAAAATGCCTTGAGCATCTTGAAGAATTATTGCCAATGTCTTTGCTCTTGACGAATCCACTTCCACCACTTGGTAGCCATTGCTTTGACTGTGCCTTGTCTTAAGATCACACTGGCACCATCCTGGCTAACACGGTGAAACCCCGTCTCTACTGAAAATACAAAAAAAAAAACTAACCGGGCATGGTGGCGGGCGCCTATAGTCCCAGCTACTCGGGAGGCTGAGGCAGGAGAATGGCGTGAACCTGGGGGCGGAGTTTGCAGTGAGTGGAGACTGCACTCCAGCCTGGGCAACAGAGCGAGACTGTCTCCAAAAAAAAAAAAAAAAGGAAAAGATAATACTGGCAAAGCCAAGTTTTACCTCCTGTTAAAATTTTTTGAAGAAATGCTTCATTGTCTTGGTCTTACTTGTTTAAAATTTTCATTGAAAGCTCTGCTCTGGTCTGCACCTGATCTGGTGCAATAGTTTTGGTACCCATCAAGTGAAAAGTTTGTTCAATGATGATTTTTTAATCAGAATTGTGTAATACTAAACCAATTAACATATGTATAGTGTTGTCTGTTTATGCTGTTTATTGTCAGCCTTCCTCAGTTAGGGCATTTTGATGGTTAATATTAAGTGTCAACTCGATTGGATTGAAGGATACAAACTATTATTCCTGGGTGTGTCTGGAGGTTGTTGCCAAAGGAAATTAACATTTGAGTCAGTGGACTGGGAAAGGCAGGCAGACCCTCAGTCTGGGTGGGCACCATCTAATCAGCGGCCAGTGCAGCCAGAATAAAAGCAGGCACAAGAATGTGCAAAGACTAGACTGGCTTAGTCTTCCAGCCTGTATCTTTCTCCCATGCTGGATGCTTCCTGCCCTCAAACATTGGACTCCCAGTTCTTCAGCTTTGGGACTCTTGGACCTTTGACCACAGACTGAAGGGTGCACTGTACCTTCCCTACTTTCGAGGTTTTGGGGCTCAGACTGGCTTCCTTCTCAGCTTGCAGACGGTCTATTGTGGGACCGCACCTTGTGATTGTGTGGGTCAATACTCCTTAATAAACTCCCCTTTATATATACATCTATCCTATTAGTTCTGTTCCTCTAGAGAATCCTAATACAGGCATGAACAAAATTAATTTTTTCTTGCATACTGATGTGGATGATGTGTTGCTGTGCGTCTCATCTTCAACATTCTTTTGTCCCTTCTTAAAATGAATTACTCATTTGTAAAATGCGTTATTCTTCCTACAAACTTTTCATAAAGCATCAGTGATTTCATCATTCTTCCACTCAGGCTTCATCATAAATTTGATATCTGCCCTTGCTTCAATTTTAGCAGGATTTTTATTGCTCTGACAGGGACGCTTTTCAATCTGATATCTTATCCTTCTTAGTACCTCAAATTAGATTCTGCTCAGACATGTTATTACAAGTTGGCATGAATTTATTTTTGTTTATTTCAAAAACAAAATCATGTACAATTTTCCCATAGTAGGCATTTTTCATGAACTTTTTGAAGTTTCTTAGCATATAATCTTATTTAGCCATATACGTGTGTATGTATTTTATACATATATATAATAGGCATTCTTATGTATGTGTAATATATAATGACATATATACACACACAGATCCACATGCATGTATGGTTATATAACCTTATTTAATTGGTTGAGGTTCCATAACCTCTCAAAGTCACAGTTTTATTATCTGAAAATTGGGAAAAGGAATGTCATGGTAGTTTATTTAATTTAAATACTTCAACTTCATATAGTACAAGGGTTACTAAAAAGTTTGCATTTAAATAAACATTTGGTTTATCCTCACAAGTCAATGGCTTTATTCACAATAGCATCAGTTCTTTTTAATATTGAGGCGGAAATCTGGTTTGTCAGATGCTTCGAGAAAGAGTGAACAGAAAACCATATATACTCTGCATTGTTGGTGACATCTACCTCATTTTGACTCTATGATCTGACTTTAGAAATAACTCACTAGGTGATATGTAATATGACTTCATTCTGGAAATTACCTCATAGTAATATAATGAGAAATGATGATGACAATGATGGTGATAGTGATGACGAAGCAGTGAATTTTCTCTCTAAGATCAAATTCCTAAAAGGTCATACCCAGATATTTGATGTGCAATGCTAAATACAGATGGGTAACATGTACATTTAAGAAATGCCTAATGATTTATGTCCAAGTGCTATGGTTTGAATATATGTCCCATCCAAACCTCATGTTGAAATTTGATCCCCCAGGTTGGAGGTGAAGTATGATTGGGGGTCCTTGGGTCATGAAGGTAGAGCCCTTATGAACAGATTAATGCCCTCCCTATGAAGAGGGGCAAGTGAGTTCTCACTGTGTTGGTTCCTGGGAGAGCTGGTTGCTTAAGAAAAAGCATGGCACCTCTCATCTCACTTCCTCTGTCACTGTGTGATCTCTGCACACATGGGCTCGCCTTTGCCTTTCACCATGAGTGGAAGTAGCTTTCATCAGATTCTTGGTTTTCCAGCCAGCACAATGATAAGTAAAACAAACATTTTTTATTTATAAATTACCAAGTCTCAGATGTTCCTTTATATTAATAGCAGCACAAAGAGATTAAGACATCAAGGTAATTTAATGCTTCAGAAAAAGAATGTTTCCATACATGGACATACATGGACATGCATATACATGTACCTCTTAGGTACATTTAGAGAAACACACAAACAAACAAAACATTAACTAAACATTATTGCAGTATACTGGTGCAATGAAACTCCTTGACTCCTATTTTGCTTTTTTCTTCCCTGTCAAGAAGAATAAGCTTTGGACTGTAAAGAGTACAATGAACATTACTGAAGGCAAAGTAAATACACTCATGATGGGTAAAAAGATTGTAAGAGTACCCATATTTGCTTTGCATGAGTTCAGACCTTTTGACCAATATCAAGTACACACCAGGGTCTCAAGGGAATGTCTAAATTAGATAACTGCCGTTGATCTTTCATTCATGTAAAGACAAAGAGGTTCTGAGAGACTGGAAAAGGGAACATTCCATAAATAATTGAAAGGAGGAGTAAGGTTTATTCCACAAACCACTTACTGGTAAACTTATATCGTGTCTGCTAAAAACATTAAAATCCCTTTAGACTAAATTTTCACGGTCTAAGATGTAAGTCTTTTGCCATGGTAAGATTGCTCTTCCCCCTCCCTCCTTCCATCCCTCCCTTTCGTCTTTCCTTTCTTCCATCTTTTTTCTTTTTCCTTCCCTTCCTTCCACTGCTTTCTTTCCTCTTCCCTTTCTCCCTTCCTCTCTTCTCTCTCTTTCCTTCGAATAAATATTTTATTTTTAAATATTTCTTATGAAGATAGTACAAAAATTGCAAAAAATGTACAGATAGTTTTCATATACCTCGCAACTGGTTTCCCCTTTTACTAACATCTTACATTAATATGGTGTATTTATTATAGCTAATGAACCTATATTGGCACATTTATAAGGAATGTAGCCAATTATTATTAACTGAAGTCCATGCTATATTCAGAATTCCTTATTTTACCTAATGTCCCATTTCTGTTCTAGGATCCTCTAAAAAATACCACCACATCGCGTTTAGTAGTTTTGGCTTTGACTTTTTAGGCTCCATAGGCTGTGACAGTTTCTCAGACTTTTCTTGTATTTGATGACCTTGACAATTTTGAGGAATTATAGTAAGATTAGATAGTTGATAGACTCTTGCCCAACTAAGATTTGTCTGATTAGATTGGGCTTACAGGGTTTTAGGATGGAGACCAGAAAGGTAAAGCGCTGTTTTCATGACATCATATCAGGAGTTCATACTATCTATATGACTTATCAGTGTTGATTTTGACCTTGATTATTTGGCTGAGGTAGTGTTAACTACATTTCTTCAATGTAAAGTTATTCTTTTCTTCGTTTTCAAAACTGTACTTTTAGAAAGAAGGCATTGTGTTCAGTCCACAGTTAAGGAGTGGGGAGTTATGCTCCTCCTCCTTGAAGATAAAGTATTACAGAAGTTATCTGAAATTTTTCTTCACTTGAAAATTTTCTCTTCTTTCCTGTTTATGCTTTATCCCACATTTATTTCTATCAGCATGAACTCATAGATATTTATTTTATACTTCAGGTTATCATTCAACAATATTTTGTTGCTCAAATTATTTCAGATTGGCTGAGTGCTTTTTCAGTTAGCTTCTCTGTCCCTTTGACGTGTTTTCTGAGTCTGCTGTTTCTTTACTTTCTGGCACATTAAGATGCTGAAGTCTCATCTTGCATATTTCCTGCCTGCTATAGTTTAAATGTTTTTGTTCTCTCCAAAATTCTTGCATTGGAAACTTAATGCCTAATTTCAACACTATTGGGAGGTGGGGCCTAATGAGAGGTGCTTGGGTTATGAGGCTTCTCCCTCATGAATGGATTAATTGTGCTATTAAAAAGAGTGGGAGTGGGTGCTCCCTCTTTCTCTCTCTTCCATTCTTCTCCCAGGTGAGGACACAGGTAGAAGGCCTATGCGAGATGCTGGTGACTTGATCTTGAACATCACAGCCTCTAAAACCCTGAGCATATTTTCTCTTTTTGTAAATTACCCAGTCTCAGATGTTCTATCACACATCTGACTAAAACAGATATCACCACAAAACAGACGAAGACACTGCCCCAGTCCTAGTATCAGCCGTTTTTCTAAGGAAACTGGTTCCCTTTACGGGTAGTGGGATTAGAAACCAAGATCTTGACACTATGTATACTCCTTAATATTGCATGTCTTTTTATTTCTAGGTCCTTTCAGTCAACAGAGCAAGGAAATATGTGCACGTATACTAACACATGTGTGAGTTGTATATTTATAGACATTTATATACAGATTATATAGATCCATATATACACAATGGGTTGCATATAGGAATATGGAAAGATCCATATCGATGCATATACTGTGGATATATTAAGCTAAAAATAAAGTTATACTGGATGTCTCCAACGATAATCCATCACACATATATCATTCTAGCTTTATTACCTTGCTTATTTGTAACCTCCCACTTCAACAGTGAGAAACCCAGCTTCTGCCATCCACCAGTCATTTAATTGTTTGATTTCAGCACACATGTGTATATTGGTATGAAAACTATTATCCTTTGGTCCTTTCTCCATAATAAACAACTTTTCCAACTAGAGTACAGTATTTTTTGTACAATTTATTTTACTTTTTGACTTCCAGACTCCGCTCATTTCAGAAATTACTTATGTCAGCGCCTTTCCCTCTCACTTGCTTTAGTGAGTTTGTTTTATACATTAGTAATATTTTGTTAGATTCTTTTGTCATATTCTACATTCCTTTCTGGAATCCTCTGACCTACTCAATGAATATTTAAAGATTCAAGTGTACTGTTTCTGCTATAATCTTCTATTGGTTTTGACAAATGCAATATGCCATTTGTCTACCTTTATAGTAGTACACAGAATAGGTTAATCATCCTAAAATTCCTATGCTTCACCTATTCAACCCTCCCTCCCTAAACCCAATCCCTTAGTAACCACTGACCATTTTACCCTCTTTATATCTGTATAATTTACCTTTCCCAGAATATCATGTAATTGGAATCATATAAATACTTTTACTGGTTTCCCTCCTTTGCTCAGCAATATACATTTAATATAAATTTAAGACTCATCCACATATTTTGTGAGTTAATCATTCACTTAATGTTATGGCCAAAAATAATCCATTCCATGGATGTGCCACCTACTGAAGTTGCTTCCAGGTTTGGTGATTATAAATACTGGTGCTATAAATATTCGTGTTAAGGTTTTTGTGTGGACATGACTTTACTCATTAGATAGGCAAATACCTAGGAACCTGATTGCTGGACTAAATGGTAAGACAATGTTTAGTTTTGTAAACTAACAAACTCCATTCCACAATGGTTGTGTCATTTTGCATTCCCAAGAGCAATAAATTAACATTCCAGTTGCTTTGATTCCTCACCAGTGTTAAATCCTGTCAGCTTTTGGGTTTTAGCCAAATAGGTATGGAGTGGTACTGTATGGTTATTTTAATTTTCATTTTTAATACAAGTAATATTGAACATGTTTTCAGACACTATTTGCATCTGCCTGTCTTCTTTGTTGAGATGTATTTTGAAATATTTGGCCATTTTAAAAGTGAGTTGTTTGCTTTCTTCCACTTGACTTGTAAGAGTTATTTGTATATTTTGGAATGAGTTTTTAATTAGGCGTGTATTTTGCAAATATTTTCTCCTAGTCTGTGGCTTGTCATTTCCGTCTCTTAACAGTGACTCTTGAGAAGAAGTTTTTAGTTTTAAGTGTGTAATTGTTTTTTCTTTCATAAATTGTAATTTTGTTGCTGCATGAAAATCTCATTACCAAATGCAGGGCTACATAGATTTTCCCCTATTTTTTTCCTACATATTTTTAGTTTTACATTTTGCATTTAATCCTGTTATTCATTTTTAGTTAATTTTTATGAAAGTTGTAATTTGTAAGGTCTGTGTCTAGGTTCGTTTGTTTTCTTTTTCTTTTCCTTTCTTTTTTTTTTTAAATTGGGTGTCCAACTGTTCTAGTACTATTTGTTTAAAAGGCTATCTATTGAATTGCTTTTGGTCATTTGTCAAAGATCAATTGACTATATTTGTGTGTATCTACTTCTGGGTTCTCAGTCTCTTTCCATTGATCTATGTTTCTAATACTTTCACCAATACCATGCTGGCTGAATACTGTAGCTTTATAGAAAGTCTTAAATTTGGACAGTGAGTCCTATAACCTGGTTCTCCTTCTTCAGCGATATATTGGCTACTGTAGGTTCTTTGAGTTTTGTTACAATTCGAGAGTGATTTCATCAATATCTACAACATGGCCAGCTGGAATTTTTATTGATATTTCATTGACTCTATAGATCAATTTGGGAAGATTAAAATTGAAATAGTACTGAGTATTCTGATCCATGAACATAAAAGATATCTTTATTTCAGCTGGGCATAGTGGCTCACGCCTGTAATCCCAGCACTTCAGGAAGCCAAGGTGGGTGGATAACCTAAGGTCAGGAGTTCAAGCCTGGACAACACGGTGAAACCCTGTCTCTGTTAAAAATACAAAAAAATTAGACAGGTGTGGTGGTGGGCACCTGTAATCCCAGCTACTTGGTTGGCTGAGGCAGAATTGCTTGAACCCGGGAGGTAGAGATTGCAGTGAGCCAAGATGGCACCATTGCACTCCAACTTGGGTGACAAAGTAATTCCTCAAGGATCTAGAACCAGAAATAACCATTTGACCCAGCAATCCAATTACTGGGTATATACCCAATGGATTATAAATCATTCTACTGTAAAGACACATGCACACATATGTTTATTGTGCACTGTTCACAATAGCAAAGACTTGGAACCAACCCAAATGCCCATCAATGATAGACTGGATAAAGAAAATGTGGCACATATACACCATGGAATACTATGCAGCCATAAAAAGGATAAGTTCATGTCCTTTGCAGGGACATGGATGAAGCTGGAAACCATCATTCTCAGCAAACTAACACAAGAACAGAAAACCAAACTCCGCTATGTTCTCACTCATAAGTGGAAGTTGAACAATGAGAACACATGGACACAGGGAGGGGAACATCACAAACTGGGGCCTGTTGAGGGGCCGGGGGAGGGAGAGCATTAGGAGAAATACCTAATGTAGATGACGGGTTGATGGGTGCGGCAAAGCACCATGGCACACGTATACCTATGTAACAAACCTGCACATTCTGCACATGTGTCCCAGAATTTAAAGTATAATAAAAAAAATTTTAAAAAAGATATCTCCATTTCTTCAGATCTTTGATTTCTGTCATCAGAGTTTTGAAATTTGCTACTAATAGATCCTATTCATATATTGTTATATTTACATCTATTTTATTATTATAATATTATTGTGAGTAATTTTATTATTATTATCATTATTTTTTTGAGATGGAGTCTCACTCTGTCACCCAGGCTGGAGTGCAGTGGCATAATCTCAGCTCACTGCAACCTCTGCCTCCTGGGTTCAAGCGATTCTTCTGCCTCAGCCTCCTGAGTAGCTGGAGCTACAGGCATGCGCCACCACGCCTGGCTAATTTTTGTATTTTCAGTAGAGATGGTGTTTCACCATATTGGCCAGGCTGGTCTCAAACTTTACACCTCGTGATCCACCCGCCTTGGCCTCCCAAAGTGTTGGTATTACAGGCATGAACAACCACACCTGGCCAGTAATATTTTTTAAATGTCAAATTTTAAGTTTTCAGCAGCAAAATATTAAAAGATTGAATATGTATATAATCTTGTATCTTGTGACCTTGCTATACATATTACTTCCAAATTTTTCATATATACAATTATGTAATCTAAGAATAAAGATGGTTGTATTTCTTCCTGTTCAATCTGCATAATTTTTATTTAATTTTCTTGTATTCTTGCCCTATCAAAGATTCTAGTGCAACTTTGAATAGGAATAGTGAGCAAAGAGATTCTTGTTTTATTCTAGTATTATAGGAAAAGCCTTTTATTTCATTAGGTATGATGTTATCTGAAGGCTCTTTGCAGATGTCCTTCATCAAGTTGAAGAAGTTCTCTATTTTTACCTTGCTGAGAGATTTTTTATTATGAATGGGTGTTAGATTTTTTGAAATGCTTTTTCTCTTGCATGTATGGATGCAATTATATGATATTTCCTCTTCAGCTTATTGATGTGAGGGATTATATTGATTTTTAAAAGTTTAACCAGCCTTGCATACCCAGAATAAATCCTGCTTGGTCGTGGTATATAATACCATTTATTTATTCATTGTTAGATTAAACTTGTTACTCTTTTGTTGTGGATTTTTACATGAATGTTTATGAGAGCTATATCTCTGTAGTTTTATTTGCTTTATCCAGTTTTGACATGATTATAATGATGGACTCATAGAGTTCATATTCTGTAATACACTGTAGTAAATTGGTATCATTACTTCCTGAAATATAAGTAATAAAAATAAGTTTTGCACTGGTTTTAAATTAGGTTCTGAATATTTTTTATGCTGTTGTCAATGAAATTATTCTGTTAATTTTATTTTCATATTCCTCATCACTAATGCATAGAAATACAGTTGATTTTTATTATTTTTTCATATCTTACAACCTTTTAACTCTTTATAATCACTTTTTAGTGGATTCTTTAAGATTGTTATATACAATATCACATCATCTGCAAGTAGAAATAATTTTCTTTCTTTCTAATTTGAGCGTCCATTGTTTTCTTATCTAATTACCCTGGCTAGAATCTCTATTACAGTATTGAATGGAAACAATGAAATTGTACATCTTGTTTCTCAACTTAGGGAGAAAGCATCCAGTCATTTAGCATTAAGTATCATGTGAGCAATGGTTTTTTTTTTTGGTGGGGGGGGGTTACATTTTTTAATCCAGTTGTGAAAGTTCACATCTATTTCTAATTTGTTGAGGGATTTTATTATCAAAGGATGTTGGATTTTGTGAATGCTTTTTCTGTGTTTTCTGGGATGATTATGTGACTTTCAATTTTTATTCCATTGATATGTTGTATAAAATTAATTGATGTTTGGTTATTAAAGCCGCTTTGCATTTCTGAGATAAATTCCACAAGGTTTTTCTAACTTGCAAAATTATATTTGCTAATATTTTGTTTAGGATTTTAATGTCTATATGCAAAAGGAATATCATTTGCAGTCTTTTATGTTGTGATACATTGGTTTGGTTTTGGTATCAAGGTACTATTAGCTTCATAGAAAAAACAGAGTAGTGGTCACACCCTTTCTATTTTTAAATGATTATTTTGAAAAATCTATGTGTATTAATTTTTTAAAAAATGTTTTGTAGAATTCACCAGTGAGGCTGTCTGGCCCTGGGCTTTTCTCTCTGGATCATCATTATTATTATTATATATTTGTGTTTTTCTAGGAAATTGTCCATTTTATCAAATTAATCATTAACATACAAATTTTCAAGCATTTCTTGAAATTCTTTTCATTTCTGTGAGGTTATATTAATGCTCTCTCATTTCCGATTCTATTTATTTGAGTCTTTTTTACGGTCAGTCTAGCTAAAATACTTTTTGATATTCTGTCCATTTTGTTGAGATTTTCAACGAAACATGTTTGCTTGCATTAACTTTCTCTACTGCTTTTCTATTCTGTTTCATAGTTCTGTTCCCTAACCTTTATTATTTCTTTATTTCCACTTGCTTTGGGTTCAGTTATTTTTTTGTTTGTTTGTTTCTCAGTTCCTTGAAGTAGAAGGTTAAGTTATTGATTTGAATTTTCTTTTATTTTTTACTGTCAGCATTTACAGCTATAAATTTTTCTCAAAGCACTGCTTCAGCTGCATTTCATAAATATTCTGAGGTGCGTCTTTATTTTAAGTAATTTCAAAGTATTTTCTAATTTTCTTTTGGATGTCTTCTTTGATCCATTTGTTACTTAGCAGTGTACTGTTCAATTGCACATATTTGTGAGTGTCCCAGATGTCTTTCTGTTACTGATTTTTCATTTTGTTCCATTATTGTCAGAGAACATACTTTATATTGTTTCCATTTTAAATTATTGATATTTGTGCTATGTGCTAGCATATGGCATTTCCTAGAGAATGTTCCATGTGTACTTGAGAAGATTGTGTATTCTGTAGTTGTTAGATGGAGGGTTTATTGATGTTTGTCGAGCCTACTTGGCTAATATTATTAAAATCTTTCATTTTCATGTTGATTTTCTGCCTTCCTGTGTTTTCATATCTAAGAAAATATGATTCGTCATTATTAAAACCAGATTATTGACTCCAACTTTCATTGTTAAACTGTTTTTTATTCCGTCAGTTACATCACATACATTTTGGTGCTCTGTTCTTAGGTGCGTATATACTCATAATTAATATGTTTTTCTAACTCATTTAGCCTTTTATCATTATAAAATGCCCTGCTTATTTCTATTGATACCTCTTTTTTACTTTAACATTTATTTCTTACTGTCATTATTACAGTATATATACTATAGCCATTTCTGCCTTCTTGTGGTTGCTATTTATGTGACATATATTTCTTTACCCTCTTACTTTTTGTCTATTTATCTTTGAGTCCAAAGTATGTTTCTTGTATACAATATATAGTTGTATCTTGATTTTTATTTGGCCTAACGATTACTGACTTTCAGTTAGGTTGCTTAATCTATTTACTTTCAATGTTAATATTAATATAGTTGGATTTACTTTTGCCATCTTACATTTCGTTCTATGTGTGTCTTGTGTCTTTCCATCTCTCTGTTTACATTGCCCATATGCTCTTGCATATTGTCTACTTTATTCATTAGACCCTTTAGCATATTAATCACAGTGTTTTACAATTCTGGTCTGTTAATTCCAATGCTGCTGTCATATCTGGGTCTGGTTTTGATGCATTGCTTTGTCTCTTCAAACTGTGTGTTTCTTGCCTTTTAGTGTGACTCTTTTCTCTTGATATCCAGACATGATGTGCTGGGTGAGAGGAAGTGCTGTAAATAAGCTTTAGTAATGTGAGTAAGGTGTGGGGAACAGGGAACCGTTCTATAGTCCTGTGATCTCAGTCTTTTGGTAGCCTGTACCACTAAAATGTGAACTTCATATGTGCTCCTTAGTCACCATCCCTCCCTCATTAGGTGGGATAGGGTGGTTAGAGTGGGCTGGAGTGGGTATTTCCCTTTTTCCATGTAAAAGGCTTAGAGGGGGTTGAAGTTGGTCTTCTTTTCCCAGGTCAGTTAGGCCCTGGTAAAGTCCAGAAGTTTAGGCTCTGGTGAAATAGTTCTTTTCTGAGGGGATCCTTTAAGAAAACAGAATGCTCTGGTATATTTCAGAATCATTCCTTTTCCCCTCCTCTCTTCCAGAAGGATGAGAAGATTTTTCTCTGATATTCCCTGTGCAGACCTGGTAGAGCTCCTGGAGGTAAAACTCACAAATGTGTAGGGGCCTCCCTATGACTGGGGACCTCTGGAGGTTTTAACTCTCTAAGTGGCCCTCACTGAGCCTCCAGAAATTCATAAATCCTAGCATGCTGGTTGTATTCCTGCCAAACTTTAAAATAGTTACTCGATTTTATTCCCACCTTCATGAATTCTGATGAGTTCACATTAATACTTGTCCCTTTTCCTCTCTAGGTAACGTGTTTAATTTCCCCCCACCCTCTTCTCTTAAGGTTTTGTGTTGACTCTGTAGTTTGAATATGGCATCTCTAGGTATAACTTTTTTGTGTTCTTTCTCCTGCTTCTTGTTCATTGAATTTCCTGGATCTATGATTTAGTGTCTGCCATTAATTTCGGACAATTATCAGCCTGGATTACCACAAACATTTTCTCTACTCCGTTTATTTCTTCTTTTCCTTCTGATAGTCTCATAACATTTATGTTAAGTCTTTTGAAATTAGTGCCCCATTTTTTGATGTATTATATTTTTTAAAAATTATATTTTTCTGTATTTCAAATTGGGAAGATTCTACTGACTTATCTTCAAGTTCATTGACTTTTTCATTTGTTTGTCCTCAGCTGTGTCCAGTCTATTGATGAGCTCATTCTTCAAAGCTATACTTCACTTTTTACAGTGCTTTTAATTTCTAGTATTTCCTTTCTTAAAATTTCCATGTCTCTCCTTACATTATTCATCTGTTGTTGATTGTTGCTGCTTTTTCCACTGGAGCCCTTACTATATTGACTACAGTTGTTTTACATTTATTTTCTGATAATTTCATTGTCTGTGGCATATCTGAACCTGGCTCTGCTGCTTACTTCATTTCATCACAATTTTTTTTTCTTATATTTTGACATTCTTATTAATTTTTTTGTTGAAGACCAGGTATGATTCATCAGGTAATAGCAACTGGGGAAAAATGTGAGAATTTATTTTAATCCGATTAGGAGTTGTACTGGGTTTGATGTTTGTGGTAGTTATGAGTGTCAAAGGCTTCAAGTTTCTCTAGAGTCTTTTTTTTCTCCAGTTTTGACTGTGGGCTTCCCTGAGCACTCACCTGCATCAGAGAGAGTGTGTCTCTTGCAGCTCTTTTGCTTGTGATTCACTGCTATTATACTGAATCCCTGTTGGTGTGGTAGTAAGGTGTGGGGAGGGAAGTTGTGGTACATGGCCTAAAATTAACACCATGTACTACCTGACACCTGAAACTGGATATGTTGTGAATGTTTTTATCACAGTCCCCTTACCATTTGTGCTCCTGTGGGTAAAGTCCACTAGTCAAATAACCCTCCTCACCAGAGTGACACAGCATGACACTTGCAGTATGACGAGTCCCCCACCAGGTTACTTAAGGGTGTATTTTGGCTGCCTGAAGTCTGAAGGCTGGGTAATGAGCCAAAGCTATGGTGCTCAGCCAAAAAGCAGGTGTCCCTGAGAACCGAAACATCCCAGAGAGTTTCTGAGAACCTACCAAGAAAAACAGCCTCATCACTTAAACACAGTAGGCAAAGAGCTAGTAAATTAGCTTAAAAGCAGTTTCTAGTCAGGAGATGGTGTGGACCTCTTGACTGTCCTACTGCTGTCCAGGAATGCCCTGTATATAAGTTCTAATAAGTTCCTCTACTCTTCACTGGGGAGTTCTCTGGGTCATTTTTTGGTCTCTCAGTTTCTTCCCAATTTGGGGGAGGATGTAACAGTTTGAAGTTTTTCTTATAACAATGCTTGCCTATCCCTGCCTGGGCTTCCGTTCCCTGCCAGCCTGCAGAATAATTTGAACAAGCCAATCACATCTTCCACGGGAACAAGAGGGCACCTAACCGCCTTGATAGTACAAAGCCTGGTACCCACAGACCCTGCTTATTCAATATATTACTGAGTACAAACTCCACATGACCTTGCATGTCTTACAATGTCCTGCTCCCCTAGGCTGTGGGTATATGTGACTAGTAAATTGCTTTGGATTTCATTTGTCCCATGTTGGATATTGCGTGTTCCAACATTCTCCTAACTCTAAGGTGTAAACCTTCTTTTACCAAGAGAGTGAAAGGAAATAATCAAAGCAGAAGTGTTCTACAATATTAAAAAGTAAATCTCCATCTTTTAGTAAGCCTGTGTCTCTGGGTTGTGAACCTCGCAAGTTTGTTTCCTCCCACCAGTGGTACCTTATCTCCATCATGGATGAGGCAAGAAGGCTAGAGGAGGGTGGAGTGGGAGAAATGACCTTTTCCCAGATGGGATAAAGCTCTGGTAAAAGTATTTTCCTCTGGCATGCAGGCTTTGGTTATGTACACCACTCTGAGCATTTCACAGTGGTTTCTCTTTCCCTTCCCCTGAGAAAGCTACAAGGAAATATTTTTCTGATCCTCATTGTGAGAACCTGGTAGGATTCCTAGAGGTAAAAACCCAAAAGTTTAGGGGATACTCTAGGGCAGAGGCCCTCAGTATTTCCTGTCTCTCACATTAGTTTACAGTTGTGATAATTTTGATGTAAGAAGAACATATTTGATCTTCACCCCTAGTGTCTAGCACAGAGCTCCCAAAACCCTTGGAATTTCCTAAATAATAGAGTGAGAGGAATGTCTTTCATTATTTATTATAATCCCTTTTCAACAATACCTGAATTTATGCTAATATGTGACTCTTGGTGGATGGTGGATGGTGACCAGAGGAATCAATTAGGCCCACCTCCAGAATTCCATGGAAGGGAGAGGGGCAGGAGATTACGTCCAATCACCAATGACCAATGATGTAATCAACCATGTTTACATAATGAGGTCTTCATTAAAACTATGTAATGTGATTCAGAGGGCGTCTGTCTTGGCAAATACACCCATTCAGATGCTAGGAGGTGTCATGCTTAGAGACAGCACGGAAGCTCCATGCCCCTCCCACCTACGGTGTCCCATGCATCTCTTCAGTTTGCCTACTCCTGAGTAGTGGTTTCTCTTATAATAAATTGGTAATAGTGAGTAGAGTGCCGTCCTCAGATATTTGAGCGATTCTAGTAAATTACCAAAACTGGGAAGAGTAGCTCCCAGTTTATAGCTGGTTGGTCAGAAGCAGAGGTCACAACCTAGGACTTGCACCTGGCATCTGAAGCAGGGGCAATATTGTGGGATTAAACCCTTAAAGCTGTGGAGTCTGTGCTAACTCTGGGTGTTTAGTGTCATAATTGAATTATAAGACACCTGTTGGTTCCCTGAAAGTTGGGGAATTGCTTAATGTGAGGGAAACTCTCACCAATTTCCTGTCAGATGTGTTTTGTGCAAATGGAGAAAAATAGCTGTTTTCCCTTTTAACACTCCACCTCCAGAAATTTGTAAAAGTTAGCATTTAAGTGTTCTTCCCAGATAATGTATTCAGCGGCTTCTGCTCCAGGTGAAAAGAACTCAGCTGTGGCTCTCTAGAGTCACCTGTTTCTCAAGATTTCAGGGCAACACTTTGTATTAAAACTTCAGTTCTCTAATCAGTCCAAGAAGTTATTGACATTCAGTTTATTCTGCTTCTTTTTCTTGTTGTAAGAATGAGTATGATTATTATTATTTTTTTTTTTAGATGGAGTCTCGCTCTGTCGCGCAGGCTGGAGTACAGTGTCACAATCTCGGCTCACTGTAATCTCTGTCTCCCGGATTCAAGCGATTCTCCTGCCTCAGCCTCCTGAGTAAGTGGGATTGCAGGGGTGTCCCACTAGGCCTTGCTAAGTTTTGTATTTTTAGTAGAGACGGAATTTCACCGTGTTGGTCAGGCTGGTCTTGAACTCCTGACCTCGTGATCTGCCTGCCTCGGCCTCCTAAAGTGCTGGGATTGAGTATGATGATTTTTAAGCATTTTGTGTGTCAGAGCTGAAACCAGAAGTAGTGTTTTTTTTTGTTTTTTTTTTTTTTAAAGTTGCTGACTTAAAATACGATTTAATTACTGAAGTAAAATGTGCATGTTATCAGCATTATTTAAGTAAGAGCAGATATGTTTGTATCTTTATGAAACTCTATGTTTTTTATTTTCTTTGAGCAAGCTGTGGAGTCTTCATTTCAGTTACTATTACCTTCATGCATAATTCAGCCATTGCTGATATAGAGATGGCAACTAATTGAAAGGATTCATCTAGCTTCTAAAACATTCTCTATGAGACTCACTTACGTGGTAATAGCGTGAGTTGTATCTCCTGTTTGTTTTATATAAATGAAAATCCTAACGTTCAAGCCCACCTATTTGTTATATTGCTAACTCTTCAACTATCCCGATAATTTTGCTGTCCTGCTAGTCTTCCCAGGAAAGCATATATGATAGTTTTTAACAAATGTTCTCAACATTATTTCCCCATGGAATCTGTGACTTGAGATGTTCCAAACTTCTCCATTCTCAAATTTTCACTTTTGATGTGTCAGATATATAGACAAGTGCACAAAACATCGATGTTCCACTCAATGAATCAACAGGAAGCTAAACATTTTTGAATTTTTAGAATCCCTAGGACTGCAGATGTTTGCCACTGTGCCTAGCTAAACCCTTTTAAATTATCACCAAGGTTAAGAAATCTAATTACATCACCACTCATATTCCAGATTGGTATTATACCTGAACTATTTTGTGTTGCTGTAAAAGAATATATGAAGCTAGTGATTTATTGAAAAAAAAGATTTGGCTCACAATTCTGATGGATAAAAGTTTAAGATTGGGCATCTGCATCTGGTGAGGGTCTCAGGCTGCATCTATTCATGGTGGAAGGTGAAGGGAGCAGGTGTGTGTAGAGATCACATGGGGAGAGAGGAAGCAGGAGGAGTGGGAGGGGGAGGTGCTTGGCTATGTTTAACAACCATCTCTTGAGGGAACTAAGAGTGAGAGCTAACTCACCCTGGAGAAAAGGCATTAATCTATTTATGAAGTGTCTCCCCCAGTGACCCAAACACTTCTCACTAGGCCACACCTTTAACAGTAGGGATCAGATTTTAACATGAGGTTTGGAGAGGACGAACATCCAAACCATCGCTGGTTTGATATTGTTCCTTTAACAATTTAATGAGGCTCTCAAGACTCAAATCAAGATTTATTTCCTCCATGAACTTTCTACCAAAAAGTAAATCCAAGGAAGAGGTGTTCTGAATTAAAATGGATGGATGGATGCTTGTCAAAGACTCACACTGTCTTCCTCTGAGTGGTTCCAAAGGTTAGTTCTTATAACAAGGATTCTTCCCTTAAATTAATTTATAGAACCATAGAGAAACTCTGTTCAGGCTGACTTCATAATCCACTCTACAAAGAGGCATGCTGAAGGTGATCAGAGGTGCTAAAAGAAAATGGTAAAATTTCTACTCATGTGTTTCTTTATGACTTTCTATTTTTATATATGTTTTATGATGGACATAAAACATGCCCAAAATTATATTGTGTATTAGCAGTAGTATGTATAAGATTTATGAATTACAAAATCAATATACAGAGGGCACATGCACAGAATATTTACTGATAGGTATGTGATATTAAAAATCTGGAGAATAATGATATTCATTACTTGTGCTTGTTCTCAACTGAGCTTCATACAGCTTAAGATTCCTATTCTTTAAAAAAAGTGAAATTCTACTGTATTGTATCTTCTCATATCTGTTCATGATGAAATCTTTGAAATTTCCTGTGAGGGTTTTGCTACTTATATCTGTTCCTTGGTTTATGTTTCTCTCTCCGTGTAGAGTCCTCATTCATGTTCCTGTATATAAAAACAGCACATCATGTTTTTAATTTTTATAAATTGATGTATCAAATATATAGGAAAGTACACAAAATAGATATTTCATTTCAAAAATAAATTAACATAATTTTATTTTATTTAATAAATTCACAGAAAGCTAAACCCTTTTTAATTATCACCAATCTAATAAAATTACATCATCGCTCACATGTCCCCTCATATTTTTACCACTCAATATTCCCACATTCCCCTGTAAAGTTGTGATGGATTATTCAGAATTCCAACACACACATTCATGGCTCTGCCTAACTACGGCTTACTCATGGTCCACACTTTCCAACTTCTCTATGTGTGTTCTTTAGCTTTTACTTTTTCCCTAATCAGCTAAAGAGGCTGACATCTTTGGTTCAAATTCCTCAGAGTAATAATTAAGTTAATTACTTTCTCCCCTACGGGGGATCAACTTTCAAAAAAATAAGCACCTTATATGCCATTGATCAGTTTATATGAATTAATTATTCCTGAACTTGATGCTGCTTATCAACCAACCATCTGTAGCCCCAGAGGTAAGAACAGGGCAGGCTTGGGTTGCTTCATTAGAGCAGCATTTGTGGAAGTGGTCTTTTCCCTCAGCAAAATGCAATGATCAAGGCACACGGCTTGAATAGCCTACTCTGTGCGTGCTGTCTCTTGACTAATGAACCCAAATGAGGCATTCATTATACAGTTACACAGTTTTTAATTTTCTCTCTTTAAAGGTGTCTTTTGCTAAACTGAAGTCTCTCTGTTTATGAGATGGGATAAAAGCAACCCATCACAGAAAACTCAGGAATAGATTAAATTATAGGCATAACTTGGGAATATTGTGGGTTTGGTTCCAGACCACTACAATAAACAAATATTGCGAAAATGCAAGTTACACAATTTTGTTGTTTCAGTGCATCTAAAAGTTATGTTTACATTATACTGTAGACTATTAAGTGTGCAATAGCATTATATCTATAAAAACAATGTATATTCCTCAACTAAAAATACTTTATTGGTAAAAAATGCTAATGATCATCAGAGTCTTTAAGAAGTCTTAATCCTTTTGCTAATGGAGGGTCTTGTCTAGGTGTTGATGGTTGCTAAGTAATTAAGGTGGGGTTGCTGAAGGTTGGGGTGGCTTTGGCAATTTCTTAAAATAATACAATAAAGTTTGTTGCATCAATTGACTCTTCCTATTATCAAAGATTTCTCTGTAGCATGTGATGCACTTTGATAGCATTTTATCCACAGTAAAACCTCTTTTGAAATTAAACTCAATCTTTTAAAACCCTGTCATTGCCTTATAAACTAAGTTTATGGGATATTCTAAATGCTTTTTTGCCATTTCAACAGTGTTCATGGCATCTTCACCAGGTGTACAGTCCGTCTCAATAAATCACTTTATTTGCTTATCTTCAAGAAACAACTCTTCTTCCATTAATATTTCATCACAAGGTTGCAACAATCCAGTCACATGTTCAGGCTCCACTTCTAATTCTAGTTCTCTTGCTATTCCTACCACATCTGGAGTTATTTCTGTCATTGAAGTCTTGAATCACCCAAAGTCATTCATGAGGTTTGGAACCAACTTCTTCTAACCCCTGTTAAGTTTGATATTTTGACTTCTTCCCATGGATCACAAATATTCTATATGACATCAAGAATATTGAATTTTTTCCAGAAGGTTTTCAATTTACTTTGCTCAGATCCACAGAGAAATCACTATCTATGATAGCTAGGGCATTAGAAGATTTATTTTTTAAATAATAAGACTTGAAAGTCAAAGTTACTCCTTGATCCATAGTCTGCAAAATGAATGTTGTGCTGGCAGGCATTAAAGCAAGACTAATCTCTTTGTACATCTTCATCAGAACTCTTGAGTGACCAGAGACATTGTCAATGAGCAGTAATCTTTGAAAGGAATCACTTTTTTCTGAGTAGCAGGTCTCAATAATGAGCTTATAATATTACAGTAAACAGTCCTATAAACAGATGTGCTATGACTCTGGCTCTGTTGTTTCATTTCTAGAGCACAGATGGAGTAGCTTTAACATAATTCTTAAGGGATGTAGGATTTTCAGAATGATAAATGACCATTGGCTTTAACTGAAAGTCACTAGTTGCCTTAGTCTCTAACAAAAGAGTTAGCCTGTTCTTTGAAGGTGTGAAGCCAGACATTGACTTTTCCTCTCTGGCTATGAAAGTACAAGATGACATCTTCTTCTAAGATAAGCCTCTTTTGTCTACATTGAAAATCTGTTGTTACTGTAGCCATTTTCATCAATGATCTTATATAACTTGCTACAGCTTCTGAACCAGTACTTGCTGCTTCGGTTGCACTTTTGTGTTTTGAAGACAGCTTCTTCCCTTAAACCTCATGAACCAACCTGTACTAGGTTCAAACTTTTCTTCTGCAGCTTCCTCACCTCTCTCAACCTTCATGGAATAGAAAAGAGTTAAGGCCTTGTTCTACATTAGGTTTTGGTTTAAGGGACTGTAGCTGTTTTGATCTCTCCAGACTATTAAAACTTTCTCCATATCACCAGTAAGGTTGTTTTGCTTTCTTATTTTTACATTCACTAGAGTAGCATTTTTACTTTTCTTCAATAACTTTTCCTTTGCATTCACAGCTTATCAAACTGTTTGGCACAAGAGACTTAGATTTCAGCCTATCTCAGATTTTGACAGGCCTCCCTGACTAAGCTTAATCATTTCTAGCTTTTGATTTTAAGTGAGAGACATGTGACTCTTCCTTTCATTTGAACACTTAGAGGCCATTGTGTTGTTATTTATTGGCCTAATTTCAACACTATTGTGTCTCAGGGAATAGGGAGGCCTCAGGGAATAGGTAGAGAAGAGCCTGTTGGTGGAGCACTCAGAACACACACAACTGTTATTGATTAGGTTTGACATCTCATATGGATGTGGTTTGCGGTCCCCGAAAACAAGTACAATAGTAACATTAAAGATCACTGATCACAGATCACCCTAACAGATATAATTATAATGAAAATGTTTGAAATAGTGTGATAACTACCAAAATGTGACACAGAGACAGGAAATGAGCATATGCTGTTGGAAAAATGGTGCCAGTAGACTTGCTCAACGCCGGGTTGCCACAAATCCTCAATTTGTAAAAATAAAATGCAATATCTTTGAAGTGAAATAAAGGAAGTGCAATAAAATGAAGTGTGCCTTGTTCTCCAGAGATGTATCAACTCTTCCTTCTTTGTATGTGAATGCTTGTGTGACACATAAAGAAATAGAATCTATTCCTCATTGTCCCGTGTAACTATGTTTGCCTTATCACGTACTTTGATGAATATAATAAGAGGAATCCTGGAATCTTCTGCTTCTGCTCTTGTTGCAATCTGCCAAGTAAAAGGTCTAAGTACTCAGCAACCACCATAATGTGACAAGAGAGTGAGGGAGAAGAGGACATATGGAGAAGTACTGAGATACCGGATGTGTGAGACAAAACTGCTTAGACCTCACAACCTAGGGTAGCCGAATGCAGCCAAGTCAATGCTGCATGGTGCAGAAGAACCACGCATCACAGCCAAGATACCCCCCCCCACCTCAAATCATAAAACAAAATCATAAATGATTGTTTTATGTCAGTGGGTTTTAGGGTTCTTACACACTAATAAATAATGATGGGCAATGAGTAGAGAAGACATGATTAAACAGAAGCCAAAATTACCAAAAATATGGCCTGAGTGACTGATTGTTCATTGGTAGAGCCAGAAACTATCCAAGCTGAGTCAAGATGAGCTGAGGCATGTTAAGTGACAGAGCCCTTGTCGGAACACACAGCCTATTTCTGTCTAGAATAGTTGTAATTATATGCATATAATACATGATCAGGACTGCTCAGATTAATCTCTCTACATCTCTACAGCAGGTTTGTTCAGCACTTCTTTTTTACCTCACCACAGTTCATGTATACTTGAAGAGAAAGTTCCCCTATTTCCCACTGACACTCTTACTACAGGACTAGTGGCTCTGTTCGTCTTGCTGACTGCAACAGGGGCCATCAGGGACAAGTGACCATCAGGGACAACAGCAATGAATACTTCTGCATCCCACATCCTGATTGCTGAGGGAATTCGATGTGGCCAGTGGCCCCTGCCTATGGGCACTTTGTTTTGATGTGTGTCCTCTACATAGTCTCCTTGAAAGGGGGTTAATAGTTAACCTGTGTCTGGAAGGGATGTGGAGTCGAAAAGTGCGTATGTCTGATCATCTTTCAAATGTAATCATGCATAAAGTGAGAACTATTTTCTGCACGTGTCTTATACATGACCAGACCATGGAAGAAGCTGGAAGTACCAACTGGAGGTCTGACAAACGCATCCTGACCTATTTTAGTGTAACTTTAGCAATATTACTCGGTTATGGTTCCACTTACATCAAGTTCAAAATCAGGCAAAACTAATCTATCGTGTTTGAGGCAGAATATTGACTTCCTGTTGGGGGACCATCAACTGGAAGAGGCCCAAGGAGTTTTTAACGTGGCTGGGACAGTTTTCTATGCCGTTACTTGGGCAGCAGTTACACAAATGTGTGTATATGTACAAGCATATTCAGCTGCACATTTAAGAATTTTGAGCTTCCTGTATGTAAGTTTTATCTGAGTTTAAAAATATAATGAAAGGATTGAAGAGTTAGTAGAATAGTGCTAAACCAGATGGAGAACCAGGGCAAGGGACACAAAGTTTTATTGGTAAAATCCAGATGGTTTTAAGTGAAGACTTATCCAGGAATTATACCCATCTTTCCTGTTTATCAAGAAGAGTCACAGAGCTCCAAAAAAGTTTTATGTTTTTTTCTTAACGATTCATTCCAATTTTTCAGTACCCTACCCAACACAAAAAGGAATTTCTGTCATCTCACATGCAGAAACAAATGAAAGTCATTATAACAAAACACAATAAATAAACTTTATATAGACAGATGTCTGTCATATTATGGAACCTAGAAATACCAAAAATAAAATTACAAATTTATAAGACAAAAATGTCAGGGCTAATTGGGGACTTACCTTTAGTACTACATGGTCATAGGAATTCGCTGCCAAGATTATTAGTCTTTAAAACAGTATCTAATATTTAGTATTAAAATTATATGTTAAATTTTCATTATATTACATGCCTAAAGTAAGATGTATTTACATGTCAAATTCTAGGCACTACTTATGATTCCTAGTTGAATCAAAAGCACAAATAGGCTTTTGTGCTAATGTATGTTCATTCCCATGTTTGGCACCCAAGTTAAGTTTAAAATAAAAAAGAAAGTAATATGGTACTGTGGCCACACTCTGTCATATTGCCTCTGAAAGATGTGGCGTGGTGGTAGAGTGTGGAAGAGCAACTAGCAAAGTTAGGAGTTAGTG
Organism: Theropithecus gelada; assembly: GCF_003255815.1. NCBI lineage: Eukaryota > Metazoa > Chordata > Mammalia > Primates > Cercopithecidae > Theropithecus > Theropithecus gelada. Next base: position 4,546,960 of record NC_037680.1, read on the forward strand.
TTTCATTTACATTGCTGTTTTGACAAAAAAATATATTTCCTAATAAAAGTACAGCTTCATCTACCATGAACTTCACTGAAGGAAATCATTATTAATTGATTTTGGATGAGCACACGAAAGTGATGAGTCGCATTAGATGGAGATCTAAAGTCACATGGAAATTAACAAAACAATTTATTACTGAATAATACTTCATACTGATCAGCCTCTTTATACTCTTCAGGGTATCTGCATTACACACGCTCTCATTGATCCACAAAATAATTGTATGTGAGAGACAGGCAGCACTTTGATTTTCACATTTGATGAAAGCGGCTCAAAGGACATTAAGTGAAGTAACCTCACATCCAGGTGTCTTCCGTCTTGTCAATTATCCTGTGTTTTGTGGCTTTTACTGATATTACCTTTGTTAATGCCATAAATTTAAAAAGAATGTCTTAAATGAAACAGAAACATCTTCAATCTGACAGCAAAAATACAGATAGGCTTTTGTGCTAATGTATGTTCATTCCCATGTTTGGCACCCAAGTTAAGTTTAAAGTTGCAAACTGTATTTCGGCTTTAAAATAGAAATTTTCTAATTTCTCAAATGACAAGAAGATGATCATGTGCAAGTCTTACCTGCACTGTTTAATCTAATTCCTGATTAATTATTTCACTGGCATCCCTGTCATCTTGAGAATCTACTGCCACTAAATGTACTAAAGATGATCTATCTGCTAATTGCCCAAACTCCGGAAACAGAGAATTCTGGACCTTGAATAATGTCTCGAAATCTACGGGAATCAATGCTGCTTCCTTCTTCAAATCCTATCACAGACCAGCGTATAAGAAGCTGAGTACAGAGGTAATATCCCTGAAGAAACTTGTCCAATTAGTGGTGCAATAAATAATTGAATGAGATTGTTTGAGGATGGAGGCCAGAGCCCAGGGGTTGAAGTTTAAATTCTGACACCACCTTGGAAGACCCCATAAGTCACCTCCTCTCTCAGCCATCTGTAAAGTATAGGAATATTAATAATTACTTGCAAGATTACTGAAAAGATTAAGCGAAGAAAATGTATGCAAAATGCCTAGAACACTCTAGAAATGTTTCTATTCTAGCAGGTGGAATAGAAACATTAACTGTAGTAGGTATAAAATAAACATACTTCAGGTAATAAAAGGTGGAAACTGTTGGTTCAAGGACAAAAGGAAGATCAACCATTTCCCAGGCCTTTCTCTTGCTACCCTGAAAGGATTGAATAATCTCTGTTTCCAGAATGTAGTGTTTGCATAGCCATCTGATTGCAAGCATCACGTAATTACAAAATGACTATGTTAATGGAAGACTTTGTCCATTTTTTAAAAAGTAAGGTTTTCACATTTTGCATCTAAATTCATTGATTATGCATAAAGAGGTCAGGAAAGCCTTGTGGCTTTATTAAATTGATCAGCATCTAATAACTTAATTATCTGCAGAAACAGATGTTACTTCAACTGAAAACAAATTATCTTGTACACAGGGAAGAAAATTAAAACATCGAACACTGTGGAGATTTATAAAATGATCGTATTGAGGCTAAAAGGGGAAAGAATCAAAAAACATCAGGGCTCCTGATTCAGGCTCAACTCTATTTAATGTTTTCTAAATTATTTCATCTTGAAAAAAATATATATATATGTATATGGAGAGAGAGAGAAAGACAGAGACAGAGAGACAGAGAGAAAGTATGTGACAGACAGGTAGCACTGCATGGCAGATGAAGCTGTACTTTTATTAGTAAATAATATATATAAAAATATATATATTTATATCTCCTTTGACTCCAGCTTAACAGTTTGTGCCTGTGCCCTGCTCCCATCCCAACACACACATGCACCAGGACCTGGATGCTGTGAAACCTAGAAGGAGATTTTGTCTTTCAGTACTTTGGTCTTTCAGATTTCTAACTGAATTGTGATTTTTCTTATCCTGGGAATGAAACCAGCACTTCCTAACTCTGTTCATCTCTTTGAAAATAAAGTCTTTGCCTATGAATAACCACTGACTCAAAGAGGTACTCAGATGTGTTTTTCTTATTTCTTTTCTTTTATTTTCCTTCTTCCTTCCTTTTCTCCTTCCTTCCTCCATCCCTCCTTCCCTCCGTCTCTCCTTTCTTCCCTCCGTCCCTCCTTTCTTCCCTCTGTCCCGCCTTCTTCCCCTCCCTTCCCCCCTCCCCTCCCCTCCTTTCCCCTCCCCTCCCCTCCCCTCCTTTCCCCTCCTCTCCCCTCCCCTCCCCTCCTTTCCCCTCCTCTCCCCTCCTTTCCCCTCTTCTCCCCTCCTTTCCTCTCCTCTCCTTTTCCTTTTTTTCCCCTAGTGTTCCCTGGTTTTTTCCTTAGAGCACTTGCTTCCAGGTTGCCTCTTGTGTTGCTTACTAAGCATCTGACTCATTGTTAACCTGCATTTTCTTGGCCAGGTCAAGCCCACCTGGCCAGGCCACTTTTCTTCAGCCTTGGCTTTCCTTTGACCCTGAGTTGGGCTCACCCCTTCGTAGTGAAGCCTTGATTTGCCATGGAGAAACACCTCTTTCATCATGACCTGGGTCCAGAGCTCTTTAGCTTGATAATATCAAGCTTCACTTCCATGTTCAGGGAGTGTCTACTGGGTTTATCTTAGATTCATTAGGTGAAACTGTAATTTTTCTGTGATTCACAGATTATAGTCATAAAACACAAGAAATCAAAGTTGAAAATGATCTGAGATACAATTTTTTTCTAGATCCTCTATTATTGATAAAGAATGGAGGTCATATTATGTTAAGTGATATATCTGAGGTCCTAGAAAAGAAGACAGAGGCCATCAGAATTAGAGCCTGGAAATGTCACACCTGAGTAGACTGAGAGGAAGGAGCTGAGTTTGGGAGGACAACTGCAGGACCAGGTGTTGAGGAGGATGGCGATGCGGGATGTGGAGACAGCTACACCAGCACACAGAATTCAAGGCCACCAATGAAGGCAAACATAGGCAGAGGGGCACCAAATGGCACATCAGGGGAGGAGAGGAGGGATGGTCCATGGGCAGGTCAGTATCTGGAGCTCAGTGGAGGTTAGAGGAAGCAGAAGGACTGTGGCTATCTTTCTCTTCATTGATTTTTGTAACAGCTATGACTTCCTAAGAAGCTATGAAACATTGCTCTAAGCCCCTAATTTGTATGAATTCATTTACCCTTGTAACAAACCTGTGGGCAGCACTTCTCTTATCTTCATTTTGCAGATGAGGAATTTGAGGCACAGAGTGGAAGTGGGTTGCCCAACCCGTACAGCAGGCCTATGGGCAAGACAGGGCTCTTTCCAGGCAAACTGGCTTCAGAGTCTCAGCCTTTAACTGAACCATGGTGCTGCCTCTCTGCATCCCAACGCCAGAACTGCTGTCTGGCATTTCGCAAATATTCAGGGTCAGTTGTTGCATCTGACGTGAGAGGGATCCGCGGTTTAGATTCTGTGAAGCTGGAAGTTTTGGTAACTGCTCAAGCCCATGTCAGATTTTTCTGCACAACTCTCCCTGCCCATTCGATGCTGTAAATGTGGAATGGAGACATAATCAACTGCCGTCTAGATTGCCAGCCTGCAAGCAACTGACAGAGGCAGACAGGTGCCTCTGCAGCTGGCAGGTTATCTGAGTTGACTGTCATCGTTCTCACTGGTGGATATGGGCTGAAAAGGAGAATCAACTGCTAGATGAGATACTTTTTATTCCTTTACTCTGTTTTTATTTTTATGCCTTTATTTATTTATTTTGGTCTTCTGATTGCTTCCTGGTAGCTGGGCCATGAGAGGGCAGAACTTGTCTCTCTTCCATTTGTGTTTCTTACAGATATGTTGAAAAGATTTTGTACACTTTACACATGGCCCATGGGGGCTATCAGAGCCCAGATCTCTTATCCCTTGGGGCCCAGTAGTGAAGAATAAGGCTTAACTCTCTGGAAGCTTAGAGATCAGCACTGGACTTCCGAGCTGTTTCCGGAATCCTCTTCACACCCACAGGTAAACACTCAGAGGGAAATCTCAAAGATTCAAGACAAGTCAGTCAGTGTGCTTTCAAGGAGAGAACACCATTTCTTAAGTGTGAGTGACCAGCTGGAGAAAGTCCTCCACAAATCTCCTGCCCATTTTGTAGGAAGAAGTACGATCTTGTTGGCAATACCTGCCTTGCAAGACTTTCAACTTCTCAAGGTCAGAAACACTGGACCAAACATGGGTGACCACATAGCAGAACTGTTCCTGAGCTGAACTGGGAAGTTAAGTGGTTCTTGATTATCTTGTCATCAGACAGATAGAAAGTATTCAATAACCGTCATATTGCTTGCCCTAATAATTTCAAACATATTTTCAATTCTGCCACACGGATTAAAGAATCCTCATCAGCTTGCTGTGAATTAGGTATCATTATTCCCATTTTCAGATGAGCCTCAGAGGGACTAATTTGTCCAGTGTTATACAGCGAGTCATTACCAGACTTTTTATTCTGCTTCTGTTCCTGCTTTGCCATCTCGACCCCATTGCATTGATGCTGCTCCGCTGTTTTGCATTTTAATTCACTTCTGAGCATGTGCGCACCCTCTGAACCTACCAAAGACCTCATCTCCTGGGTGTTGCTCCCAGCGTGCTCTAAATCCCAACAACATCTTAATGCTGAGCTTGTATAAGATGTAGGGGTTGAATTATTAGTTAAATGAGCTAATTTCGTAATCAAGCCAGGAAGAAGGTCACACAGACACATCAGCACCGGAAGTGTGTCTGTGAGGACATATATTTTTAACACTCTGCAGGCTAAGCTATCTCATGGTCACTGCTTTCCTCGCATCTTTTTTGCATGGACTTTCTTGCTTGACTTTTAGACAGACAGATGTAAAGAAACATAGTTTCTTTCCTCTTCAGATAATGTTGAAGGGTTTTTAATTCTAAAATACTCTCCAATGGTAGCGGTAAGTAAAGAAAATCTAGGAAGATGAACAGCCTGACAGTCTGAAAAAGGATCATTTGTTCATTAATTCACTTGCTCATTCATCTAGTCTTTCCACAAATGATTCTGAATGCTTAACACACCAAAGGCTCTGAGCAAGGAACTGAGGCTACAGGGATGAGTGTTCTTTTCATCCTTCCCATCCCCAAAATGAGTCTACAGACAAATGGAGGAGGGAAACACACAAACGAGTGTCACAGCTCCATGGTTACGTGAGGAGGGAAGCCCAGAGTGTCATGGAAGACCAAACACAAAGTAAGGGGCCCAAGAATTTTTTTCAGAAGACATGAAGGTAGAATTAAATTTGTAAGGAAGTAAAACATATATATTATCGCATCTTAAGAGAAGACAACACACTACACAGGGCAAAGGAATCTGAGAGGATTTGGGGGCATGCTAAGCCGTTCCATGCATGTGTTATTGGGGGTGACGGATGTGAGTGTTCACGGAAGGCAGAACTATAAGGTTTGGGCATTTTGCAGAGATGTTACTTTGAAGGATCTCATCAGAGGAGAAACAGGATAATGCAGAGATCGATGGGGCTGGATGGATATTTCGATTTCTATAAACAAATGTTTCCAAAACTACTACTGCTATGTAATGGGACAAGGGTTGTAGTCACTCACTTGTGATCAGTATCAAAGTTTTGTTATCATTCCCAGCATCAGACATTCCAAAACTCCAAAGAATCCTGATCAAAGAAAGTTTCAACTCATTGTTTAAGAAATAGCAATAAAAAATTCAAAGTATGATTCCATTTTGCTCTGACTGGTTAGAACTGCAGTGAAATGTAGACTACAAGGACGTTTTTAGCTTACAGTTTCCACAGTTATTTTGCATTACATTTATCTCCACATTCTTTCAGCTAACCTATATGTTACATCATAGCAGACAGGGTCAAATGGATCATAGATTCACATGTAAGAAAAGCAGGAACCCTCCAGAGAGCATAATGATTTGTTCCAGTAAGTTGGAGTGGGAAAGGGAGAGGAAAGAGGTTGTTACGGAGTATTAGCTAACGCTGCTCAATAATTTACCAATCAATTAAAATGGCATTATTATTCTCCTTTGCCACTTAGCTTCTGTGATATTTAAAGGTCACATGGGCGCTACTGGGGAGGACAGCTATTAGCAGATACATGAAAAGAGGATTTCCAACCTCTGGAACAGGGTGTCAAGGTAATTTGTGTCCTAGCTCGAGTTACTCTCGTCAGCACACAAGGGCAGATGTTTGACTAATCTAGTATACCAAAAGAAGTGAGAAGCGAAAACGTGTTCAAAGCCCTGATGAGGGTATGGATAATCAGGCGGGCAAAGTGACATATGCAATAACACAAACTTTTGGATTCTTTCAATTGAGGCCAGAAGATTTTAGGATGCTCTGTCTAGATTGATTTTTACATTTATATTAACCAGATTCTAACCAAGGATGAGCGACTTATTTGAGATCACAAACATTTTAGCTGTAATTACAAATAATTTCTCAATTGCTAAATAATGATTAGCTTTTATCGAGCATTTAATATTTATCAAAAGCTGTGTGAGATGCTTTGTATATGTTATAGCATTTATAGTAATAAAAAAATAAGCAATTGAGTGTATCATCCCCATTTTGTAGACAGGAAAACTGAGTTAGAGACGCTAAGTAGCATGTTTGAAGTCTCACAAGCCATAAATGGTGGAACCTTGGTCCACCATTCTTAACACTTCCCGACTTCTTTAATTGTTCACTTGTATTGGTCTGTTACTTCTTTTTGTCCCCCTCATATGTTCTAAATTTTACTAACTGGCTATAGTGCAGGTGAACTGGGCCTTTTATGTTTTATTTATTTAACAGAACACTAATTCACTGCTGGGTATGCAGCCTTTAGGAAAGTCTCATAGAGCGTACTCATGAATATTTTAATTTCTACTTTGAAAGACTGATCAGTGACATAAATGGTGTCTTATCCTCACATACAAATACTTCTTTCCTGTCCCTCAGTTTTGGTTTAAAAAATTTTGACATATACTAAACTATTACTAAGAGATGGTTTAATTTGAAAGTTTGGGGCTGTCTCTGTGTGAACATCTATTTCAACTCTGGTCGACAAGACAGTCTGATCATTCATCAAATAGTAAGTCAGTCATGGCGTAGTAATCAATCATTGCATTGAATTATCTTTTAGCCAAAGAGTTCACCTGCTGAGGTGTCCATCTATTCAGAAACACAACCTGAAATACCCCTTTAGTTCAGTAGGTTCCCATAAGGATGGGATCTGTGAGCCCAGGAAAGCCGCATCAGCCACGAAGCTATGAGGAAAGAGTGAGACACAGATCCTTCATCCAATCTGGTGTCCCTTGTTTTTCAATCCTCTGTTCATTTTACAACGCCCTCTGCTCAGGACCTTTTCTTCACAGCAATGACATTGCGAGGAAGCCGTGGTAGAGACAAAGACTCTCCTTTATGGCACAGAAGACATGGAATGATGACAATGAGTTCGAGACTCAGCTGTAGTCATTCAGGGCTTTGTGAGTTGGTGCAAGCCATCTCTCAGGTTGAGCCATGTATAATGTATAATGTGCATGTATAATGTCAAGCTTACAGGTTTTATTAAAGGGGTAAATGAGATAAATAATAAGGTACATGGTGCTTTTCTTTCTATAACTTGGATCCCAATTATACTGAATAAATCTGAATTCTCTGGAGTTGTTTTCATCCTTGTGCTCAGTCCCCTTACATATATTGTTCCTGCAGCCTCAAAGTCCTTTCCCTGCTTAACCTGCTAATAACAGGACCAAGTAGATTGTGAATGAACTGTCAGTTTTTGGTGGACAGAGGGAGATTACCAAAAGTTCTAAAAAAGTCTTAAAAAGGTCTCCTCTATTCTCTTTCTTTCACACATTCGTGAAATACTGAAAGCAGCTGGTAGAGATTTTTGTCAAGAAATAATTGGATATTTATCATCTTATCGTTAATAAGTTTGGTTCTCTTATCACAATATTTTAATTAACATTTAAAAATTCTCATTACACAATACTTTAAATTGTAACTGAAATCGTCTATGTGGAGTACCTCTGCCATTTAAGGGTGAATGTAAGAACTGGAAAAATCATTTGAGTTTCTAATTGAAAAATAATCGGGTTTAAAATGAGCAAATTATAATAATCATTAGTGTGATAAAACAGAGATTTATGCTGAATTTGCAATTACAGATAAAAAAGTATAATATCAAGATTGTGCTTAAGAACAACTTTCATGTTCCATGCTTGTGTTTTGCAGGCCCCCCAACAATAACTTAGGAAAGAATGTGAGAGATCAGACAGCAAAAGAGGACCATGTGGATTACTGTAAAATGTTATCATCCAGAAAAACCTAAAGGGTAAAGGTAAGACATGTATCACGGAAAATCTATTTCTGAGCTGATAAGGATCATTCTTGCCTAATGTCAGACAGATTTGAGGTAAAGCTTCTGAAGGAAACTCCCATCACCAGCCCGTTTCCATGCCACTCTGTTGCAACAAGGATTGCAGTGTCTCTCTTCTGTTCCTGATCCAGAGGGTGCCCATCGCACCATCTTTTTTCCTCAATAACAGTTTTATTGAAATATAAATCACATACCCTGAAGTTCACCCCTTTAAAATATGTGATTCAATGGTTTTTGGTATATTCACAGAAGTGGACAACCATCACCACTATCAAATTTCAGAACATTCTCATCATTCCAGAAAGAAACCTGTACACGTTGGCAGTCACTCCTAACTTACCCCTTCCTCCATCTCCTGGAAACCAGTGATCTACATTCTGTATCTAGAGACTTGCCTATTCTGGTCATTTAATATAAATGGGATCACACATTTAATGTCCAATACGTGGCTTCTGTCCTTTAGCATAATATTTTCAATGTTGGCTCATGTTGCAGCATGTATCAGTGCTTCATTCCTTTTTATTACTAAATAACATTCTATGGTATGGATAGATCATATTTTATTTAAGTACTTATTAGTTGATAGACATTTGGGTTTTTCTGTTTTTAACTGTTAAGAATAATGCTGTTAGGAATATTCGTGTACAGGGTTTGTATAAACATATACTTTCAATTCTCTTAGGTGTAAGTCTAGGAGTGAAATTGGTAGGTCATATGATAACACCCTGTTCTAGACATTTTCAGAAATTACTAACCTGCTTTCTAAAATGGCTGCACAGTTTTACAATTCCAACAGGAATATCTGAGGCTTCCAATTTCTCCACATCTTTCATGTCATATAATGTCATCTTTTTTGTTTTAGTCACTGTAGTGATTATGAAGAGATAGCTCACTGTGATTTTGATTTGCATTTCCCTACTGACTAATAAAATGATATTGACAATGTATTTTTGTAATCACTGATCACTTGTATATCTTCTTTGAAGAGCTTGTCTGTTCAAATTCTTTACTCATTACTTAACTGGGTTACTTGCAATTATCTTTTGGCTAAAGAGTTCATCAGCTGGGAATATCCATCTAGATAGAAATGCAACCTGTTTTTTTCTTGATACTTTTTCCTTACCAAGTGTATGATTTGCATATATTTCCTCTCCTTTTGTAGGTTGTTTCTTACTTTCCTGATTGTGCAGCACAGTTTTTAAAAACATTTTCATAAAGCCTAATTGATCTACTTCTTTTGGGTCACTTGGACATTTGGTATCTATCATTCATTAAGAAATTATTGCCCAATCCAAGGTCACAACGATTTACAGCTATGTTTTTGTTTTTTCTAAAATTGAACTTTAAATTTTGCATTGACATTTATGTCTATGAGCCATTTTGAGTTATTTCTGCATATGACTTAAGGTGGGGGTTCAGCTTCATTCATTTCTAAGTAAATATCTACTTGTCTCAACACTATTTCTTAAAAAGACTATTTTTCCCCATTTAATTGCCTTGATATCCTTGTTTAAAATCCATTGACCATTATATAATAGTTTATTTCTGGCTTCCAAATTATATTTGACTATATTTATACAGCCTTATACAAGTACCACACTTTCTCGGTTACTGTAGCTTTTCAGCTTTTTAACTTTTTAAAATCAGGTTGTGTGGGTTGTCTAAATATATTCTTCTTTTTCAAGATTGTTCTGGCTATTTTGGATCCATTGCATTTTCATATTTTTTTTTATATAGATATGTTACTCTGTACAAGAGGATCAGCTGAGATTTTGATAGGGATTGTGTTGAATCTGTAGATTTGTTTTGGATAATTGACATCTTAACAATATTCTTATGATCCATAAATATGGGATGTCTCCAGTTATTTAGGCCTTATTTATTTCAACACTATTTTGTAGTCTTCATTGTACAAGTCTTGTACTTGTGAAATGTATTATCAACGGTTTCATCCTTTTAGATATATTGTAAATGTAACTATTTTTAAAAATTCATTTTTGGTTGTTTATTGCTTGTGTATGGAAATACAATTGTTTTTTGTATAATGATCTTTTATCCTGCAACCTTACTGAACTCATTTATTAAGTTCTAACAAGTTGTTTTGTGCTCAGTAACATTTTCTGTATATATAAGATCATGTCTTATATACGGACCTATCTGCAAGTAAAGACAGTTTTGATTCTCATTTCCAACATGTATTTATTTTATTGTCTTTTGTTGGATAGAAATGATGAGAGTGGATAATCTTGTCTTGCTTCTGATATCAATATTAGTATTTAAAGCAGCATTTCCTGTTTCTTGCCTGTCTCATGATTTTTGTTGGAAAATAGACATTTAAATAATATAATTTGGCAAGCCTGGAAATCAGATTTCCTCCTTATCTCCAGGCTTTGTTATTGTTACTTTTTCAAAAAGTGACCTTTGAGTCAATTCTGTGAAGCCTGTATTCTTTTTCATGGGTGGCCATGCTAGTCTCTACTCAGTTAACTTAGGGGACAGCAAATTACTGGACAGAGATTTTGTTAAAAGTCTCGCTTGACTCAATAAATCTCTCATCGTTTGCTTAGAGCCTTTTGCACATATTGGGGCAAACTGCAACACCCTGTGGTTTAGAACCCTGCCTTAGAATTCACTTCCGACTTGCAAAGAACTTTAAAGTCATTCTGGTGAGACTTAGGGCCTTCTCCCAGGCACGCAAACAACCTATGCATGTGGCCAGCCTCCTAGATCTTCAGAAATATGTTGGAGTTTTCCAAAGTTTCCTATGAATATCTCATTCTCTGGCTCGCCTTTTAAGTTGTTAGTCGTGCTTTTGTTTGATCCAATTTTTGTCGTCAACTCAGGCAGCTCTCATGTCAAATAATTGCCTCTTATATTGCATATATGTGTGTGTGTGTGTCTGTGTGTGTATATATATGTGTACATATATATACATATATATACACACACACACACATATACACACACACAGACACACACACACACACACACACACACACACACACACAGTGGAGAAATAGCTGTTGCCACTGAGCAACAGTCAGTTCTAAGTAAAATGAAATAAACACGACCTTGTGCATGTGTGTGTGTTGGGTGTTTCCAAGGAGCTGCCAGGTAGGTCAAATAATGACAATTTTCTGATAATACAACTTTTTTGGAGCTCCACGTCCCTCTGTCCATGACAGTGGCCACCAGGCTGCTGGTTCTCACCATAATTGAGAGGCTGTTGGTTTTCAGGGTGACTGAGGAGCTGGGCAGAGGAGGATGGGAATGAGATGAGTTTAAAGATGATAAAGCTCACTGAGACTCAGCCACTTGTTTTGAATAAACACGCCTTAGGTTGTTTCAAGTCTTTTGTTAATTTGCAGAGTTCTGAAAAAGTTAATTTTGACAGCTCAATAGTAGGAAAACAAATAACCCAGTTTAAAAAAGTGGACAAAAGATCTGTGTAGACATTTCTCTAAAACAGGCACACCAATGGCCAAAAGGTATGTGAAAAAAAATGTTTCTTACTAATAACTAGGGAAATGAAAATTAACATTATAATGAGATAATGAGATTTCATCTTACTTGTCTTAGAATGGCTGTTACAAATAAAACAAAAGATAACAAATGTTTGAGAGGGTGTAGAAAAAAGGGAAGCTTTGTACACCGTTGGTTGGAAGGCAAACAAGCACAGACATTCTGGAAAGCAGTATGGAGGTTCCTCAAAGAATTAAAAATAGGACTATTATATGATTCAGCAATCTCACTACGGGATTTATTTTGAAAAGATATGAAATCAGTATTTTAAAGAGATATCTGCACTCCCATATTCATTGCAGCAGCATTCAAAATAATCAAGGTATGGAACCAACCTGAGTGTCAACGGATGAATGGATAAAGAAAATGTGGTAAATGTACACAATGGAATGCAATTCAGCCTTTTAAAAGAAGGAAATCCTGACATTTTCTACAGCATGGATGAAGCGGGAGGACATTATACTAAGTGAAATAGGCCAAGCACAGAAAGACAAATACTGCACCATCTCATTTATATATGGAGTGTCAAAAACTCAAACTCGAGGAGCAAGATAGCTGAATAGGAACAGCTCCAGTCTCCAACTCCCAGCGCCAGTGACACAGAAGACCGGTGATTTCTGCATTTTCAACTGAGGTACTGGGTTCATCTCACTAGGGAGTACCAGACAATCAGTGCTGGTCAGCTGCTGCAGCCCGACTAGCCAGAGCTGAAGCAGGGCGAGGCATCGCCTCCCCTGGGAAGCGCAAGGGGAAAGGGAATCCCTTTTCCTAGCCAGGGGAACTGAGACACACAACACCTGGAAAATCGGGTAACTCCCACCCCAATACTGCGCTTTAAGCAAACAGGCACACCAGGAGATTATATCCCACCCCTGGCCGGGAGGGTCCCACACCCGTGGAGCCTCCTTCATTGCTAGCACAGCAGTCTGCGATCTCGCGGCAAGGCAGCAGCGAGGCTGGGGGAGGGGCGCCCGCCATTGCTGAGGCTTAAGTAGGTAAACAAAGCTGCTGGGAAGCTCGAACTGGGTGGAGCTCACAGCAGCTCAAGGAAACCTGCCTGTCTCTGTAGACTCCACCTCTGGGGACAGGGCACAGTAAACAACAACAAAAGCAGCAGAAACCTCTACAGATGCAAACGACTCTGTCTGACAGCTTTGAAGAGAGCAGTGGATCTCCCAACACGGAGGTTGAGATCTGAAAAGGGACAGACTGCCTGCTCAAGTGGGTCCCTGACCCCGAGTAGCCTAACTGGGAGACATCCCCCACTAGGGGCAGTCTGACACCCCACACCTCACAGGGTGGAGTACATCCCTGAGAGGAAGCCTCCAAAGCAAGAATCAGACAGGTACACTCGCTGTTCAGCAATATTCTATCTTCTGCAGCCTCTGATGCTGACACCCAGGCAAACAGGGTCTGGAGTGGACCTCAAGCAATCTCCAACAGACCTACAGCTGAGGGTCCTGACTGTTAGAAGGAAAACTATCAAACAGGAAGGACACCTACACCAAAACCCCATCAGTACGTCACCATCATCATCAAAGACCAGAGGCAGATAAAACCACAAAGATGGGGAAAAAGCAGGGCAGAAAAGCTGGAAATTCAAAAAATAAGAGCGCATCTCCCTCGGCAAAGTAGCGCAGCTCATCGCCAGCAACGGATCAAAGCTCGACGGAGAATGACTTTGACGAGATGAGAGAAGAAGGCTTCAGTCCATCAAACTTCTCAGAGCTAAAGGAGGAATTACGTACCCAGCGCAAAGAAACTAAAAATCTTGAAAAAAAAGTGGAAGAATTGATGGCTAGAGTAATTAATGCAGAGAAGGTCATAAATGAAAGAGATGAAAACCATGACACGAGAAATATGTGACAAATGCACAAGCTTCAGTAACCGACTCAATCAACTGGAAGAAAGAGTATCAGCGATTGAGGATCAAATGAACGAAATGAAGTGAGAAGAGAAACCAAAAGAAAAAAGAAGAAAAAGAAATTAACAAAGCCTGCAAGAAGTATGGGATTATGTAAAAAGACCAAATTTACGTCTGATTGGGGTGCCTGAAAGTGAGGGGGAAAATGGAACCAAGTTGGAAAACACTCTTCAGGATATCATCCAGGAGAACTTCCCCAACCTAGTAGGGCAGGCCAACATTCAAATCCAGGAAATACAGAGAATGCCACAAAGATACTCCTCAAGAAGAGCAACTCCAAGACACATAATTGCCAGATTCACCAAAGTTGAAATGAAGGAAAAAATCTTAAGGGCAGCCAGAGAGAAAGGTCGGGTTACCCACAAAGGGAAGCCCATCAGACTAACAGCAGATCTCTTGGCAGAAACTCTCCAAGCCAGAAGAGAGTGGGGGCCAATATTCAACATTCTTAAAGAAAAGAATTTTCAACCCAGAATTGCATATCCAGCCAAACTAAGTTTCATAAGTGAAGGAGAAATAAAATCCTTTACAGATAAGCAAATGCTTAGAGATTTTGTCACCACTAGGCCTGCCTTACAAGAGACCCTGAAGGAAGCACTCAACATGGAAAGGAACAACCGGTACCAGCCATTGCAAAAACATGTCAAAATGTAAAGACCATTTAGGCTAGGAAGAAACGGCATCAACTAACGAGCAAAATAACCAGTTAATATCATAATGGCAGGATCAAGTTCACACATAACAATATTAACTTTAAATGTAAATGGACTAAATGCTCCAATTAAAAGACACAGACTGGCAAACTGGATAAAGAGTCAAGACCCATCAGTCTGCTGTATTCAGGAGACCCATCTCACACGCAGAGACATACATAAGCTCAAAATAAAGGGATGGAGGAAGATTTACCAAGCAAATGGAGAACAAAAAAAAGCAGGGGTTGCAATACTAGTCTCTGATAAAACAGACTTTAAACCATCAAAGACCAAAAGAGACAAAGAAGGCCATTACATAATGGTAAAAGGATCAATTCAACAGGAAGAGCTAACTATCCTAAATATATATGCACCCAATACAGGAGCACCCAGATTCATAAAGCAAGTCCTTAGAGACTTACAAAGAGACTTAGACTCCCATACAATAATAATGGGAGACTTCAACACTCCACTGTCAACATTAGACAGAACAACGAGACAGAAATTTAAGAAGGATATCCAGGAATTGAACTCATCTCTGCAGCAAGCAGACCTAATAGACATCTATAGAACTCTCCACCCCAAATCAACAGAATATACATTCTTCTCAGCACCACATCACACTTATTCCAAAATTGATGACATAATTGGAAGTAAAGCACTCCTCAGCAAATGTACAAGAACAGAAATTATAACAAACTGTCTCTCAGACCACAGTGCAATCAAACTAGAACTCAGGACTAAGAAACTCAATCAAAACCGCTCAACTGCATGGAAACTGAACAACCTGCTCCTGAATGACTACTGGGTACATAACAAAATGAAGGCAGAAATAAAGATGTTCTTTGAAACCAATGAGAACAAAGATACAACATACCAGAATCTCTGGGACACATTTAAAGCAGTGTGTAGAGGGAAATTTATAGCACTAAATGCCCACAAGAGAAAGCAGGAAAGATCTAAAATTGACACTATAACATCACAAGTAAAAGAACTAGAGAAGCAAGAGCAAACGCATTCAAAAGCTAGGAGAAGGCAAGAAATCATTAAGATCAGAGCAGAACTGAAGGAGATAGAGACACAAAAAACCCTCCAAAAAATCAATGAATCCAGGAGTTGGTTTTTTGAAAAGATTAACAAAATTGACAGACTGCTAGCAAGACTAATAAAGAAGAAAAGAGAGAAGAATCAAATAGATGCAATAAAAAATGATAAAGGGGATATCACCACCGACCCCACAGAAATACAAACTACCATCAGAGAATACTATAAACACCTCTACGCAAATAAACTAGAAAATCTAGAAGAAATGGATAATTTCCTGGACACTTACACTCTTCCAAGACTAAACCAGAAAGAAGTTGAATCCCTGAATAGACCAATAGCAGGCTCTGAAATTGAGGCAATAATTAACAGCCTACCAACCAAAAAAAGTCCAGGACCAGATGGATTCACAGCTGAATTCTACCAGAGGTACAAGGAGGAGCTGGTACCATTCCTTCTGAAACTATTCCAATCAATAGAAAAAGAGGGAATCCTCCCTAGCTCATTTTATGAGGCCAACATCATCCTGATACCAAAGCCTGGCAGAGACACAACAAAAAAAGATAATTTTAGACCAATATCCCTGATGAACATCGATGCAAGAATCCTCAATAAAATACTGGCAAACCGGATTCAGCAACACATCAAAAAGCTTATCCACCATGATCAAGTGGGCTTCATCCCTGGGATGCAAGGCTGGTTCACCATTCGCAAATCAATAAACATAATCCAGCATATAAACAGAACCAAAGACAAGAACCACATGATTATCTCAATAGATGCAGAAAAGGCTTTTGACAAAATTCAACAGCCCTTCATGCTAAAAACGCTCAATAAATTCGGTATTGATGGAACGTACCTCAAAATAATAAGAGCTATTTATGACAAACCCACAGCCAATATCATACTGAATGGGCAAAAACTGGAAAAATTCCCTTTGAAAACTGGCACAAGACAGGGATGCCCTCTCTCACCACTCCTATTCAACATAGTGTTGGAAGTTCTGGCTAGGGCAATCAGGCAAGAGAAAGAAATAAAGGGTATTCAGTTAGGAAAAGAAGAAGTCAAATGGTCCCTCTTTGCAGATGACATGATTGTATATTTAGAAAACCCCATTGTCTCAGCCCAAAATCTCCTTAAGCTGATAAGCAACTTCAGCAAAGTCTCAGGATACAAAATTAATGTGCAAAAATCACAAGCATTCGTATACACCAGTAACAGACAAACAGCCAAATCATGAATGAACTTCCATTCACCATTGCTTCAAAGAGAATCAAATACCTAGGAATCCAACTTACAAGGAATGTAAAGGACCTCTTCAAGGAGAACTACAAACCACTGCTCAGTGAAATAAAAGAGGACACAAACAAATGGAAGAACATACCATGCTCATGGATAGGAAGAATCAATATCGTGAAAATGGCCATACTGCCCAAGGTAATTTATAGATTCAATGCCATCCCCATCAAGCTACCAATGAGTTTCTTCACAGAATTGGAAAAAACTGCTTTAAAGTTCATATGGCACCAAAAAAGAGCCCGCATCTCCAAGACAATCCTAAGTCAAAAGAACAAAGCTGGAGGCATCACGCTACCTGACTTCAAACTATACTACAAGGCTACAGTAACCAAAACAGCATGGTACTGGTACCAAAACAGAGATATAGACCAATGGAACAGAACAGAGTCTTCAGAAATAATACCACACATCTACAGCCATCTGATCTTTGACAAACCTGAGAGAAACAAGAAATGGGGAAAGGATTCCCTATTTAATAAATGGTGCTGGGAAAATTGGCTAGCCATAAGTAGAAAGCTGAAACTGGATCCTTTCCTTATTCCTTATATGAAAATTAATTCAAGATGGATTAGACTTAAATGTTAGACCTAATACCATAAAAACCCTAGAAGAAAACCTAGGTAGTACCATTCGGGACATAGGCATTGGCAAAGCCTTCATGTCTAAAACACCAAAAGCAATGGCAGCAAAAGCGAAAATTGACAAATGGGATCTCATTAAACTAAAGAGCTTCTGCACAGCAAAAGAAACTACCATCAGAGTGAACAGGCAACCTACAGAATGGGAGAAAATTTTTGCAATCTACTCATCTGACAAAGGGCTAATATCCAGAACCTACAAAGAACTCAATCAAATTTACAAGAAAAAAACAAACAACCCCATCAAAAAGTGGGCAAAGGATATGAACAGACAGTTCTCAAAAGAAGACATTCATACAGCCAACAGACACATGAAAAAATGCTCATCATCACTGGCCATCAGAGAAATGCAAATCAAAACCACAATGAGATACCATCTCACACCAGTTAGAATGGCGATCATTCAAAAGTCAGGAAACAACAGGTGCTGGAGAGGATGTGGAGAAATAGGAACACTTTTACACTGTTGGTGGGATTGTAAACTAGTTCAACCATTATGGAAAACAGTATGGCGATTCCTCAAGGATCTAGAACTAGATGTACCATATGACCCAGCCATCCCATTACTGGGTATATACCCAAAGGATTATAAATCATGCTGCTATAAAGACACATGCACACGTATGTTTATTGCAGCACTATTCACAATAGCAAAGACTTGGAATCAACCCAAATGTCCATCAGTGACAGACTGGATTAAGAAAATGTGGCACATATACACCATGGAATACTATGCAGCCATAAAAAAGGATGAGTTTGTGTCCTTTGTAGGGACATGGATGCAGCTGGAAACCATCATTCTTAGTTCTCATCACTCTTATTCAACATAGTGTGAAAACTTTTGTCCACTGGAATAGGGCAAGAAAAATAAATAATAGGGATACAGAATGAAAAGCAAGAAAAGAAATAGCTCCTATTTTCAGTTGACATGGTTGTCTATATAGAAAATCCCCAAAGAATCCACCACTTACCAACATGGCATATGTATACATATATAACAAACCTGCACGTTGTGCACATGTACCCTAGAACTTAAAGTATAATAATAATAATAAAAACCCCACCCTCCAAAACAACAACTAGAACTAATTAAGTGACTTCAGCAAAGTTACAGGATATATCAACACAAAATGATCAATTTTACTTACATATAAAACTAAACTAAAAATAAACATGCAGAATCCAAAATTAAACACATGATAACCATTTACAATTGCTGCAGTGAAAATGACATACTTAGATATGTGCTTAACAAAACCTATACAGAATTAATATATGTAAAATTGTTATGATGTTATTAAAAAAAAGAAGACCTAAGTAGATAAAGAGAGATAACATATTCATGGCTTGGGAGACACAGCATAGTAAAGTTGTCACTTCTCTCTAAATTAATCCATATGTTTTATTAAATTTGTATTAGAATTCCAAGGAGGTTTTTTGTGGACATAGATAAGTTTATCCTAAAATTTGTATGAAAAGGCAAAGTTCTTAGCTAAAAAGTTCTTATAAAAGAATAATTAAATGGAGGAATCACTCTCCCCAGTATTAAGGCCTGCCACAAAGCCACAGTGATCAGTGGTGTGTTACTGGTGGAAACATACTATAGGAGCATCATGTTCTTATGCCACGGTGCAGTAACAGACCAATACCCTGACACAGCAGGGTTTGCTGCAGAGGAAGAGTTTAATGAGTGCAGGGCACCAAGCAAGGAGATGGTGCCCTTTGGAATTTGAAACTCTCAAATCCACTTCCCCAAGGACTTATGGCTTGGGGTTTTCAAGGGGATCATGGAGGGTGAGGGCCTGGACAATTGAGACCATTGATTGGTCAGGATAAGGGGGATGAAATCATCAGGATGTGGCGACCCCTTTCTTTGATGAGTCAGCTTCTCACAGGGTCCCACAGACAGCTGGTATAAGTGGGGTCCTTTACACCAGCTGATATCAGTGGGGTTCTTCATACCAACTGAGTCAGCAGTTTCATTAGTATGCAGAAGATGAAAGAATAGCTCAAAGGGAAAATTTAACATTTCATAATGTTCAAGTTGTTATCTACAGAGCAGGTAAGGAGAACTATAATCATGTAACCATGTCTGGGTGGTTCTTTTTTTCTGTTTGTTTGCTTTTTTGTTTTGAGATGGAGTCCCGCTCTGTTGCCCAGACTGGAGTGCAGTGGCGCGATCTCCACTCACTGCAACCTCCAACTCCCAGGTTCAAGCGATTCTCTTGCCTCAGCCTCTGGAGTAGCTGGGATTACAGGGGCCCACCACTACGCTCAGTTATTTTTTTTATTTTTTATTTTTAGTAGAGACAGGGTTTCGCCATGTTGGCCAGGCTGGTCTTGAACTCCTGACCTCAGGTGACCCGCCTCAGCCTCCCAAAGTGCTGGGATTACAGGTGTGAGCCACCATGCCCAGCCGTGTCTGTGTGGTTCTAGGACAATAGGAAGCAGATGGGGGAGCAAACTGACCTAGTGATCAATGCCGAGTGTGCTGCAAGCTTGGTTTACCTTTGTTTTCCCGCTCCCTTCTTCCCTGATTAATTTTACAAATTGTATAGAGCTGGTTTCACATAGACATAGATCAATGGAACAACATAAAGATCCAGATATAAACCCACAAAAATACACTCAACTGATTTTTGACAAAGGTGCAAAAGCAATTCAATGGAAGAAGGGTAGCTTTTTCAATAAATGGTACCAAAACAATTACACATCCTTAGATTACAAATGAACCTTCACCTAAATATCATAGATTATATAAAGGTTAACTCCAAATGAATCATGGACTTAGATACAAAATATAGTGCTATATAACTTATAGATAACACATAGGAGAAAACTTTCAGAATATGGAGTTGAGCAAACAGTTCTTAGGTTTGACACTAAATTCACAACCCATTCAAGGAAATTTATAATTAGAAATCATCAAATTAAAAACTTGAGCTCACTGCAAAACCCTAATAAGAAGATGCAAAGACAAGTTATAGACTGGAGAAAAAGATTTGCAAATGACATATCTAACGAAGGACCAGTATAGAATATAGAATGTAAGTCTTAAAATCCCCAAGAAAAATACAAACATTTCAATTAGAAAATTAGTAAAGGACATGAACAGACATTTCACTTGAGGATATACAGATGGTAGATAAGCAAATAGAAAGGTGCACAGCATCATTAGACATTAGGGATATGTATACTAAAACCACAATGAGATATCATGACAAACTTACCAGAATGGCTACTTTTTTTCTTTAAATAGTGATAACAGCCATGTGGAGTGCATGTAGAAGGACTAAATCAGTGATATATTGTCGGTGAGGTATATGAAAAGGCACAGTCACTTGGGAAAAGTTTGGCAGTTTCTTATACAAGCAAACATGCAACTACCAAATGGTCCAGCACTTGTGCTCTTGGTCATTCATCCAGTAAAAATTAAACTATTTGTTCACCAAAACCTGTACTCAAATGTTCATAGCAACTTCACTTGTAAAAGTCAAAAACTGGAAACAGCCCAGTTATCTTTAAGCCAGTAAGTGGTTAAACAAGCTAGTAAATCATGACTGTGAAATACTACTCAGCAATGAAAAGCAGTGAAGCAATGGGTGCGTGCAACAACCTGGATCAATCTCCAGGGACTTATGATGAGTGAAAACGTCAGTCCCCAAAGCTTGCATACTGAATGGTTCTCTTTCTGTAAAACTTTTGAATGATGAAATTATAGACATTGAGAATAGATTAGTAGCTGCCAATGATTAAGGAGGCAGAAGTGAGGGGCTAGGGGATTCTCTGAAAGAGCGATGTGAGGATCCCGGTGATAATAGAATTGTTCTTTATCTTGACTGTAACAATGATGATATCCTAGTTGTGATACTGTAATACAATTTTGCAAGATACTACTATTGAGGAAAACTGGTTAACAGGTAAATGAGAGGTCTCTGTATTATTTATCATACCTGTATGCTCATCTATATTATCTAAAATGAAGTGTTCATTAAAAACAAAAATAGAAGAAGAGTAGATTTTACATGGTCATATCATCAACTTCCACGAATGTCCTACAGCTGTAAGCAGATTTTTCTAAAATGCTCAGTCCCTCAGCACTCCACTAAGGAGAAGTCAGTGGCTCAGAAATGATAAATCACTTGCCTAAGATCACAGAGCTGGTAAATACCGACGTGGTAATGAGCCCAGTCTGTCTGACATACAACCTTGTCCTTCACAGGTCAGCCTGACCTCAGAGCCAGCACAGGTGTGGGGTCCACGCTCTTCTACCAGAGATCTCATCCCCTTGCAGGCAGCAGCCATTTAGTGGATTAGGAAGACAAGCACCTGACTTTCAGCGCAGATGAACTCATAAAGCATTCAGCATGTCAGGCTGCAGTCTTCGCCTTGTTTGGAAAGTGCAAGATAAATTTCAGCAGGCTACGGTTTGTTTGCAGATGCTGGGAATAATCTAATCTACTATTTCAAATATAATTTAGATTTAAGAGGTGTTTTACTGTTCTATTTCTAGAGTGCCGGAGGATCCAGCTGAGTGTATTACACATCACATTAGATTAAGGTCAATTAACAACATTGTGAGGGATTTCTCCCCTTCATGATGAGATGGAGCTGCAAATTTGTGATTAAAATCCTATATGTTAGCACCGAGGAACGCAGGGGTTCTAGACAAGCTCCAATGATGATTAAGGCTGCAGCACGGGTCCAGTGGGTCATGGCATGTCGTAACTCCCTGCACTTTCTAATCAGCGTTATTGAACAGCTTTGCATTTGGAATCAGATTGGTAGAGGTGACTGTTGTGCTGAGCGGCACATGTTTGGATTTTCGATTTAAATATGTCGAAAGCACCAGGGCCCAAGTGGAAGAAAGGGCTTTTCCCTCAGTTCTAACAACAGCCCACATGTGCTACCCTCAGGGTGAGACAGGAGGTGACCCCAGCAGTGTGCCAGAGAGTAGGGTGACAGAGGACAAGGGAGCAGGGAGGTTCTGCCGTCAAGGAGAACAAGTGTGGAAATTGACACTGGGCAGAACTGGACATGAGTGTCAACTCTGTCCCCTATAATTTGTGCATATTTAGGCAAATCACTTAACTGCCAGAACTTCTTTTTTATTTTTTTTTCAGCCGTACAGTGGAAATAGGGCTTTGTTACTTTTAAGATGCAGATGAAGTGAGGCTCGATCTATAAAACAGCTTGTACATGGGGCGGGGCTTAATAAGTGGCAGATATAATAAAATCAAAGCTTTCCAAGTGATTTCAGCGTTAAAAGGAGCAGCAATTGCCAACTAATCTACCTGTCCCTCCCATCCACTCAAGAGGACAGTGGGGGGTGATTTTTATTGTCAAGTGACTGTTATTTATAATGGTCTCTTGGGAAAATTATCTAAAATTAATTTATTTAGAAAATATTGATTACATACAGATTACTGTAAAGTGGACGACAGTTGCTAACTTCAAGGTCTGAGAGTTAATCAAATTGCATATGACATACAGAGTGAAACATTCCCATGAAGTCTATATGAGCTTCCGGATATCCTAATTTACTCACCACTTGTCTGTAAGCGAGGTTGCCACAGAAAGCTCCTTGAGCTCTTCTAGCTTCAGTTTCCCTGTTGACAAAGTGGGAAGAATGATTCCTGCATCTCAGTGTCATGAGGTTTGCAAGAGATGAGGTAGTTGCTATCTCTATATTAGAAGGCCAGTCAGCCGAGTAGTCCTTAAAAAACTGGAGTGATGAAGGGAGGCCTAGTGACATCGGCAAGTTCGTGGGTGCCTTTGAGCATCTGTAGGAAATTGATTTGTATGCCTGGACTTAGTCTCATAAAATGTCACATGTGCTGTCTTCTAGAACACACTCCATGCGTGCTTCCCAGAGACGTCGGTTAGTGTTGGCTCCAGTTATGGTCTGTGTTTATTTAACCGTTCATTTAATCTCATAGTTCCTAACTAAGAGGAAGTTCCTAACTATTGGAAGAGTCATGCGTGTGTCCCAGAAGCTGCTTGTTTTTGCTGGGTGGTGTGCTGTTACTGGTTTGTACTGGGTCAGGAGAGCTGTATTTTAAGTTATTGTGACTTCTGAAAGCCATTAAAAAACAAACAAAATGGTGGCGTGATAGTTATTGGCCATGTTACCGTATGTCCACGGATATCTACACCATAGAAATCTGCAGAAGCTACCAACTGGGGCTCCCTGCTCTACTACCCGTCCCGGCCAAGAGCCAGCTGTGAAGCCTCTATCCGCGTCAGCTTAGCCACGCTTTCTGACTTCCACGCATGCATCCACGTCCTTGTGAGATGAACATCCATTTCCATTTTGATTCTCACTGGTGCATGCAGGGTTAAGAGTTGCGTTGCTCCCCGCTGAGATTTATGGGCTATAAACACCAGGTGAGGCACACTCTAAGGCCCAAGCACAGCCTTTAGGGAGATGAGGAGGGGAAGGGGACTGGTAGGCCTGCTGTTTGCTTTGAGGAAAACAAAAGGACAGTGGAAGATGTGTCTTTCAAAAAGTAAACTTGACACTCTGGGAGGGCAAGGCGGGCAGTTCAGGAGGTCAGGAGTTTGAGACCGGCCTGACCAACATAGTGAAACCCCGTCTCTAGTAAAAATACAAAAAAATTAGCCGGCGTGGTGGTGGGTGCCTGTAATCCCAGCTACTCAGGAGGCTGAGGCAGGAGAGTCGCTTGAACCCTGGAGGTGGTGATGCAGTGAGCTGAGATCGCACCATTGCACTCCAGTCTGGGCAACGGAGCAACACGTGTCTTAAAAAAAAAAAAAAAAGATAAACTTGAGACAGCTAAAATGTACTCTATCCAGCGATCCTGAGGGCATCCCTCCAGGCTCACTTTTCTTCCAAATCACAAAACCTCCTTTCTTCCTACCTCTAACTAGACTCCACACTTATCCTTCCCTTTCCAGGATTTTAATGGCCAGAACCCTACAGTGCTCTTCCATTTACACATAGCCTTGCTCAGTCCAACCTCCTTCCCAGTCACCCAGCGGTGTGCCAGTGCTGCTGCAGCCCTGGGGTCCAAACCCCAGCTCCTGCTGCTGCCTGGGGCCCCGCTCCATCATCATTGACGACTGTTGTGGGTGGGGCAGGTGGAGGTCATAGTGGGCAGCAGATACTATGCCGACCCGGCAGTGAAAGCCACCTTCCCCATCCTCTCTACAGTTGTCAGTGAACAATGGCCAGGAAGCAGCCAACAGAATGCCAGTGTGAGCTTTGAGAAGCAGGGAGGAGTCAGGGCATGGAGGATCACTTGACATCATTTAAAAGACTGTGGATTTTGTCTGGAAAACAAAGAAGAACCGGGCAAAATTCTTTAAGGGACTAGATTTGTGTTTTAGAAATATATTTCTGAGTTTATAACAGGATTGCTTTGATGCAAGCACAGTGAACAGGCTGCATCCAGAGGTGATGGGAGGGAAATGTTGATGGTAGCAACAAAAGAAACAGAAAATGAGGGTTAGGAGTTACAACCTATATCTGTGAAGATGAAGGAGAGGAGCTGATTTTTTTTTTGTTTTTGGTGGGACTACCGAAGTCATTCTTGGAATTTAAGTTGATTTTCCAAGTACCAAAAGCTTTGTTGCAAAATAGTTGATTATCCATCTATGAATAAAATGGACTTTGATTTTCTCTTAGTCACTGCAGTATTTTACCTTCTGCTTAATTACAACAGATCAGGCACACCCTTGAAGCCACTGTTACAAAAGTGAAAGGTACATGCAGTCCAGAGTTGAAAACTTACGAACAATAAGAAACTTTCCATACATGGTACAGCTTTAGTAGGAGCTGGTATCCAGTTAATTATCTTATTAATTTCCATGTTAGCCTTATGAGACAGGGACAAAATAGGTATCATTACCTTCATTTCACAGATGAGAAAACTAACGCTAAGGCAGGCAAGCTAAATAATTTCTACTTTCTTAGCATTTCCGAAATGGATGCAG
The DNA here is from genome assembly GCF_003255815.1 of Theropithecus gelada. Classification (NCBI taxonomy): domain Eukaryota; kingdom Metazoa; phylum Chordata; class Mammalia; order Primates; family Cercopithecidae; genus Theropithecus; species Theropithecus gelada. The sequence goes on from NC_037680.1 coordinate 4,572,426, forward strand.
TGGTTCTTTCTCGGGGAAACCCAAGGGAAAGGGAAATGTAATTGACTCAGCCTTGGAGCAGTCACTTAGGAAAATCACAAACTAAAATAAATGGAAAAGATAAACAGTGTCACTTGTTCTAATTAATCCCATAGCTAGTTTACAAAAGCCATGTGGACTGCAGAAGTAGGCTTTCTGGTTAACCTCTCTCCACCTGTGCAGCAAAAGCCACTATGACATCAGCCACAAGGCAATGGAAGATGCAGACCTGCTGAATGCATGAAAGGCCCCCATGCTGGAGGCATTTGTTTGTATTCATGAGCAATCATATATATGTATCATATATAATTACATAATAAATGTATGTCTGTATGTGTGAACATACACATGCATATAGTTTTATGTAACTATACACACTGTGGTATAATGATATCTTATGTAACAAATATCACCTCATGTGACTACATTAACATGATCATATCATACATTAAGATGGGAAAGATTATTTTATTCTATTATATTCTATTATATTCAATATTCTATTATATTAAAAGATTAATCTTTTCCCCATATTTTACACCAGCCTCCTCATTCGATTCTCCTTTTTTTCCTCCACTAAAAGACCACTTCCTTGTTAGTAAACCCAAATTCATAGCCTCCACAGAACCTATATTTGTCTCCATATAACCTCCATATTTGTCTATATTTTTCTCTGTACTCATATTATCTTTTGTGGACACACATGCATAGAAATGTTTATTCTGCTCAAAATTTGTTTATTCCACAAAAGACATCTTATACAGACTGAAAGCAAATTTTGCAGAAATCTTCCAAGTCCATTGACATGACTCCAATTCATTTGTTGATTTTTTTTTAGCATTCCATGCTATAGATATGCAAGAGTTTATTCCAGACATTCCCTACTGATGGGCAGCCCCTTTGTGAACGCTTTTTAATTCTATAGGACAGCTCCTAGAGTTGCAGTTGCTGCATCAAAAAGAATATATGTTTCTAAGTTTAGAGTCTTATAAACTGTTTCTAAAACACTGTCAGATTACTCCAGCAATGTGAGGGTGCCCTACCCTCACCTATCTGCCATCAGTAAGTATAATTTTTCCTTTTTGTTTAAAAAAGTTGGCAGACTCATAAATGTAAAGAAATCGTCATTGATGCATCAATTTTCGCTTCCCTCATAACTGCTACATCTGAGAATCTCTTCACATATCTGCTGGCCATTTGGATTTGCTCCTGTGTAAACGGTCTCTTCTAATCCTTTGCCCATTTTTTTTCACACTTACATTGTTTGTTCTCTTTTTGCAAATGTGTAAAACATATTTGTCTATTATTAATAATCGACATCTGTCCTCATTGAAAATACTTCTCCAAGTAGTTTTGTTATGTTTTGTGCTTATGGCACATAAGAGATGCTTATGGCATCTCTCATGATAAATAATTAAAATTTTCAGGTCAATTCCGGTAGGTTCATATCTATGTTGCCATGATAATGTCTATCGAGGTTCCAGGATTTCCTTTTTTTTTTTTTTTTTACATTTAAGACTTTAATCCATTTGGAATTTATATTTGGCCATGATGTAAGAAGGGGGTCCAGTTTTATATTCTTCCAGATGGATAACCAGCTGTGTCTGTACCATTTATTAAACAATACATTCCTTACCACTGAATTAAAATGCCATCATTGCCATTTATCACATTCTCACAACCAATGTGGTCTTTTACTTTATTCCCTTTTCTAGTCCATCGATGTGTCTATGTGTTCCTAGACCAAACCACGGCCATATAATTTCTGTGGCTCTGTAGTACTGATTTGCTATACCAGCAATTCAAAATTGAAAGGTCATTTCAAAATGTCCTCATTGATTCTCCAGGATTTATACTTTCATGAAATCTTTCCAGCACTTTTATTCAATCCCTGCATATATTATTGACATTCTAATTGGAACTTTATCACACTTATTATTTTTTTTTTTGGAAGCTTGATATATTGATATGTATTATCTAATTACCTATCATGATATGAACCTTATAATACACTTTTCAGACCTTATTTAATAGTGTGTCTTTGGCCATCTGTAGCCTCAGCAGCTGGGAGATGCACAAGGCGGAGGAGAAGGCAGAGCAACAAGCTCAGTGTCTTCATGATTCTCCGCCTGGCCTCCTTTCCACGGTCCCTGCTCACCCCTCCATGCCTGTCGTTTGCCTGTTTTGTCTCAAGCTAGTTCCTCTTCTTTCTGTTTCTGTATCATAGGAAGTTCCATTACCTAGAATCTCCTGCCTCTGTCTTCCTGCTAACTTCATTCAATAGGAGGTTTGAGGACAGAGGCAAGGCAGAGGGACGGCATTTCTTTGTACTTTCTCTCTGTTCCCACCAGCTGCCCCAGAAAAAGTGCTTTCAGGGAGATGCCAACTCCTCCTAATCAGTCTCACCCCAGTTTTAGCTCATTCTGGGCAGCCCTGGCTCTTGAATCCTGCCAGCAGCATCCTTGTCTGAGCCCTCCAACCCTAGAGTACCAGAGGTACCTGCTGCTTGCTAAGCCCAGGAAGTCTCACCATTCTCTGCGAAGCTGCTCGGTTCTACTGTCCCTCTGTAACTAATTCTCTGCATTACATTATTTCTGCTTGAAATACCTAGAGTCATTTCCATTTTTCTGTCTGAATCATAACTAACACACCATCCAAACATATTTCTCATCACTGTCTACCTGACGTCCAAAATTTCCTTGAAGCACCGTAAAAAAGGGGATTGTTTTGTGTGTGTGTGTGTGGTGTTTTTTTTTTTTTTTTTTTTTGACGTCTTTGCACCTTTTCTTCCCTAGTTGTAGGAGGTCGGTTCTGAGTGCCCTCTGCAGGTATGCACACGCCTTCCTCTCTACACCCACTACATCATATGTGTGTCTCCAGAAATCGCCTCAATAATATATAATCTCCATACTAGCTGTGGAGCAACTTGAGGGCATGGGTTTTATTTATTCCCAAGGCTGATTTGCTGTGTGGTAGGAGCAGGTGCCCTGTGTACATGCGTGGAAAAAAGAGGATGGAAAGAAGGAAGGAGATAGGGAATGAAGCGTTCTGCGAGGGAGTGAATGTTGTAACAGTAAGAGGGAACTTCTTCGCATTTCAGAGGGGAAAGGATACATCATGGACCACTAGGGCTAACTGTTATTTGTAGCATCGTAGGGTCATGTGGAATAGGACTTTAATGACTATATGTAGCTTTTGGAAAAATGAAACATGAATTAATACTAAATCAGTATAAAATGTGATCCTAGTTTTTTTATTTTGATAAAGGCAACAATAATATGTATTTGTACAGCGCTGTGAATTTAAAACATAATCACATATATAAAAAAATCTAAAAGTCTACAAATGTGTGTTAAAAATCACCCGCATGAAGTCACGAAATAAGTGAAATTAGGCCCATAATAATAATAATGGGAATACAGTTTGGAAAGCAAGAAATAAAGTTATCTTTATTTATAGTCTATATAAAAAACACAAAAAAGTTACTAGAAATAGTAAGTGAGCTTAGCAAGGTTGCAGGGTAAAAGTTCAGTATATAAAATTAATTGAAATTATACATATGTACAGTGAATAACTGAAAATAAAACCTAAAAATAATAGTGTAATTTATAATAGCAATAAAAATGCAAAATACTTAGGGATAAATATAACAAAATATGTGCAAGAACAATATACTGAAACATATAAAATGTTGTTGAAGAAAATTATAAAAAACCTAAGTGAATAAAGATATTTTACAGTCACGAGTCAGCAGACTTAAGGTTGTTAATACATAATTGACCTATGAACTCAACATAGTCACTATCAAATCCCAGTATCATCTTAAACGTGCAGTAACGTGAGGTGTGAGCATACTGCATCACTGAACCTCTCTGCCTCCTGGCTTACTTATCCAGCAGGGACCTGGATTCCCTGGTCCTTTAGTTCTATTTCAGTTCTAAAATTATATTCTAAACCTTATTTTTCTTTCCAATGACAACAAAATACTCACACTCTCTCACTGACTCCCTCTGTTACCCACATTCTATTTAGAAAAGTAGGACATCTATTATAAATTCAGCTGGAAAAATATTACTTGAACCTCTGATGAGATTGAATTGGAACCCTTTCCAAGGGCTAGTCCAGAGAGACGAGAAGATAAACAGGAGAGCTGCAGAAGAAGAAGGGGCTAATAGAGAGGGACAACTGTTTGATTAGATGCTTAGATTGAAGTTTGGAATGAGCTAAGAGGTCAGAGAAGATAAGTTTTGCGCGCGCGCGCACACACACACGTTGCTGAGGTTTGCTGTGAAGCTTAGGCAATTCAGAGTCTTGTGAAGATTTCAAAATAAAAAATTTTATGGGCATGATTGGGAGGGACAGGGACTCAGGGGTGGGGTGGCACACTCGGAGTTATCTGACAATCTAATAAAGATGCAGGGAATTTGTAGTTTCAAGGCACCTCCGGGTATCAAATAAGAATAAAGAAATACCTGATAATTGACCCAATGACGAATTAATTGGCATGTTAGCTGTAATACAATTTTTCACAGCTTGACTCACCAGAAAAATTCCTGCAGTTTTGTTCCCTAGAAATGCAATTGAATTTATACGTTATTAAAGCATTAAATCTCCTGGAAGAAGTTATTTGATAGTTCTTTTTCTTAAGAAGTTTTCTAAATGTGGCCTTCAAGATAGGCAAATTTTAAATTTTAAAACTTGAAATTTGAGGAACATATGTGCTAAAAAAAATAGCTCATGCCTCGTGATGCTTTGGGCATGCTCACCTCCATTCATGAAAAGGACAAACCTTCCCTGAACGCCTGCTATCTGCCAGGCCACACAGTGGTGCTGGAGGTAAAAGCCTTAGTTACAGGCCTTGCCTTCAAAGATCCCACAGCGCCTCCTGCAGGAGTTATTTTGAGTGCTGTTTGGCGGATACCAGGGAGGCAGGACTAGAAAATGAGTTATTTAAGAGAGAAGGCACTAGAAGTCTCCTTAGAGGACCATATTAGCCCTCCAATGTCCCAGGACCCCTGAGATGTAAAGCTGGTGATGAGGAAGGCCAAGGGAGAAAATGCAACACAGTTCCTTTCAGAATTACAGGATGAGTTTCCCACTTCCATCCCATGTTTTCTTATCTCCTTGCAGTTATCCAAGAGGGATGCGGTCCCTGCACCTCTGCCTCTCTTCCGTCCCAGCTGAAGCAGATTGCATTTGTGAGTAGCATATTTACCCCAAGCAGATTCAATCATGAGGTTCACTGCTGATGAGGACGGAAATGTCTCTATTTTCATAAATGTGAATTGGGGATTCACAGTAGAAGAGGTGTTGGCCAACCGGCATGCTGCTTTCAGGGATATCGGCCACAGGAAATCAACACAGGGGGCCGTGGCTCTGGGGAACTCTTGTGGATTCAGTACAGGAGGCTGAGGTTCCTGGGTCTGGGGTGAATGTCCCAACACACTTTTCTTGCCAACCCTAATCCCTAACTAGTTAAGGGCAGATCCCAAGGAATTGTTTTCCATTGTGACTCCTCCTTGGCAGTTGAAGGTGGAACTGTGACGTTTCCAGTCTCAGCCCTATTCTTTAGAAAGCTTTCTCCTTGAAGTTCATTTCTTCTCAACCAAAGCCCTGGTTCTCTCCTGAAAATAGTGAAGGCTTTGGAAAGTCCTTTTCCTTCTCTGGGTGCTTATTTCCCATTTCTAAGGTGAGGATGGGAGCCTGGGGAATGTGCTCATGCTATGTCTTTGAAACCAACAGTACAAAGAGTTGGAGGCTGGATAAGAGTATGGTTAGATAGAAGGTTGGTTATGGTGTCTGTATCCTCCAGAGTTGCAGAAGAAATACATGACATGATCAACACAGCTTTTAATTAAATCGATTTTTAAGGAAAGACACAAATGTGTCACAGATGAATCACAGCCTCTATTCCATTTAAGGTAAATTTAAAGACCCAAAGATGCAGGCGGAGCTAAGGAAATAATAGACGGCAGACCAACCAGAGAGTAGTGACAGCGGGAAGCTGTTCCTACTCTTGGTCTGAAGGGAGGATAGAAGGGTCATGTCACCAGCACTGGTGACAGTTTGTTAGAGAAACTGCCCAGAGAAACCTTGAGGGAACATGTGGATACACAGATTCCCCCTGCTTTCTGCTATCTGCTCATCTCCCATGGGCTCCTCCCATCTTCTCATCTGCGGTGCTACATCTTGTTATTTACAGCCAACCAAAAGCTGGAAGGCAAGGGGGTGCACCTGAGGCAGTTCATGGAGAACAGCCTCTCTGGACAAAAAACAAGATGGGGAAGATTCAGGTCTATCCGAGAGGCAATGAAAGCATCACCAGCACAGTAGGATGGCTGCTGGAAGAAATCAGCCCTGAGGTACCACTGCTCAAATGCAATAGAAGTCTATTTCTTCCTCGGATAATTGTCCAGAATGGGTTTTCCTGGTTGGTGGGTGCCTCTACTCCACTCAGGAACTCAGGGACTCATGACGGCTCCAGCTGGTGACTTCCCCTCCTCCTGGGGCATCGTCTGTGTTGGCATCCCATCTTCAGAAGGGAAAAAGGGCATAAAGACACATCTGTGTCAGGTTTCTTAAGAGCCATGCCTGAAATTGGCAAGAATCATTCACATTCACATTTGTTTAAAGACAATTTGGTTACATATTCACATCACATTACAAGGGATTCAGTACAATGAAGAGGAGTTTTGTGCCCCTGAAAGGGAAAGCAGAATTCTGTTAACACGTAGCATCTGGGAGAGAATTCTGCAGAATCCAGAATTCTAAGTTTTCTAGAAGATAATTTTTCTAGCATCTTGGAGCAGGAACTCTGCGAGTGAGGTTCAGTATCACTGAACCCCACCTTCACCCCAATATAGTAAGAGGGAAACCTGTAGTAAGAGAAAAATCACTCTGAAGTGATTTTAGGGTAAAGCCCCTGACACGTGTGAGCGACATTCTCAGAGTGATGTCTCCACTCTGCAGTGACACACTCATGTTTATCTCACACCTGCCTCCGTCAGGGTTCATGTCTTCCTTTCTCCTCACTGTGGTCCTGTGGGTTAGTTCTGTATTGAGCATCACAAGTTAACTTCACCCACAATCTATCCCAGCCACAGGGACCCCAGCTGCCACAATCCAGTGTCCCCCTGGATAAGCATCAAGTCTTGGGACTGAATACAGGTTGTAATTTCCTCCAGTTCACAATCGAAAAAAAGAACTGCAGATGTAAAGATTTCTGCACAAAGCCCTCATTCTGTGTCAGGTATCACATAACCAGCCTCCTTAAGTATCCAACCTTGAGAGATCGATAAGCATTGACCTGATGACACATTATCCCTTGAAACCATCATAGATGTTTTTGATATGTGCTTTTTGTTGTTGTTCAATAATTTATTTGAATGAGCGCCCATTTATTTTCAGAAAATTACTTTTGGCTTCGTGAAAGAGGTGTATGCATGAAGAACAGCAACAAGCCATACTAGTCCTTGTTCACGCGTCTGGTTGTGTTTTTCCCAGTGTTCTCTACCATGAGTCTCAGACCATCACAGAAGCTGCGATATTAGCAGGGGAATAACCATCAGACCAGACCACAAAGACAAAAGTTGGGTTTCAGTGCATGATATTCTCTCTACGTTAGCCATAATGATTTGAACTAGCGCATACCCTTGTCATTCATAAGAAATGTTCTACGATATTCTAAATTCCCTAAATTTGCATAAATTGTGGCATGCAATTCCAACCTCAGTTGCAGTAAATATAACTGGAAAATGTCGTTGAACCCTATAGACCCTAAATTGTTTTATAAATGTAGAACCAAAGTAATTTATTAAGCTATTTTCTGGCTAAGAATCCGCATTTTGTATTCACTGGCACTGCCAGCATTAACAGTTGGCTCTCACTTCAGGGTCATTTTCTGCAAAGAAATCAAGTCTTCATATTTTCACCACAATTTGTGCTTAAGCAGTGAGGAGGATGAAAGCTGCACAATCCCAACGAGAGGCTAGCTCAGCAACTCTCAACTGGCATCAGTCTCCCAGCCCTGAGCAAAAGTATAGATTGTTCCAAGGATCCAGATCTTTGGGCATCTGCACATGAAGTGCAGACCTTCCAGCAGGCCCAGCCCCAATATTTTGCCCAATTCACTCTGTGTGGGTGCTAGTGTTCTCTGAAAAGCGGTTTTTAGCTCCCACTGTAAGTCATGTGCCTTGTCTGGATCCACACGAGGTCCTGCGCCTTTCCGTATCAGGAATTTTACTACATGTGTCTATTTATACATCCGAGTCCTGCTATAGACTTTTAGCTCCTTGACCAGGCACTGTGACTCAGAAATTACACAGCCATTGGATACTTTCCTAGAAGAATATCCTTGAGAATTCTGTGGAGATATTTTGTCAACTTTCGCAGTATCAAGCAGCAGGTGTCAGAGCTGAGATTTGCTCCTGGACTGATTCCAAAGCTGCAGACTGATCAATGCATCTTCAAACCAAAAGGAAGAGGGTTTCATGACCCTCTGAGGATGGGTATGCGGTTTCCACCTAAACTTAGGATGGTTGTAGGATGTCATTTCTCTCAGGGGCTGTGCAAATTCAATCTCAAGAAATTGTTGAGATCCTTTTGGGCTACAAGCAGAAATAAGGCACTGTATCGGCCATGGAGTGGCTGGACCTAATGAAAATCCTATTTCATATTTAGGCAAAATAATTTCTACATGACTTTTCCTATCTTCTTTCTCCAGCATCTGCTATCACCTCATACTGCTCCAGTTGTGTTTCTGGATTCACTCCACAATTCTCACTTCTTTCAGTATTATTTGCTGGCAAGTGTTAAACAGCCTGTATGGGCCAGAGGAGAGGAGGGAGCCTAAATTTGCAGTGTTTGCTGACTTGGAGCTAAAATATTTGTCCAAGCATTTCAAGGACAAGAGCAAAAGCATGAAAGGTGGATCAAAATTATGTGAAGAGACAAACATCAAGATTACGGAAAGAAGTGCCAATAACATTAGCTATGAGCGATAGAATAGAAGATGAGATTGCAGTAACTGGAGAAGGCATTAGTGGTGGGCTCAGTGTGCTACGGTCAGAGCAAGGAAGGAGGGGGCGTGGCTGGACACGAAACTTCTACTCCTGTGGCCTAAGCTTGTGTTGCCTTCTGGAAGTGGCTTCCTGAACCTGCTAGTTTATGTTCAGGCAAAGCCACTGCTGATAAAGAAAATATAGTCAATGAAGACAATCCATGGTGGTGAGATGTACACATTTTTGGAAGAACTTTTTTATTTTGATTTAAAACAAGCAAACAAAAACAAACACCAGTCACATCAAAAGCAGGTCTGTGCATTTTGCACTGGGGAGGAAAAAAAAAAAATCCCAATCCCGAATATAGTTTTCTAAAACTTACTCTTCATGGAAGCTTCAGGATGTTCCTTTCTCAAGAAACAAAACAAAACAAAACAAAACATTAAAGCTTCACTAAGACTAAAAACCAAAACACCAGGAGAAATGCAAGTGTCAAGTTGAAGAAAGCACCTTTAGGAAATTTGTGAAATGAAGCAACTAATTACTGTTTCCCTCTGGGCAGAGTTTATAATAGCACAGAAAAAAGTGGCCAAATGTTATGTGGAAATGCTTATAAATAACTCAGGACTTCACAGGCTCTGTGACCTTAGGAATGCGTGATATATGCCCCTGGGACAAATGTCTTGTGGTCAGGCGTGGGCAGATAAGTGCTGGGAAGACAGTCCCTCATGTGCACAGCCCAAGAATTGCACCAAATTGTGTGGTCTAAAATCTCATTATCTATACTTCTGTTTAGAAGTTTGATTGCCAAGAACCTTCCCTTAAGTACTCCAGGAGGAACTTTTCATTGACACTATTGTTAGGGAACACCCTAGCACACTGGTTCTCTACCATGAATGCACATTTTGAATCTCCTGGGGAGCTATGCAGAAAAGTCCAGTGGGCATCTAGACTTCCTCCTCAAGATTTATGGATTAAGCTGGGAAGTCCTAATAGGTCTTGGGTAAAACCTGGACAAGGACAGTTTTTGAAAGCCAAACGGGATGGAGCTGTTGAAAAGCAGAGTATCATAGGATCAGTTCCTCTGGAACAACTTATGAACAACGTTTTGCATTCTCCAGCATTGATGTGATTTTAAAATCAGGGTTAGTGTGAGACCAGCTGAAGCAAGAGAATATTTATATTGTGGCCACATGAGGGACCCCCACGTCACAATTCTCTGCTGACAACTGCATATTACAATAATTCGCCTTCCTAAATGCTCTGCATTCTCTACTTTCACAATCACAGGTGAGACGAGGGATATCAGATTGGTTTCACTTGTCATGTCATCCCTAATAGATGGGTGGTGATTGCCTGAGTGCTGTGTTGCAAAACAATCAGAGGCTGCATCTGACAACAGCAGTAAAAGCTACCTGATCAATTAGTGATGTCTGCCATGGGTGCTTGGAATGAGGAATGGCAATGCACAGGACAGACTTTACTAGCTTTGCATAACTCAGCAGAAACAGAGCACTGTCTTCAGGTGACCTTATGCATCTCCACGTGTATATTACAGAGCGTGCCCTCTCCCGTCAGAATAGTAGGATGTATTAGGTTTACTTATATAACTAGTCAATACCTTAGGAGGTCTTTTCAGCTTAGTATTGGATACGTTTTCTTGCTTTTGGTTTGTTTGTTTTATCTGCCTTTCCTAAAACACAATAGGCATAGAAAGCACTGATTGTAAGAGGCTTATAGTTTCACTAGAGAAACTCTATATGCAAGCGACAACTAATAAGCACGGTATTATTTATTGTGACAGAATTGTGTGCTGATATAAGAAAGATGATAAAGAGAGTAAATTCTTAATGGCGTGGTCTGAGGAACAAACACTAATTCTATAGTCCACCAGATACCGCTTTGACCAAGAGGATATTGGAGGCAAATGGGTACATTCACATTCTGAGCAGAGCTGGTTTCTCTCACAAATGATCACAACACAACACAGCACAACCCAACACAGCACAACATGAGCCTCATCAGCCTATTATTCTTTAATCAATTCAACGGTAATTTGTCCAACTTCTCATTAACTTTCTTTTCTCCTAGGCAAGTGTTCCAGCTTCTTAGCTTTATATAAAGAACAAGGATCCAGGCATCTGACAGACCTGTCAGACCTCAGCTCTGCCACTTAACTTTGTGGCCTCCAGAAAGTCTCTGATGTCTACAAATCCCTGTTGCCACCTACAAGGTGGATATAACAAAACCTCCCTTGCAGGAATATTTTAAGATTTAAGAAGATATGTCAACAATCTGCTGCCTAATAGGGTTTCATTAAATGGCAAGATATTATTTCCTCAATTATAAAGTGACATTGATTTTACGATGTACTCTTGGATTAATAGAAAGTTTCCGGGGCGGGGGGAAAACATCCCTTCCTTATAATGTACATTGCATTGTAATGTGAGTCTGAATTTTACCGACTGTAACATGTGAAGTGCGTGTGAGCCTAGCTGCAGCCATATGTTGCCAGATCCAGCATGTACAGCCAGAACAAGCAGAGGAGCAGCAGCAAATGGTCCTCCAGAGCCCACCATGTGCCAGGAACTGCCATCAAACATTTAATTCTCGCAGGAACCCAACCAGGTTGGTCATATGAGCCACACATGTTACACACAAGGCCACTAAGGCACTACTATGAGAGTAAACTGGCTAAGCCCTCATAGCCAAAACGTGGCAGAGCCTGAATTTCAGCCGGGCGTCCTGGCTCTCAAAGCCACGCTCTCAGCACCGTGCTGGGCTCTCCAGGGCTGCCTGCCAGAGGGTGTCCTAACCCTGAAGACTGGCAGGGAGGGGACATGAAAGCAGAATCAAGAGGGAAGCTGACCCACCATGGAGAGAGGCTGCCTGCAGGCCACGGGAAGTACCTACAAGGCAGCTGGACACTGAGGCTGGAAGCCTAGGGAGTCAGCAGACAGGAGGCAGGAGTGAGGCGCATGAGGAAAAGCAGTTCTGGGAAAACGCAGGACACCAGCCACACGTGCAGGTCATGGGGTCTGATGCTTTCTGTCAAGAGGGAAGTGGACATGGGTGGGCTGACATTTTCCTGCTTGGAACAGGCTTTGAATCTGGTTCCCTGTTTCTTCTGAGGCCATGCCCGCATACCTCAAGACCAAGAGAACAGTTGGAGTATGTTATGGGTTAAACTGCATCCCCTCCCAAAATTCATATACTGAAGTCCTGACCCCAAGTACCTCAGGAGTAAATCCTGCTGGCACCTTAACTTCACATGTCTGGCCTCCAGAATTGTGAGAGAATGTTGTGTAAGCTGCCCAGTTTGTGTTATTTTGTTACTAATCCAGGATATATTATGAACACCTGGTTATCCATAGGCTGATTAGTCCATCTGGCATATTTGAAAGAAGGAAGTATCTTCCAGAGTCTATGTATTTCATATATGACAATTTGTTTTAAATAAAAAAGCACATTGTGAAAATGTGTATTGGCATATTCTTGTATTTTCCATGTCAGAATTCATTTATACACTTACTTCTACACCAAAGACTAGAGATATGACTTTGGACATTGGTATCAACAAAAGAACATTGTGTAAACATATACCTGCTCATTGTTCTCTGTGAACTTACTCCAGAGATTAACAGGGTCATCATGATGAACTGTTATGGAAGCCAGAACATGTAGACGGGGGGTCAATATATTTTGTTAAAGGTAACAATATAGTTACATAACCAGGGGCTATGAGAACACCAGAACAGTACAACTAACCCAGCCAGTAGGGTGGAAGCAGGCAGAGGGACTTGAGGAGAGCTTCCCAAAAGAGCTGGCTCCTCAGAGGAGCAGTACGCTATGCACCTCAAAATTTAGTTTAACAGACGTTCATCGACTGTCTTTCCTCCTTCTTTTCTTCTTAGCAAAATGAACCTTCCCATACCTAAGTATGCATCACCATCACCTGAAGGACTTGTAGAACCATGAACTCCTGGGCCCCACCTCAGCATGTCTGATTTGGCACATCTGGAGTGGCCCCAAGAATCTGCATTTCTAGCAGTGCTGGTGCTGCAGGTCCAAGGCCCTCACCCTGAGATCCACTCAGTAAACATTTATGAGCATCAACCTGAAACCAGGTATCTGTCCTCAGGGATGCAGAATGAATAAAACATAGTTCTGCCTTCATGAGAATAATGGATATCAAATCAATCAACCCCTTTATAATGCAGTAGCATTCTCGAATCTCTGTTTCTTCATGGAAAAAAATAAAATACGCAGTGCATGATAAGAGCTATTTCTCCAACACCATCGTCCATGCCTACAGAGGAAGGGTTTTCAGAAATGATGATGTCACACATCTATTCTCTTACCCTCTATTTTGACACTTCAGTGGTGTAGTCTGGTGAAAACAAAGTCTGGCCTGCAAAGGAAAGAATTTATAGATGTGGAAGTTTGGATTGACAGATCTTGCTAACATAAACACGCTGGAACTTTCCTTTTCTCCCCACTTCCCTTTATTGAAGGGCAGTATTTACAGTGAGTAGCATGGGTCTGCCTCTTAGATACCCACAAAGCAGCAAAGAATGATCTGATGTGCTTTCTTGAAGGCCGTCAGGATTGGATAATCATTTCTTTATCCCCTGTGACACATGTCGAAAAGACATGAGAACCAGATGAACACAGCAGTGAACTCTATCAGAAAGACACCAAGTCAATGAAGGAACAAAAGCAATGATCTGACAGGAAGGATCCTGTTTTTTTTTTCTGTTGTTGTTGCTCGTAAGCTGCACTGTCAAATATTTGTATCTGTGCTGGTTGTGTCTTGAAAAGGTCTTGGGGCCAGCTGTGCAAGAATGCAGGTACTTGACCAAAACAAAACTCAATAACAACTGAACAAGTGTTTCTCTTATTTCGAAGACCAAGCGCTTGGCTTTAGAAGGAAAAGGGAGTCCTGTGAATTGCTTCCCTTCGAGCACTATTTGTCTGTCCCCATAATATGCTACTTCTGCCTGATGTGGGCAGGCCTATTGTCTATCATTAAGAAATCAGCTGTTTTTTAGGAGAATGACTAGGTGGATTTAAGCAGGCACCTCAAATCTAGGTGTCTGGTCATTTCTCTAGTGCTCACATAAACAGTTTAGGAATTCATAAGTATGTTATTCATAAGACACTCTCTTGTAGGTAGTTAAAATGTTTGGTGCTGTAGGAATAAAGAAAATCAAGAGCTTTCACCAACTCCCTTGCCCCGATACATTTGAGAGATATTTTATTGTTAAAAGAAAAAGGCTTGTTGTCTGCCTGGCCAGTTTGAATTAACGTGGTGATTGATTTTTTTTTAATGAAATTTGTATTGAACCTGGAAGAAAATAGATTTACTTAAAAGCACATGCACAAGGATGCATCTGAATTTGTACTGTTAGTATTTTCACTCCACTGCTGTGGTCGTTCCTTATTGCTCCATTTTAGATTCAGTTCCCTCCATTCAGAATATATTTATGAAGCATTTTCTAGGTGCCAGACACATAGACACTAGGAAGATGAACATCCGGGTTCTTGATTTTAAGATGTGCACCGATCTATTTTCCAACTTAATGATCTAATTTCCATTACTATCATTCACAAATAATGTTCATACACATAGTTCTACCTTTTGTTAAACCTCTCCAACTTATAAAGGATCTCATTTGTACAACCCTGTTTATCCTTCCAGTCCATAAGCACAGGAGGGATGCTTGCCCTGGATCCCTTGCCCATTCATCCTCAGCGGCTGCTTCTGTCCTTTCTAGGGCTCTCTGGTTCAAAGGTGCACATCTTAGATTTAGGGATTCACTTAGATTACTCTCATGCTAACAGTCTGGAATTCCCATGAAATAGTTCAAGAAAAAATTGATAAATTGTATTATGTAGAAAAATTTCTGTGTGCGTATATAAACATAAGCAAAGTGAAAAAGACAGAAGACATACTGGGAAAAATGTTTTCAACTTATATGGAATATAAAAAGCTAGCTCCCAAATATGTATTTTTAAAACCCTGTTGAAAATAACAAAAACGATAAAAATACCTATAGCAAGAAATGGGAGAATGGCACTGATAGACAATTTACCATCAAGATATACAAATGCTTTACATCTATGAAGTGTTCAACCTCACTCATGCTCACACATGCCAATTATAACTGCACTGATGTGCCATCTCTTAGCTATCAGATGGGAAGTACTCAGAGGCTCAATAAATATTCTGTTTGACACTTGGTGTAGAAATTGTTATTCTCCTACATTTCTGATAGGAGTGCAAGAGGAAAGCATCCTAAGGAGGAGGATTTGGTGGGACCTAACAAGACCATGACGCATTGAGCCTTTGGCCCAGCAATGTCACTTCTAGGACTCCATCTTGAAAATACACCTCCAGAAATGCAAAGCATCATAGGCAGAAGATCATTCACTGTGGCTTCATATGTAATAGCAAAATATTACAAAAAATAAAAATGCCCATTTGTAGAAGACTGCTTAAATAAATTATGATATATCAGCACTGTTCTTTACAAAAGGAATGAGGAGTATCTGTATTAACTGATATGTAGTGACTTTGAGGATATACTATTTAAAAACTAAGATAGCACTATACACATACATTCATATATATACCTCTGCAGATTTTGTACAAAGAAAGGGATTTTTTTTTCAAAAATAAATACAAAAGAATAAAAGATAAAATACTGGGATGGTTCCCTAAGAAATGGGAAAATACTGGGCCAGGCATGGTCGCTCAAGCCTGTAATTCCAGCACTTTGGGAGGCTGAGGTGGGCAGATCACAAGGTCAGGAGATCGAGACCATCCTGGCTAACATGGTGAAACCCCATCTCTTCTAAAAATACAAAAAAATTATCCAGGCATGGTGGTGGGCGCCTGTAGTCCCAGCTACTCAGGAGGCTGAGGCAGGAGAATGGAGTGAACCTGGGAGGCGGAGCTTGCAATGAGCCAAGATCGTGTCACTGCACTCCAGCCTGGGCAACAGAGCAAGACTCTGTCTCAAAAATAATAAATAAATAAATAAATAAATAAATAAATAAATAAATAAATTAAAATAAAAAAAGAAATGGGAAAATACTGAAATGGTTCCCTAAGATTAGTGGGGTTGGTTTAGAGGACATAGAAATTGGGTGGTGTAGACATATATCATTGTACATACTTTTAAAAATTAACTTTAATTATTTTATTTTTTATTTTTTGAGACAAAGTCTCGTTCTGTCACCCAGGCTGAAGTGCAATGGCGCGATCTCGGCTCACTGCAACCTCTACCTCCCTGGTTCAAGCAATTCTCCTGCCTCAGCCTCCCCAGTAGCTGGTATTACAGGCACTCACCACCAGGCTCAATTACTTTTTGTTTTTAGTAGAGATGGGGTTTCACCACGTTGGCCAGGCTGGTCTCAAAATCCTGACTTCAAATATATATACTTTTATAGTTTTGACTTTTGAATGGTATTAGACTATTTCATTTAAAAGTGAAGTAAGAAACACAAATAAGAAGATCCCTAATATTAAAAACAAAAATGAATTAACCATGTATCAAATTGATAGCATTAGTACATAATAAAAATGAATTTGTTTTAACAGGATTGTGTTAAATCCTGCCTACTGTCCACTCTTAGCAGGATATAGTCAAAGGACCAAAAAGAACTGCTGAACCGCATAATTGCTTTATTATATAATACTTTATTATATTTAGTATAATTTAGTCTTTAATACTTTATTATTATATACTAAATAAAAATTTTTATTTTGTATATATGTTGAAAACTTTAGTATATACTATGTTGTTAGCAGCAGTCATGATGGAGTAGTTCTCAAACTAGTGATTTTTGTGCATTGTAGGATTGGATGATGGATGGATGGGTGGGTGGATGGATGGATGGATGGATAGATAGATGAATGACTAGAATGGATAGAATGATAGAGGCCTGGGATCTGAATTTTAGCCCCAGAGGGTGGGGGAGATGCTGGGCAGAGCCGGACCAGGGAATCCCACCCTTGGACGCCCCAGTGGGATACAAACACCAGCCCCTGGTAAAACACCCAACCTCCGCACGAGGTGAGGGGCTGTCCTGGCGCCAGAGCCTGGAAGACAGGGAGGTGAGCTGCGTCCCTGTCACATTCAATCCTGGCGCTGGCATACTCGTTTTGATGACACTGCTGTTTATTTCCAGGCTACAATGCAGCCCAGAGCCTTAGGAGACACCTGCCCCATGGCTCAACACTAAACCGTGCTGTCTCTACATGGTTGTGGTGGGAAGTCTCTCTTTCACCCTCAAACACAGCTCGCAGGCTCTCCTGCTGTCCGCGGCAGGGATGCTGCAGCTCCTTGCAGAGAGGGAGAGGGATCCGCTTTTTATGCAAGCCCAGCCACAAGGCCATGTGGCCAGCCAGGTCGCCCCTCTCGGCCAAGTACAGGCTGCCCTACAGTTCGCCAGAGCCAGCTTCCCGTGGACACAGCAAGGCCACGTCTGCAGCAGTGGGCGGAGAGGAGAAGCCCCCCTCTCTATGCCTGGGCTGCAGCACTGAGGCTGCTAGGTCGGTGGAATGGGTGATAGGTAGATAAAAGGCAGATAGATGGATGTGGATGGAATTTCCTGCATGCCCATGTTCTCCCGGTGGAAGAAAGGAGATTCAAATTCGGAGCAAAGGTTGGAAATGGAAGTATCAGTAGGAAATCCACTGAAAAGAGCCTAGTAGAAACTCCAGTAGCATTGAGCACACCTAACATTCAAATCTTGATTGAAATAACAAGCTAAAAAGAACCAGGCGCCTTGAAGAAAATGCTGATTCCAAGTCATGGGAAGGAAAAAAATAATGGTAACTCTAGAACATATCGGTGTGCATGCAAGTAAATCATAAGATTCATCAAATTTAGACAATTTAAGAAGGAGGATAATTATATTAATGAATTATAAAAATATAAAACAAAAATGTGAGTCCACACAGATAGTAAAGGGGAAAAAAGTAGAAGGGATTCTGTACAGAATGATAACCAACTAGTATAGAAAGAATTGATGGAATTATATAATCACCAATTTAAACCTCCATTACCATCATTGATTAGAGCAACGATCATCAAATGATACTAAATGACCAGATAAAAGGTTTTTGGGCCGAAGGAACCTCTTCAGTGAGATGCCTAGTAGATATTACCTTCTCCAAGTGAGCAAAGTAACAATACCAATGACGCATCTAACAAGTTGTGCGCCTTCCAGTATGCTGCTGTGGGAAGCGCATAACCCGCCATCAACAAAGTTTAACCTCAATCTAATCATGACACACATTCAGAATATGAAACACTCCACAAGAAAAGGGGCCTATTCACACATGTCATTGCCATGAAAGTCACAAATCAAAACAGGTTAAAGGGATGTGGCAAGATGAGGTTCTTGACTGGATTTTGGACACCGCCCCCACAATAATGCTGCTATCAAGCACATTGTTGAGACAACTGGTAAAATGTTAATACAGTCTGTCTATTAGGTAGTGTTATTTATCAATGTTAAATGCATTTCCGGTGACAATGGTATTGTTGCTATGCAGGAGAATGTCTTTGTTCTCAGCAGTTATATGCTGAAGTATTTAGAGGTAAAGTGTGAAGTTGTCCACATCTTAATTTTGAAGGGTGCAATAACTAAATAAATGAAGAAAGGGAGAGAGCGAGGTAGGGAGGAAATGAAGGGGAGGGAGGGACAAAAAGAGAAAGATTTTGAACCAGAAAGAAATAAATGGAGGGAGGATAGGCAGAGAGATTTAAAAAGCAGAAAACATATCTGCTGCCTTTTGTAACAAATGATTTTTGTTTCATCTTTTTGCAAACAATGATTTTTAGGGGTTCATTGCATTTTTCTTTTAGCTTTTCTGTGCACTTGAAATTAAAATACAAAAGCTAAAAAAAAAGCAGGGGAGGAAAAGAAAGAAGAAACTTTTATAAACTTTTATAAAGAAAGAAGAAAGAAGAAAAAAGAAAAAAGAAAGAAAAGAAAGAAGAAACTTTTATAAACTTTTATAAAGAAAGAAGGAGAAGGAGCAGAATCTAAAGAAGAGGGAAGAGGAGTTGGGGGAGGAGATGGAAGTGGCCTAAGAAGGAAGTGACTTGAGAAGGAGGGAGGAGACAGAAGGGGGAGGGTGGAGAAGGAGAGGGGAATGTGCTGGATAGAGGGGGAGATGGAAGGAGGTGGGACAAAGAGGGAGGTGGAGAGAGGAAACAGGAAGGAGAGGATGGAGGGAGGAGGTGGAGAGTGAAGTGAGCAGGAGGAGGGGGAGGAGAGTGGGAGATAAGCAATGTCAGTAAGACCCAGCCCCACAGAACACTACTCAGCATCCATCTCCGTATATTTTTCCATGGCCACATGTGTTTACATGTATTATTTTCCACTGAAATGATCTCTATGTGGAACCGCCCATGGGTAGCTTGTGTGGGGCAAAACCAGAGCCTGGGTAGCAGACGGCGCTTTGTAGCTGTCATGATTTAAATGGCCACTTTGATTTTCATTGCCTCACTTCATACAAATTTCCCAATGTGGGCTTGGTGCTACAGGTCCCTGTGCAAGGGTGGCATTTCCTTAGCCTAACCACTTTGTTTCCTACTGAAAGCAAATGACTATGCTATGTCTTCCACTTTTACTCTTAGTGGTGATAATCACCTCAACAGCAAATGGATTAGCCATATATTTTTCTTGTCTCTATGCCCATATCTCTCTTAAAGAATTTCTACAAGACTGCAAAATCTTTGAGACCAAGGACAATATTCTTCACTCCTTTGATTCCCAGATTCTATCATGGTGCTGGCACATAGTAGGTGCTTAACAAATATTAACTGAAAAACTGGATGAATGTCACATACATCTAAAAGATTTTAATAAGGATTTAAAATTATTTGTATTGATCTCCTCTTCATTGTTCTGACAAAAATATATTCTAGGAATTAAAATGAATATGGGAAGCATGGATGACCAAGATTAGCCCTGTGCAGGCCTCAGTATGTGCATTAATATTTGCAAATCATTGATGAGTTTCTTCTCCTTAAATTGAATAATGACTTTTGTCATAAAGGAAAAAAAGTTAATTCACAGAATATTTTGGCTTTAATGTTTTCCATATCTTTTCTTAAACCCTTGACATCTGACAATCTGAAAATCCAGGATAAGTTATTATTGAATTTAGTCAATATTTTGTGCCATGTTATAAATTAGGACATATTCTATATACACATTTTTCCAAAGCTAAAAATGTTTGAACACCACAGCTCTTGGTGACTACAATAGAAAGCAGCGGGTAGGTGGGACATGGTATTTTTATACTCAGGCAGATACCATTTCACTCAACAACGAGGTCAAAATTTTGCATATTGGAAGGTCACAATATTTCAGAGCCTCAATTTTCTCAATTTATAATGAAACTATTAGTATAATAGCTGTTTTTGAAGAAGAAAGGAGATAGTTACCATGGCCTTCTATATGGCTCATGGATAGCTTTCGGGTCATGTAAGAACCTTCCAAAACTGTATGTGAAGTGTGTGTGTGTGTGTGTGTGTATGTGTGTACATGTGTGCACATAAGTAGACTTCCTTGGAGTCAAGCTCATCTCCTTGGACTCTCAAAAAAATCTATGACCAAAGGATTTTAAAAACCAGTGCAAAATGTGCAAACTGTAAGGAAGTTGATATTCAGGCATACAAAAAAATCAATATGTGCACCCAACTGTTTATTCAGAAACTTCTTCTATTTTGTGGAGTTGCAATAGTGGGCAGTGAAGAGAATGTACATTGAGTGTTGGGTCAGGAAGATGGGTACCCATTCTAACCCCATTGTTCAATGGTTACAGAATGGTGGGCAAGTTCTTTGGCCTCTCTAAATCTCAGTTTCTCTTTTCTGAACTGAGAAGAGATCTACTTCTTCCAAGAATGGCTTTGCTATGAAGATTACACAAGGAAAAGATAAAAATCTCCCTTAAGTGTTGAGCCAAGTGACTCCTACTTTTAATGTTACCACTTTCACTGCCCCTTAGATTTTTCATTCTTCGAATCAAGTCATCCCCATTTGCTCAGTGTTTTCTTACTGATATTATTTTTGCACTTGTCTTCATGAAGAGATGTAGTTTTCTTCTTCCTCTGTTGCTTGCTGTAGAACACCTATCAGGCCACTGGCCTCTGACAAGTCCTGTGGATTCCAGTCAGCCCCTGTCAGCCATGGGAAACACAGCTGCAAAATGAATCATCTGCCCACTCAGGATCCATGCAGCTGGGAGAATCTTATTATTTTACTGTCACTGAGTTTCCATGAGGTCTTTCACGTTTGTCCATAGTGCATAGTTATGAATGTGAAGAACACTCACAGTAGCTCATATTACTTTTTACTTTCTGGGTGCTTGTTCCACTTCCCTGTGCATTCTATGAGGAAGTGTCATTGGCAACAAGTTATGACTGCTGTCCCTTTCTCCAGTTGAAAGGACCGGACAGTGATGCAGGGGGTGCAGTTTTCCAGTGGGATACTAGAGACTGGATTTTGGAAACAAAGGTCTATTAGAGAAACTAAAAGAATAAATAATATAAGCTATATCTTTAAAAGATGTTTTCACTGAGTAGAGAATTCTAGGTTGAAAGTATTTTTTTTCAGTATTTAAATAAAAGTACTCAGGTATTTTCTTGTTTCTATTGTTTCCAATAATAAATCTGCTATTATCTTTATCTTTATTCCTTTGTACATAACATGTCTTTTTCTCTGTTATAGATTCAATAATTTTTTCTTGATAACAGGTTTTAAGCAATTTAATTTTGGTGTGATTTACTTTGTGTTTCTAAGCTCATAAGTTTTTTTTTTTTGAGCTACTTAGCTTTACAAACATATAATACAATAATGGTAACTTCTTAAAATGTCATTGTCTGCTAAATTTAACATCTGTTTTTCTGTTTGTTCCAATTGATTAATTTTTATTCTTATTATGGATTATATTTTCTTGCTTCTTATGCCTAATAATCTTTGAATATATGCCAGATATTGTGACTTTAACTTCTTGAGTACTGGATATTTCTGTGTTCCTATTAACTCTCAGCATTTTTTTTTTCTGGGTTGCATTCAAGTTATTTAAGAAGAGTTAGGTTCTTTACATTTTGCTTAGACAATTTTTTAAGGTAGAATTACAGCAGTGGTCAGTCTAAGAGTATTTATTGCCCATGACTGAAGCCAAATCCTTGTGTTTGCCCGACCCCAGTGCCCTGTGAATCATGAGGTTTCCCCATCTAGCTTGTGAAAATTAACTATTCATGACACTGTGTTACATGGGGTACTCTTTATTATAATCCATTCAAGTGGATGGTATTCTGGTCTCAGGTAGTCTCACTTGTACGTACCAATCATGAGGCAGCTAAATATGTAGTTAGGTGGACTCCACAGATCTCTGGGGTTGTCTCTTTGTAAAAGTCTCTCTTCATTCCAAGATGATTGCCAGGAGTGGGGCACTGGATGCTCATTTGTATTGACTATCAAACCAGCAGGACATGGGTTAGTCTCATTCAGAGACTCACTATCAGGCCAGCTCAGAATGAAGCATGGTAAGACTTCTTCCAATGGGAGTAGACAGAATTGTGTCATTATAAGGGGACGTCTCAGCTTTAGCCTGTGCTGAGTCAATGCACATCCAGTGAGCTGGTGGAAAACACCCAGTAGAAATATTGGTCAATAGGAACTGAGGGTCCTCCACATAAACAAACAAAAAATCATGCAAAGGACATTGTAGTAGCTATGCCTGTGACCCAGGGACTTCAGCATAGTGGTCGGAGGAAAATAAGGATTCTCAGAAAAACATGTTCATAGTTTCTCAGAACAATATGGGGACAAGAATGTTAACAGCAATTTAATGTTTGCTGGGACACACACACACACACAAAGCATGGCACATATGTACAAAAGGAGAAAATAAAGGGGAAGGGAAAAAAACAAAGGCAAAATCAAATATAACGAGATTTCCAAAAAGTTAAAGATATTAATTCTCAAATGTACTTAATTTAAGAATATTGTTTTAGAAAGACTCGAACAGAAAATGATACAAGAAATGAGCATGCCATGGACTTCTCATGCACTTCACTTCCAAATTTGACTTACCACCCATCCTCTCAAACATTAGCAACCCCAAGAGTTACAGTGCTTTCCGTAAGATCAGTGGAAATATTAGGATGTTAGCCCACCAGCAGCATGTGGGAGGTACCACCTAGAGGCATCATTTGGAGAGACATTTAGCAGAGGAGGTGAGACACTGTGCGAGGAGTAAATAAATACTAATCAGTCAGCTTGGGATTAGTGCATTAATGTGACCTTACTTTCACCATGAAACTAGAGATACTCTGCAAAAATCAGCTTCTAGTTTGGGAGGAGGTCTTAGCTCGTATCTTAGGTGGTGTTCTGTGTCTCTGCTGTCCAATATGGTAGCCACTAGCCATATGTGGCTATTTAGGACTTGAAATCTGCCCATTTAACTAAAAATTAATTTTCAACTTTACTTAATCTTAATTAATTTAATTCAAACTTAAATAGTCATTTGTTGTAGCCAGTGCCTGTCATAGCAGACCACATTGGTTGAGAGCATAGTGAGTTGACAATGAAGGTTCTAGAACTAGATGCCAACTCATAAATCCCAACTTTCATTTTTACTAGCTGTGCATCCTTGGGCAACCTATCCTTTTCACACCTTAATTTTAACATTTTTAATGTTGGAAAAATGATCATAATCATCTCATAGTTCTATCGTGAGGATAAAGTGATGATACTTATGCAAAGTGCTTAGAAAATATGTGGTGCATACTAAATACTCAATAAGTTAGCTATCATTAATCTTATCACCTTCATTATTCTTTCCTCTTATCTACTTGTGCTTATATAATTCTACACACTAAATAGTCAATAAATGCCCTTAGCCACTATGCAGTATTCTTTCTGTCATTTTCTTTCACCGCAAACTTAAAATAAATTTCTGGTGGAGTGATAGAGGAGGATGTGGCTGATGCTAGAAGCCTTTGCCAGTTTTGATATTGAGACTAGGGTAGGAAATGAATTATGGAATGTGCAGAAAAGACAGAGTAGAGCCCTAAATAAATGGTCTATTCAGAAGAGGATGCAGAAGATCTGAATTATGGGACTTTCAAAGGATTGTTTATAGTCAGTAAATCTGCATCTACTAGCATTTTGGGCTTTTTTAGATCTGGTAGCAGCACTCTGATCAAGATAGAGAATTTCCATCAACATACAGTGTTTTCTCATCCACAGTAAATCCCAATCTCCTATAGGCAGTCATCTTCTTATTTCTATCACCATAGTTTTTGTGCCTACTTTATTTCTTTATTGATATTGCAATGCGATGTTTCCAAGGTTCATTCACGTTGTTGTATTATATTTGTAATTCATTTCTTTTTCAATTTCTGAGTTTTATTCCATTATATGCTACAATTTTTTATCCATCGTCCTATTGATAAACAATTGTTTTTTTCCACTTTGAGTATTATGAGTTGAGTTAGTATTAACGTTCTTGTACACATTTTTGTAGACATGCTTTTATTTATCTGTTTTATGTTTATAAAATTATTATTTTTTATTTTAAGTTCTGGGATACATGTGCAGAACGTGCAGGTTACATAGGTATACATGTGCCATGGTGGTTTGCTGCACCTATCAACCCATCATCTAGGTTTTAAGCCCCGCATGCATTAGGTATTTGTCCTAATGCTCTCCCTCCCCTTGCCCCCCAGCCCCCGACAGGCCCTGGTGTGTGATGTTCCCCCTGTGTCCATGTGTTCTCATTGTTCAACTCTTACTTATGAGTGAGAACATGTGGTATTTGGTGTTCTATTCCTGTGTTGGTTTGCTAACAACGATGACTTCCAGCTTTATCCATATCCCTGCAAAGAACAGGAACTCATTCTTTTTTATGGCTGCATAGTATTTCATGGTGTATTATGTGCCACATTTTCTTTATCTAGTCTATATTGATGGGCATTTGGGTTGGATCCAAGTTTTTGCTATTATAAATAGTGCTGCAATAGACATACATATGCATGTGTCTTTATAGTAGAATGATTTATAATCCTTTGGGTATATACTCAGTAATGGGATTCCTGGGTAAAATGGTATTCTAGTTCTAAAACCTTGAGGAATCGCCATACTGCCTTCCAAAATGGTTGAACTAATTTACATTCCCACCAACAGTGTAAAAGCGTTCCTATTTCTCCACAGCCTCGCCAGCATTTGTTTCCTGACTTTTTAATAATCACCATTCTAACTAGCGTGAGATGGTATCTCATTGTGGTTTTGATTTGCATTTCTCTGATGGCGAGTGATGATGAGCATTTTTTCATATGTTTGTTGGCCGTATAAATGTCTTCTTTTGAGAAGTGTCTGTTCATATACTTTGCCCACTTTTTGATGGGGTTGTTTTTTTTTCTTGTAAATTTGTTTTAAGTTCCTTCTGGATTCTGGGTATTAGACCTTTGTCAGATGGGTAGCTTGCAAAAATTTTCTCCCATGCTGTAGGTTGCCTGTTCACTGTGATGATAGTTTCTTCTGCTGTGCAGAAGCTCTTTAGTGTGACTGGATTCCATGTGTTAATTTTTGCTTTTGTTGCAATTGCTTTTGTACCTAATTGTGAAATTGCAGGGTCATCGGGTGGGTGTTTATAAGAAATCGCCAAACAGATTTTGAAAGTGTAGTTGTACTATTAAACATTCCTACCAAACAGGGCATGATAGTTCTGGGTACTTTCTTTTCTCACCCGCATTTGATACTATCAGTCAATTGTTTTGAGTCATACTAGTGGTTTTAAATGGTATCTCATTGTAGTTGTATATTTCACATCCTTTAATACTGATGATGTTGAGAAGCAATCTTAACTGCTTTAAATATTTTCTCTTTTTCTACTATATTATAGTATTTCAGGCTTCCCCCCTCCTCCCAGGCTAGGTTTTGGCTGTTCATTGCATCTCACAAATATTTTTTTGTGGTGTTTCCATTGATATTCAGTTTTTAAAATATTTTCTAATTTCCCTTGTGATTTCTTATTTAAGCCAGGAGTACATAGTGGTGTGCCAATTAATTTGCCATACTTCTTGATAACTTAGAAGGCTAATGTTTAATTTAATTGTGTTCATATAACATGCTTTGTAAGATTTCAAATATTTTTTCATGTATTGAGACTTGTTTTATGGCTCAGCATATGGTCTATCTTTGTGAACATTTTATGTGCACTTGAGAAAAGAATATGTATTCTGAAGCCATTAAATGTAGTGCTGTGTAATTGTCAGGCCTAATTCAGTTGTACTGTTGTTAAAATCATTTACATATTTACTGATTTTTGGACAATAGCTAAATCAATTGCAGGGAGGGGGGTTAAAATCTCCAGTTGTGATAGATAATTTATCTATTTCACCATTTAGTCAGTTCTTTCATGTATTTTGAGGCTCTGTAATGAGGTACATATGAATTTGCAATTGTTGTGCTTTCCTGAATAATTGATCATTGGTCTGTTGGTGGTAGAGTCTCTTGGTTTTCATTTATGTGAAAATGCTTTTATTTTGCCCTGATTTTTGAAGGATAATTCCATAGACATAGAATTCTAAGGGTTTTTTTTTTTCTCTCAAACTCTAAAGATGTCATTTCATTACATTACTGCTGAACACTTTGAACTTACAGAGGCGTGATTTCATGTGCTTCGATGGAGCTGGTTGGTGGAAAGCAAAAAGGATTTACCAAGACCCTCTGTCTTGTCAGGATGCTCTGACTTGGAAGGATTTAGACTCAAAACTTCCTCCATTATGTGGAAACTCTTGCTTTCCTGGGGGTCCTTGGGATTTTCTCTATACTTGCATAGTGCAGGTGTCCCGAGGGGTTCGGAGAATAGTTGTGGTTTCCCCTTTTCAAGGTTTTTCTCTCAATTTCCTATTACTCCAGTAGCCTTGAACTCTTGTATTTTGACACTTCAAGGCTACAAGAATGGCATTCTTCGTGAGTTTCGGTTGTGCCATGCCTTAGGTACTGTGGTGTATGCTTAGGATAAAAGCGCCATAAGCATGAGTGAGTGTGGTTCTCCTCTTTCAAGGCTTAACTCCCATCTGGGTTCTGCCTGCTTCTGATGCTCCTTGCTGCCTTTGTTATCTTTGTGACCTTGAGTCCTATACAAGTGACTCCACCATTACAGGCTCCAGAACTCCAACTTTGTACCTTTCCTTACTGTCTTATTCTGCACTCTATTGCAGAGTGCAGATAGCCATTAAATATTTGTTGATTTCATTTTATATTTTTACTTTATAGAAGTACTTAATTTGAAAGAATATTGAAGGGCCCTTAGCCTTCTATTAAAAGTAATAAAATATATCTCAGAAAAGCAAACACTTGGAAATTAAACAGAACAGCTCTAAGTAACCCATGGGGAGGATATCAATACTGGTTGTGTGGACCAGGTGCAGTGGCTCACACTTGCAATCTCAGCACTTTGGGAGGCCGAGGTGGGAGGATCACTTGAGCCCAGGAGTTCAAGACCAGCCCAGGCAACATATCAAGACCCTGTCTCTCCAAAAAAGAAAACTAAAATTCAGCTAGGTGAAGTGGTGTGTGCAGGTTGTCTGAGCTACTTGGGAGGCTGAGGTGGGAGGTGAGCTCAGGAGTTTGAGGCTGCAGTGAACTATGATTCAGCCACTGTACTCCAGCCCATGCAACAGAGCAAGATGCCTCTAAAATACAAACCAACAAAAAACACTGGTTGTAAGTATTCCGTAAAAGGACTAGAAAAACATCAGTGTTACTCTTGCCCCTAGGGTTCCCATATTTAGTAAATACAAGTACAGGACACTTGGTTAGATTTAAATGTCAGATTCACAAATGATAATTTTTGGTATAACTGTGTTTCATGTAATATTTGGGAAATACTTATACTAAAACGGCTCTGTTGTGTATCTAAAATTTAGATTTAACTGAGTGTCCTGCATTTAGTCTGTCAACACAACTCCCTCCTCCCTCTTTTCCTTGCCTCCTGCTGGTTTCCATGCAGCAATATCGAGCCGCGATCTGTCACAATTCATGAGCTTTGGACTTTGGGCACCGTGGGAGATCTGGCTGTGGAATGGAAGAAACACTTTGGCAGACTTGCTGATAATTCGCTTTACGTATTTTCTACTCTCTAAACACTGTGATGGAGTGGGAGGTAAGGACAGAGTGTGGAGCCCACAGTTGGGCTTAGAATCGTCCCAGTGAGAAACAGCCGCCTGGTTGTGGACTTGGCAGGTCCACAATGGCCATGGTTGGAGTGGGGCAATGAAACCTTTTGCAAATACCACAATTTCTTCTCTTTCCAAAAGTATTCTAAGGAAAATTTGTTCAAAAATAATACATTTGTCTTACCGGGTGGCAATTACCATAGAACTCTTTTCCTTCAGCTAATTCCCATTGTATGGGCTTATCACAATTTATTTACAAATTACTCTATCCATGATGTAACTTCAAATTTTCATCATGTGGAAATAAATGAAGATCAACCAAATAAGAACACACAGAAGCTATTAGCTCAGAGTTTGCTGTATCACGGGAGTCAGCCACCATCACTTGCCTTTTGGCTAAGATGCTAAGGCAGACAAGGTGTGGGAGAGCTTTGTAGTGGACAGAAGGAAGGCTTCAGGTGTGCCCTAATGGAGGCGGTTGGCATGGGAAGCTGGAGGTGAACTCACTGAAAGTGGGTATCTTATGGGATTAGTTAGGGGAGTATATTTGTTTTTTTCTTGTTGGTCTGAAGTTGGAAGCAGGTAAAAAAACATTAGAGAAGCTTTCAGAGTTTAATTAAATCTTAGCTATTTTGTTACAGGAATTACTATTTGGCTTCTTTGACTGGTTGCTAGAGACGCTGGTCTGATTTCCCATAAGTCTGGCTTATAGATAATGGGCTGGATTCCTGGGCTGGTTCCTGTAGATAAGGGGTTGGTATCCTGGCCTTGCTGCTGCAGACTGTGGGTCAGAGTTCTTTCATTATACATGGTCTGGCCATTGTCCATCTGTATAATCAGGCTCTCAATTATTAGAAATTATGCTGATTAATCACCTCTGCATATCTTGCTCTTCTTACTCGAAATTGAGTTGCCTATTTTTGCCCTACACTTTCATGTAAATGGTAGAATCAGTTTGTTGAGGTAAAACATACACAAACCAAATTAAAATTTAAAAATTCTGTTATGGAAAACCAAGCACCCCATGTTCTCACTCATAAGTGGAAGTTGAACCATCAGAACACATGGACACAGGGATGGGAACATCACACCGGGGCCTGTCTGGGGGTGGGGGCCAAGGGGAGGGAGAGCATTAGGACAAATACCTAATGCATATAGGGCTTAAAACCTAGATGGTGGGTTGATAGGTGCAGCAGACCACCGTGGCACATGTATACCTATGTAACAAACCTGCACGTTCTGTCCATATATCCCAAAAGTTAAAGAAAAATTTTTAAAAACAGAAAAATAATAAAAATTCTGTTATGAATAATTAGAACCTTCAATAAGAACTCTTACACTCTGATATTATTTCAGGTATATGTTGGACTGTTTGATTAATAGCAGCTTTTCTAGACTCTTATTTCTCCTTGTTTATGTTGGGATTCTTTATTCCAGTTACACATAAATGTAGCCAGTACTTGTAATACCCTCCCTTTGTCCCTAGTGCCTGAGGTCTCACAGGGGTGGATCCTGGGGTCGATGTTCCCATCCATTGTGCTGAGCCCTCAGTGGACGCTTAGAGGTTTGATCTGGGATCAAGAAACTATAATCCATGGGGAAAATCTGGGTCATAACCTGATTTTCTGATTGGCTCACAATCTAACCATGTTTTTACATTTTTTTAAATGGGAAGAAAGAAGATGAGGAACAAAAAGAGGCTGACTAGAAACAGAAGATTTTGTGACATGTGAACATGGCATGAAATTCAAAGTTCAGTGTCTGTAAATAAGATGTTATTGGAATATAGCTGGGCTCCTTCACTGATGGTTGCCTGTATCTATGGATGTGTTTTAATAGCAGAGCTGAGTCATTGTGACATAGACAGAAAGGGAATGTGGCTGGTAAATCGTGAACTGTTTTCTATCGGGTTCTTTACAGGATGTTTGCTGACCCCTGGGCTAGATTCCACATTCTCAATGGCTACATACTTTTCTTGAATTTTTTTTTTTTTTTTTGAGACAGAAGCTCACTTTGTGGCCCAGGCTGGAGTGCAGTGAGCTGAGATTATGCTCACTGCAATCTCCGCTTCCTGGGTTCAAGCGGTTCTTCTGCCTCAGCCTCCCGAGTAGCTGGGACTACAGGTGCCCACCACCACGCCCGGCTAATTTTTGTATTTTTAGTAGAGATGCAGTTTCACCATATTGGCCAGGCTGGTCTCGAACTCGTGACCTTGTGATCTGTCCACCTCGGCCTCCCAAAGTACCGCGATTACAGGCATGGGCCACCGTGACCAGCCAAATTTCTTTCTTCTTTTTTAATAATTTCCTCTCATCTATATTCTGTTCTCTTTTTCAGAAATGTATATTATGTCAACATTATATGTCCTGGGCTGATTTTTTTTCATTTTCTAATTTTTCTCCCCAATCTTTCTTTTTTTCTATAAAGTTTAAATAGCTCTGCAAAGTCTGTGACAAGTGTTCTCATTAATTAGGATTACAAGCAATTGAGCAACTCTGTGGATCTATATTTTTATGTGTCACTATTGAAAAGGATGAATATTACATAAAAGTGTAATGTTCAATAAAATTACTACAATCGTCTTCAAACTACATGCTGCTCTATGGTAGCAAAATATAATACTGACATTAAGAAGACATGGTCAAGAAAATATGTTTCTTAAAAATACCTTCCTTGAGTAATAGTTATGAGTGGAGGCATAATACAGCAAGACAAAATACTTAAAAATATTGAGAGACTTCATTATTCTGTTGATTTTTCCTGTACATTTTCCCAAATTAAAATTTAAAACTAAGAAAATGCGCTTAATTATATGTTTGTTTTGAGGTGCAAATTTTGTTTCTCATAAAACAGGCAAAAGTCTGTCAAAATAAGATTCCATCATTTTCATGGCCTAGTGTTCTTTAATTAGTGAAGTAGAAGGTTTAAAATGCACTGTCATCAAAGGAAAAAGTAAAATCTTTTGTGTATATCATGACTAAATAACCACATGCTTTAAAGAATTGATATTAACAATAAAATATAATTTCCCTTTTAATAGCACGAGAGACTTCACTTAACACGTATGAGGCTGACATCTGAGGCTTTCGTGCTACTACTGTCATGACAACTGTATTAAACCTTTCCAGTGTGACATTTTTCAGCTCTGAAAATAATATGACTGCATCCATGTAGAGCTTCCATTTGCACGGAGTTGACAGAGTGTGGACGCTGACTGCCTTACCTCTGCAGACTGTCTCAAGCTATCCCAGCGTGTGAAAGACATGCGTCCCGGTCTCGGCACAGACACATGGGCCCTCACTTACCGACCTGGATGTGCCTGTGACTCTCCAGAGCCATCCAGGGACCTGTCAAGAACATTTTGGCTGCCAGACTGGCAGATACACGTGCACACGCGTGAACACACACACACACACACACAGAGGTAGGGCCGCTGCTCAGTGCTCAGGGTGGCAGTCCACTTTGCCTAGAGTCTAGGCACCTGTGCTTAAAAGCAGAAACAAACTGGGAAACAGGAAAGGAAGATCAGAAAGGATGAAAACCACATGTGTTATTCCCTCACATTCCATTTCCTGTGTGTTATAATTCCAATTACTTATTAGTAGGTTTCTTCCCACCTCATTTATGTATTCAATTATTCATTTGTAACCAAGATCATTTCATTTATTCAACAATTACTCAGAGAGAACCTACTACTTAGTAGGTACTTGTCTGGATTCTGGGTATACCACAGGGAACAAGGCAGTAAGAAGCATCTGTCCTCAAGCCTATTACATGTTATACATGAGGAAACGAGTACCTAAAATAGATAATATCAGATAGTGCCAAATGCATGAAGGCCACAGAGCAGGGTAAGACAATAAGCTGTGCTTGTAGGGTGAGGGCCACTTTTAAATGTGGCAGTCAAGCCTGGCTAGTGTCAGCAATGACCCAGGCCTGGAATGATGAGGAGCCAACCCTGAGGAGTTCCCTAGTATGAGCATTTTGGGCACAGAGAAAGATACGAGGCCCTGAAGTGGGCTGGAAACAGGGCAGGGTGTGCAGGACGGCTGAGCAGTCACTAGGTCAGAAGAAGAGCATCAGGGAAGAGCTCATGTGATGGAGAGCCTTAAAGGAGAGTTCATGGGCCTCCTGCCCCCTTGTATATAGATGCGATTGGTTCATTCTCCCCTTTCACTGTTTCTGAATAGCCAACATCCTCTCCTCTCCAGGAGGTCACTGAATGTGAATGACCAGGGGTGTTGCATCACACATACACCAGTTCTTGATTCCACTGGCGAAGAAGTAGGGCAGTTGAGAGCCATGGCTTTGTCCCAGGTAGCCTTGCTCAGCTCAGCCTTGGCCTCAGCTGGGAACGGAGCACAGTCCTGTTCTCTGATTCTCAGTTCTGCAGGCATTGCCATACCACTGCATCAAGCCGTAGGCTGGAGAGTCAGGTGGAAGCATCAATGTGATAGATGGACGATGTTAAATTAAAGGTACATCAAGGAGGAGGGAGTGCAGAGGGGAAGAAAAGGAATTATTAGACACTCCAGGTCCTTAGAAAAAATCTGCTATCTTCTGCTTCCCAGCCTTGCTCTCCCTATCTTCTCATTTGTGTTCTGTCTCCATCCTCATCACTGTCAGTGTGTAATTCAGAGTTTATCCACCTCTGATGCTCCCTAGCTTCAAAGTGCTTATGCCCTCAGGGATTTACTTTCTATTCTAGGCATTTCTTTATCCTAAAGAGATTTTGTAATGATTCTTTTTAGAGTTAATTTCTTAAAATAAATTTCAGTGACAGCGGTTTAAATAAGTTTTTCACCCATTAAAAAATATTTTTAAAGAATATAGTATGTACCTGATTCTATGGTAGATTTTGGAAATGTTGCTGAATCAGATACTTTGTAAAACTCTCAGCATATTGGGAGAAAAGAACTAACCTGATAAGTATGCAAAAATTAACCGAATATAATTGTGATGAGGACTAAAAATTAAATTACAATGGGGAATGCTGTTATTTTGATGGATTATGGTAGTCTTTTCTAAAGAAGGATTATTTATTCTGAAATTTGAGGCAAGAATAAGAATTAGCCAGGGAAAAGACGGGGCAGGAAATATCCAGGACAGGAAAGTCAGAGGAGGGTATGATTTTCTGGTGGAAGAAATTCATGTTGGAAGTTACTGGAGTGGTATCCTTTAGGAATGGGTAGAAGGTCAGTACGAACTGCAGTAAGAATTGTGATATGGGAGACGAGGCAGATAAGTGGAGGGCATATTATGGAAAGCTTTGAAGATTTATGGAGATTTACTTTTTGTTTCTTAAGAGGAAAGGGAGATATTAAAGAAAGGCCTGAACTATTGTACTGGATCATATCTCTTTCCAGGGATAGGAACTGCGTTTAACAGAGTAGGTGGATGCTGCCTGAGTCTGCTTAAGAACTGATTTCATCGCATGTTCACTTGCTAACAATGGGTGAATGGCCTTTCTAAATTGCCTAGTGACGGGGTAGGGTGGTGAGGGTTGAGACCCTTGACACTTGAGACACTTGAGACCTAGTCCCTTAGATCTTTAGACACATAAAAACATTCCATACAAAGGAACTTATCATTGGCCCTGCACACAGTGGGCAAAAAGCTAAATTTCAAAAAATATAGAAAATAAAAAATAAGACCATTCTCGACTTCATATCATACACCAAAGTTAATTTCAGGCCTATAATCTACCTCAATATGCAATTCAATAAGATAAAACTTCTAGAAATAGGAGAATATCTTCATGATACTGAGGAAGGATAAGCTGACAAGTTTATTGAAAAGGAGAAAGAAAATTATTAATGACAGCAAAAAGGATTGATAAGTTTGATTGCATGAAAAGTGAAAACTATTGTTCATCAAAAGGTCACTTTTAAGAATATATAGAAAATATACACTGTTTTTACTTTAAATTTTAGAGCAGTTTTAGATTTACAAAAATAGTTTCAGAGAAACTACAGAAGGTTCCTGTATATCCCTACACCTGTTTCCCTATTAACATTAACATGATAGATTGGTCCCAACTAATGAAACATATGCACATGGAAACATTCTATGTATGTAGATTGATACACTGCTGTTAACTAAACTTCATTTAGATTTTTAAATGTCTTTAATCGGTTCCAAGATGCCATCTAGGAAACCACATTACATTGAGTTGTTATGTCTCCTTGTGATAGTTTCTCAGACTTACTTTGTTTTTGATGATCTTGAGAATGTTGAGCAGTACTGGTAATTAGCTCTGTACAATTTGGGTTTGTTTGGTGTTTTTCCTTAGGGTTATAATGGGATTATATTTGAGGGATGGGGGAAGACCACAGAGATAAAACACCATTCTCATCATGTCATATCAAGGGAACATGTTCAACTTGATCCCAGGGCTGAGGTATTGGTTGTCATGTTTCTCCACAATAAAGTTCCTCTTCCCCCTCCCCTTTTAGTAAGAAGTGTGCAACCCACAACGCACCTAAGGGATGGGAGTTATGGCTCACCTCTCTGAGGGAGGCAATATCTACATAAAGTATTTGGAATTCTTCTGCCTATTATTTGGAAATTTGTCTTCCTTCCTCCCCTATTTGTGGACTTACACGATCATTTATTTATAGCAATATGGACTCGTGGCTGTGTGTTTTGTACTTTCATTGTGATCCAATATTACATTATGTATTTTGTTGCTCACATAGTTGGTGACCTTCAGTGATCTTTCATTTGGCTCCTGTGTTCATTTTCTTACTTTGTAACCTAAATAATGAAAATTAAGATTTTTTTTTAAATTGTGTTTTTTCCCCACAAAATAAAAAGTGGAGAATTAGCACAGACACCTCGCCTAATGTGATAAACCACTTACTGATGTCAAAAGGACCTAGATTCCTTCCATGGCTGTGTTCAGGGTAAATTTCATCCTAAGGACAGTTTTCTTCCTCATCACAATATAGATTCCAGTGGCAACAGGAGCTTTCACTTCTTTATTTCTCTCCAATAAGAATATTAAAATAATCCTCCCCTGAGCCAGTATTTAAGCCTTCCCTCTGTAACTGAAGAGAGACAGGTGGAGAAAGATGTTGGATTTGCAACCAACAGTGTCTGTTCCATTCCACGCTTGAACTAAACTCAACAGTTAAGTCTCGTCTCTATGAGCATTTAATCCAAGACAAAATGTATTGACAATAAGTTCAAATAAATCTATGAAGACTTACATGGAATTCTATATCTGTGAGTACAGGGACACTAAACAAAGACACTAAACTAAGAACAGCTAGAAGATCCCAGAAAAAAAACATCAAAATTCAGCACTAGCTTGTGTGATGTCCATATTCGAAGGCATGGGTCTGAAAATAAAGGAAGGTAGGGTGACGTGCATAACACGTACATGGAGGAAAATGTGGGAGAAAAATCAGGGCATCATAAAACAATCTCTCTCAGACAAAATGCCTACCACAGGAGGTGTTAAATTAATAAGAAAAAAACCATAAATCATTATGACAAAATTAATATGTATAGTGGGGAAAAAAATCTGCAAAATAAAATGCAGTTGCCAATAGCAGTCCAGGGTGCATAGTGAGAGTAGAGAGAGAGCAGTTCCAAGGTATCTTCAAATAATTACATTTTGAAAACACTCAGAAACATACACCGAGGTTTGATTTCCTGGCTAGTGGATGAACAATTCATTCATTCATTTAACAAATATTTAATGAACTCAAATAATGTACCAGGCACCATGCTAGGTTTTGTGTCTCAAAGACAGCATCCAAAGTGATAAGAATTTAAAAGTGGCATGGAATCAATGAACATTTTTCTTCTGAACTCTAACCATCCCTTTATTAGAAGATTCCTGAAATAATTTCCTCAAAGAACTACTCATTACACATCTTCCATCTTTTCTTGAATTATTGGCATGTTTTCTGACATTTTTTTCAAATCCTTCTTGATCTTGTTTGTCTTCAGCCAGCATCAAGGTAATGAATTGTGGTAATGGTTATACACGCAACTCTGGACATATCCTACAAACCACTGAATTGTGCATTTTAAAAGGGTGAATTTTGCAGTAGGTGAATTATACTGAAACAAAGTAGATATGGAAAAAAATGAACAAGGAAGAACATTGCACGTAGTATCTCATTCCCTATGAGCTTCCGCTCAACCCAGCCTCACCCTATCTTTCTGGAATCACCTACTTGTGTTACAATCCCCCGTGAAACTTCTGGATTTACCACTGGACTAGGGTACTTTGTGTGCTTATGTCATTCTTTTTCTCACACCATTCTCTGCAAATACTCCATTTTCTTTGAGTGTATCAAGAATCAACTTAAATTAATGAACCCTTTCTCCAAAAGAAGGAAGGGGAGAGAACATGTCCATGATGCAAGAACAGTTAGAATTTGCAATCTCTCGATTTGTCTTCCCCATAAAAACTTTACATTTCAGAATTTCCACCACTGTGCTGATCTAGACTGAAACTCAATATTACCCTCAATTCCTATAGCACAGCAAGGACCAGAATAGAACATTAGAGAGGATGGAAAGGCTGAGTGAAATTGAAACCAGAGTGACATGTGTTTCAGATCATGGAATCCACAGACCCTTTCCATATTTCTCCTGACCTAGATACAGGACCATCCCTAACTACCTGTCTCCTGGGTCCTTCCCAGGGGACTCCTGCCTCCCTGTGAAAAGGACTATTCTCCCATCACCCAGGTCACTCTGGGGCTCTCTCCCAAGAGTCCAGACCCAAAAGGCTGGGATCTAGAAGAAAGGAGTTCCTTTTGTTTTTAGATCTGCCATCCTTTTTCTAAAGTAAAATCGTATCTATCTCTGACCCTGCTTTACTTTCCAATGTAGCATTGCACTGTCAGGAAACTGTCATATTCCTTATATGTTTGATTGTTTGGTTTCCCACGAAGACTTCTATATTAGGTTGCTGGGGCTGCCATAACAAAATACCACAGAATGGGTGGCTTAGACAACAGAAATCTATTTTTTTCTCACACTCTGGAGGCTAGAAGTCCAAGATCAAGGCATAAGCAGGATTAATTTCTCCCGAGACTTCTCTCCTTGGCTTCCTCGCTATGTCCTTTGGTGATCTTTCCTCTATACACACATCCCTGGTGTCTCCTTCCATGTTCAAATTCTGCTTCTTAAAAGAACACCAGTCAGAATGGCTTACGGCCCATCCTAATGGTCTCATTTTAATTTAATCACCTCTTTAAAGACCCTGTCTCTAAATATGACCACATTCTGAAGTACTGGGGGTTAGGACTTTCACATATAAATTTTGGGATGGGGAAGGCTCAGATTAGCTCTTAACAGTGTCTTGTGGCCTTACGAGGCAAGACTGCATTTGCTTTGTGTTTTGTTATATCCCAAGTACCAGTCACAACAAGCTCTCAATAAATCAACACAGTTCCTTTATCCTACCTGTGGTAGATAGAATTCTAAGATGGTTCTAAGATTTGCCCCCCTGTATAAATCCTCCCCTTTTAGTGTGGGCAGGGCCTATAACCATGATGGAATATCCTTCTCATGATTAGGTTATGGGATATGCCAAAGGTGAATTAATTTTGCAAATGTAATGAAGGTCCCTGATTGATTGACTTTACGGATCAATGGGGACATGATCTTGGGTGGGCCTTACCCACTTAGATGGGTCCCCTCGAAGAAGAGATCAAGTTCAAAGACAAGACACAAGAAGCAGCAGAGATCCTCTCCTCGCCGCCCTCAAGAAGCAATTTTCCAGAATGAGAAGAGGGCCTCGTGGCAGGGAACCCTGGGTGGCCTCTAGCAGTTGCTTGCCTTTATTCACCACCACAAGGAAGTGAATTCTGCCCACAACCAGTGAGTTGGGAAGAGAACCTCACAGCTCAGACGTGACCACAGCCTGGAGGACAGCCTGAGATCCTGAGTAGAGGAATCAGCTCATCCATGCTCAGAATCCTAAACCATGGAAACTATGATGTAGTAAATGTGTGGGGATTTTTTGTTTTTTTGTTTTTGAAATAGGGTCTTACTCTCTCATCCAGCTGGAGTCCAGTGGTGCAATCATAGCTCACTGCAGCCTCAGACTCCTGAGCCCAAGTAATCCTCCTGCCTCAGTCTCCCGAATAACTGAGTATGCCACCAGGCCCAGCTAATTTTTTAAAATGTTGTAGAAATGGGGTCGTGCTATGCTGCTCAGTCTGGTCTCAAACTCCCAGCCTCAAGCAATCCTCACACCTCAGCCTTTTAAAGTTCTAGGGTTACAGGTGTGAGCCACTGCACCCAGCAATGTGTGTCATTTTAAGCCACTAAGTTTGTGGTAATTAATTACACAGCAATAATAATAATAATAAAACAAATAAGCGAATATACTGTCCCACTATCTTCCTTCCTAAGGGTGACTAATATTTGCAGTGTTCGCATCTTTCAGCTGAGCTCACAACACCTATACAGTCAGGAAACCTCAGCCCCAAAGATCTCCTGACTCTGTAGGAGGTGGACTCTAGGGGAGGGTGTGCAAGGCAGTATTATTTTCTTCTACCGTCTTTTGAAGCTGACCTCAATTTTTAGCTTTTTCATGGATTCTTCAGAGTCCACAGGAATGACTTCCTTCTCCAACTCTATTTATGTGTTATATAACATATGTATATATAATATGTATTATACGTAATACATTTATAATATATAACATATATATTAGGTTTGTCATTAATTTTGATTTGTTGTCTCACTGTTAGCTGCTGTTTGTCTGTACACCTTATCTTTCCAACTGGTGTGTGAATCCCTTCAATTCAGGGTTCTCATGGGCGGCAGTGTGAAAAAGTAGAAGGGTCACGGTCATAGCGCCTGGAGAAAGTGAGTGTGAATTCCAAATCTGCTATTTACTAAAGTTTAAAACTAATTGAACTTCAGAGTCTTTGTGTAATCTTTTTTGTTTCTAAACAAGATTGATAAATGTGACCATGGATGAGAAATAAATACATGTAAATATCCTGCCTTAGAGTAGGGCTCAATAGATGAAACAACTCATATTATTAAATGTCTTTGCACTTTTTTCCACTCATACATTTTTTCTTATATTAGGCATTAGGTAATATTGTAGATTAATTCTAAAATTCATTTTGAAAATTATTCTGGCCAGGCGCGGTGGCTCACGCCTGTAATCCCAGCACTTTGGGAGGCCGAGGCGGGCGGATCACAAGGTCAGGAGATCGAGACCACGGTGAAACCCCGTCTCTACTAAAAATACAAAAAACTAGCCGGGCGTGGTGGCGGCGCCTGTAGTCCCAGCTACTCGGGAGGCTGAGGCAGGAGAATTGCGTGACCCTGGGAGGCGGAGCTTGCAGTGAGCCGAGATTGCGCCACAGCACTCCAGCCTGGGCGACAGAGCGAGATTCCATCTCAAAAAAAAAAAAAGAAAAGAAAATTATTCTACGGGACTTTTTTCTGACTTTGTTTTTATTCAGCCAAATATCCCACTCCTCTTCTTCCTGCCAGAAAACTGTATGATTATCTCAGTGCTTTCTAACTATTTCAACATCTTCTATCCCTGATGAGACAAGGCCTTCCTTTAGAGCAAACGTTCTTTGCTTTATTTATCTCTATGTCAAGCACATAGCTCACAAGGCTGTGTGTTTGATGAATGAATGAATCAAAAAATAAATCATTCAATCAAAAGTGATTGCAAAATCGTTGAAGTGAAGTGTTTCTCAATTTTAATAGGCTTGCCGCAAGAATAGATAGTAATTATTTCCGCTTAAAAGAAGGAAGAGCTTGAGTTTTTGATGGATGGGGTGTGTTTATGTGATACAGAGATTGGTTCTGGGTGAAAACGTTGTCTCACACACTCATTCACCTTTCCTAACATTTCCCTTTGGTGGAAGAAATACTGCATGCCAAATCCTGTTTTTTTTTTTTTTTCTCAATATTCGCAATAGTTTTTTTTTTTTTTTTTTTTTTTTTGAGACGGAGTCTCGCTGTGTCTCCCAGGCTGGAGTGCAGTGGCGCGATCTCGGCTCACTGCAAGCTCCGCCCCCCGGGTTCATGCCATTCTCCCGCCTCAGCCTCCCAAGTAGCTGAGACTACAGGCGCCCGCCTCCGCGCCCGGCTAGTTTTTTGTATTTTTAGTAGAGACGGGGTTTCACCATGTTAGCCAGGATAGTCTCGATCTCCTGACCTCGTGATCCGCCCGCCTCGGCCTCCCAAAGTGCTGGGATTACAGGCTTGAGCCACCGCGCCCGGCCAATATTCGCAATAGTAATGTGAAATGGGACAAGTGACTTATGCTCTAGAGGCCCAGTTCTTTCATTTCCATAAATGAACATGATGATGCTTCCCTCAGAGGACTCAGTCTCTGTAAGATAGATCAGGTGCAAGGAGCAGCACATGGCAAGTCTTCCACAAACACCCATCACCCATATCTTTCACCTACACTCCCTTGTTCTTTCCTTTTTTCCTTATTTCTTTTTTTGTTTTGTTTTGTGTTTTTGAGACAGAGTCTTGCTCTGTCACCAGGCTGGAGTGCAGTGGCATGATCTCGGCTCAGTGCAACCTCCACCTCCTGGGTTCAAGTGACTCTCCTGCCTCAGCCTCCCGAGTATCCGGGAGTACAGGCGTGCGCTGCCACACACAGCTAATTTTTGTATTCTTAGTAGAGATGGGGTTTTACCATGTTGGCCAGGATGGTCTCGATCTCTTTACCTCATGATCTGCCCACCTCGGCCTCCCAAAGTGCTGGGATTAGAGGCGTGAGCCACCACGCCTGGCCTCCTTTGCCCTTTCTATACGGGTACTACAAGGTTATCTGCCTGGAACCCACAGACCAGCTTCTTATCATTAATGAGGACTTAGCAATCATTTCAGTGCTAACTTCCAGTTCACAAGGTTGACATTCTGAATGTTTCTGAATATATTATTTATTTTTCCCAGGCTCTGGGCAATTACCAGCCCTCTGTAAGCTTAAGTTGCTAATCTATGAAATGGTGATGAGGATATCTCTGCCATAGGGT
This sequence comes from Theropithecus gelada, assembly GCF_003255815.1. Classification (NCBI taxonomy): domain Eukaryota; kingdom Metazoa; phylum Chordata; class Mammalia; order Primates; family Cercopithecidae; genus Theropithecus; species Theropithecus gelada. The sequence continues at coordinate 4,613,658 of NC_037680.1, forward strand.
TATTGTGAGGTTGGATGTGGTCATTCATAAATTAGGGTTAATATTTTGAAATAAGACACTTGAGTGAGAAATGTTGTCTCCTCCAGAATCCTCATAAAATATTACTAGACCATCGTAGCTATTTTTTATAAGGTGGAGGTTGGGTGTGAGGCTCCATCACATAGACGTCATGTTGATAAACTGGAGTTCAATCCTGGGACTTTAGAACACAGAACACCACACTGTCATTTCTAGCATAAAAAATGGCAAGTGTTGCCAGACACTTAAATAAAAACTCTATTTGTACCTTATAAGAATATACACACTACCTGAAAATGAATGACCTTTTCCATTATGAAAATAATAAATGCATCCAATTTAGATGAGATAAAGGTGGAAAACTGACTATTTTCTATTGAAATAGTGAGAGAGAGAGACTTGAAACATTTGCATTTTAATAAAGCATTTGTAGGAAAATCTGTGACCAAAAAATAAAAATAAAGAATAAAAGAAAAAGAAAGAAAATAAAAGAAAAAGAAAGAAAATAAAAGAAAAAGAAAAAACGGAAGGAAATTAAAAAACAAACAAACAAAAACGATCAGCATTTGATTAATCAAATGACCAAATTCTGAGAGGCATGAGTATTTTTCTTGCACATTCCCCCCTCTCTCCATCCCTCAGCAGGAAGGAGATTTCTACATAGTGATTTTCGCTGACTTTCTTAAATCCTTCTGCAGAGGGGCTACTGCATATGATTTCTATCAACCCTTTGTAAACATACAGTTTTTGTTTCTGAATTCTCCCTGAGATTATCATTTGCTTTCCTGTCATGATCATTCTTGAGAGCACAAACACTGAAAATATGTGGGCAAGGAAATAACACAAGTCAGTTTTCCAGACTGCCCCCTGGACACTGTCTCCCAATACTTGAAGGGCCATTGAAAGAGAAACAGCTGAACTTCAGTACACCAGTTTTTCATCATTGCATCATATAACTTCTAATAGCCTGAGCTTCTCAGGAAGGAAATATACAGCTTTGCAAAACAGTAGTCTCCTTGCTGCTAATTGTGTTCCAGCAGAAACTAAATGATACTGCATTTTTAAGTAGTCAAGAGGGTAGGTTATGTTCTTCCAACATAAATGGCCCTATGGACTGAAACACACACACACGTGTATAAACTTATACGTAACTCTCTAAAAGCAAAGAAAGGAAACACAGAGGGGAGGGAGGAGATAGTAATTGCTGTTATAAAAAAACTACTTGAGACTGGGTAATTTATACAGAAAAAAGGTTTAAGTGACTCACATTTCCATATGACTGGGGAGGCCTCAGGAAACTTACAATCATGGCAGAAGGCAAAGAGGAAGCAAGGTACATCTTACATGGCAGCAGGAGAGGGAGAGAAAGAGGGCAAGTGCCACATTTTTAAACCATTGGATCTTGTGAGAATCACACACTATCACAAGAACAGTGAGGGAGAAATCTGCCCCCATGATCCAATCACCTCCCACCAGGTCCCTCCTCTAACCTATGGGGATTACAATTCAAGATGAGATTTGGGTGGGGACATAGAGCCAAACCATGTTAGTTGCTCCTGTAATTCCTACAGGTGTGGCTCCTCCCAGTGGAGAGCCATCTCCATTTTGTACTTCACTTTTGTCACCTCAGGGATTCTTTTGGTGCCTGCTATCTCTCTCTCATTGTTTCTGTCGCCCTCTTGCACATGTTATCCTGGTATTTGGATTCAAAAAGCGGGCAGCAAGTAATCTGCTTCCTAATGAGCTTCCCTTTGTTTCCTGATCTCAGTTTTCTATTACAGCTTCTCAAAGCATTATCAATCACTTATCTGTGAATAAAGCTGCAAATTTTGTTTTTTTCTCCCTGTTACTCTTTCTACTTTCTGTGCTTCTTTTGAGTGAGAACCTCAAAGGAAGGTTAAGTGATATGATTCAGTCAGTAGTTACTTGCCGCCATTAAATGCTGAACACTTGTGTTTGTAAAATTATATGAAATCTTACTTTGTTTGACCTTTATAACCTCCTGCATAGTTGTTAAGGTAGAAGCCATTATCCTGTTTTAAAAATGATGATGTTGAGACATACTGAGGTTGAGATGCAGAACAAGTTTCAAAGTCAAGATTTAAATTTGTATCTTCAGAATGGAGGTTCAGCAATTCCAACTTGAGATTCTGCCAATTAATATCACTTCGTTTCCACTCAAGGTTAATCTCAGGTGACACTCACCAGGACACGGTGAGACTGAAGTTCCCAGCTGAACTGAGGAGGTAAACATTCACAAGATGAAATATGGACATGTGACTCTGGGATTTTGTAGGAACTTAGAGAAACGGGGCTAAAGAATTTGCTTGAGTCTGAGCCCATTGGACATAGAAATCCAAGGGCGAGGGAGCCTGAAAGCTATTTGGGTCACATTTAAAGTCATATCACACTAAAGCCCGGGACTCAGTAGTGCTCAGTAAGTTTAATTACTTTACCTTTTAATCCATTCTGATGTTAACATTAAGATTTTCAAATTCTGCATTTCTCTTAGTGAATTCTCTTTCATCACCAGTTTCTCTGCTATTTCTTTATCCAATACTCTTTTAAAGAAGGCAGTAAAAGACTGATCAGACCATCAAATGTTATCTCTCCCAAGAGGATGCACCTTGTAACAGGCTTAAATATCTTATAGGGAAGAAGTTCAACTATAAAGGTACAATTTGAGTCAGAGGACATAGACAGAAACAACTGTAAGAGACAAAAAGGCTTATGGGGAGGAATAAATCAATGAATATACAGAATGTTCTAGCTGAGCTATCAGCTAACAACTGGGTACCTTCAATCTATCGATCGGCATGCTTAGGCACTGGGAAGAAATAAGATAAATATGTCTTGTCTTAAAACGGGGATGCATATGAACGTTTTATCTGCTTCAATTCTACAAACATTTACTGAAGGTCTACTACACACCAAGCCCTATGTTAGGAAAAAGGATACAAAGATCAGATAGAGACTCTTCTCCTCCATCAGCAATTTCAGGAAGTGGGGGGCTTTCTCTGGATTTACATACAACTCTCCTCACTGTGAGATCCTGGTGATACTGCTGGTGGAAAAGACTATGAAAGTGAACCCTCCCCTCAACCATGACTGTGGCCCCAGGAGCTTCTCATCTCCAGCTACCCCATGCTGGGGCTCTAGCAATTTTTAAAAATTCCTTGTTACTGCTCCCCGGGTTGATGGTGTTCCATAGGTTCTACTCCAGAAGATAGAGGGAGAGGAAGGGTTAGAAGTCAGCATGTTCTTGGCTGCTTCTCCCAACTCCCACCCAGATCAGCACCTTCCATGTCTCCTGCGTCAGCAGCCCCTGTGCCCCTAGTCTCTCTGGTATCCATCAATACCAGCTCCACTTCTTCAGGAGGGGACCAGTGACATCAGAGTGCCATGGCAACCCAGATGCTAGCTTTACCTCAGGGACCCAGATCAATCATTACTTGTGTCCACCTAAAAACACTAGATCGTGTTTGAAACTGTTTTGGAAACATATTTTCTATCTTTTAATGCATAATGGTGGTTGTCATCACTACTGTCACTATCATTCTCATTATCTCAGAGAGATCTAAGCACAGTGCTTGAAAATATGTATGTTTAGGAAAAGGATGCACTAGTTAGTGTGTCCCGTCTCTATTCATTGGCACTGCAATCCCACCTATGGGTAAAAATATGGGTAAAATCCCATATTTAAATAGGTTTCTAATAAGACTTAATCTTATCAATACATAATAGATTGATTTCTAACAAGATGTAATATCTTATAAACATATAATAAACCCTGCTGGATTTGTAACAATTTGCCCATGGCTTACAAAGTATTTACAATTCTATCAATTTATTGGTTTTGTTTATGTAGACTTGTGCTGTACAAAAATTGCAAAGTGTGTGTATATTCTCAATTATGTCAATATTTCCATTTACGGTTACTCCATCTTCCCCATCTTTTTTTAAGCTAATTCTTCCCAACTTTGAGGTTAAGTACATATTCTGTGCATTTCTTTATTTTTAAGCTTTTGCTTTTGAAATAATTCTAGATCTATAGGAAGTTGTAAATACGGTAGAGAAAGGTCCCATTTGTAGGACTATGTTATCTTTTTGTCACCTATTTACATTGGTAACCACTGTCCCAATCAGGATACAGAACATCCCATCCCACAAGGATCTTCTTCCTTCTACCCTTTATAGTCACACCCACTTCCTTCCCCTCCACCATCCCTAAGCCCTGGAAGCTATTAGTTTATTCTCTCTCTCTCTTTTTTTTTTTTTTTTTTGAGACAGTCTTGCTCTGTCACCCAGACTAGAGTGCAGTGGTGCGACCTCGGCTCACTGCAACCTCCGCCTCCCAGGTTCAAGCAATTCTCCTGCCTCGGACTCCTGAGCAGCTGGGATTACAGGTGTGTGCCACCACACTGGGCTAATTTTTGTATTTTTTAGTAGAGATGAGGTTTCACCATGTTGGCCATGCTGGTCTCGAACTCCTGACCTCAGGTGATCCACCAGCCTTGGCCTCCCAAAGGGAGGGATTACAAGCATTAGCCACCATGCCTGGCCTCCATTCTCTATTTTTAAAATTTTGTCATTTCCAGGAGGTTGGGTCGTAGAATCATTCAGTCCATGACATTTTAAAACTGGCTTTTATCACTCAGCATATGCCCTTGAGATCCATCTGAGTTGTTGAGTGTAACAACAGTTTGCCCTTTTAGATTTCTAAGTAGTATTCTGTAGCTTTAAGGTATTGAGGCTTGTTTAGACAGTCACCTATTGAGGGGCCTATTGGTTTTTCTCAAATTTGATTATTACAAATAGTTACAGCAATTATGAACATTAAAATTAATTAATAAGGGAAAATACTTGTCCTTCAGAGTAGAGATATAGCCATTAAAAATCTTAAAATAACTAAGGCCTATCTTCTTTATTACCAAATATATATAAAGTGAGACAGGCTGGTGCAATGGCCATTTATGTGTTAACTTGGCTAAGCTCTAGTCATTTAATCAAACTCTAATATAGGTTTTGCCAGGAAGGTAGTTTGTAGACGTGATTGAAATCCATAATCAGTTGACTTTCAGTAAGGAAGATTATTCTAAACAATCTAGTTGGGCCTGAGCCAATCAGTGGACAGGCTTCAAGAGCAGAACTGAAGCTTCCTTAATGAAGACACTTTATCTGTGGACAGCAGTTTTAGCTCCTGCCCAGCCATCCTTCCAGCCTGTTCTTCCTGAAGTCCTGTCATACAAATTTTAGACACGTATAACCAGCCACCATCATTGTGTGAGCCAATACCTTGCAGTAAATATTGTAAAATAGGTCTCCTACTAGGTTGCTTCTTTGGCTGAACCTCCACTGAACAGGCTAGGAGATACCTTAGTGATCATTTAGTCCAGTGCATTTGCCAAATATTCAGTAGTCTCAGAACTTTTGGGATAACTTTGAAATCATCTCTGAAAGCCCATTTTGTAATGCAGATGCACAGGAACATAGGTGGGTTGCTAGAATGTTTCTGGTTCAAGTCACCTCTCCACTTCCAGGTCAGGTACAGCCAAAGAAACTCCATGTGTTACTTTCAGGAAAGTTTTGAATAGAAGACCCTGAAATCAGAAAAGATTTCTAATTATTCCTCTCATCTATCAAAATGAAAAAGGCTACGGCCCTGAATAATTCGTTGTGTGTTTAAAGCTCACTGCTGGTTGTAGATTAGGAAAAATTGATACTTTATACAGTTTTAATTAGTCAATGAATTAGCCATTTCTATTAAAATTTAAAAATGAGAGAAAATATCCAAAAATCCTGCTTCTCTCTCACAAATATACTGCGGCATGAATATTAGAATGTAAGTGCAAAGATGTGGAATATAAAACTGCTTTCAATGACAGAAAATTGGAAATGGCCTAAAATTATGTAAGTGGTAGGACTGTACATTCATTGTGTGGATTCTTTTAGGTGGTTAAATGGAGGGAATTGTATTGATGAATGCTGGCCAAATTAATATTGATCTCATATTTTCTTCCACACAGCCTAATTTCTTTGTTAAGTTCCATCTTATTTTGGGGAGTGGGGAATGTTTTCAGTTGTGAGGACTGACCCATTTGTGCAGCTTTTTCCTGAAGTAAAAGTGAAAGAAGAAATAGAGAGCGCTGTCTGCAGGATGCCAAAAACTATCGTTGCTCCCTCTACAAATCACCTCTCTTGTGTTGGCGATGATTAGGCAGAGGTAGAATTCAAGTTTGGTAGGACAAAGAGAATCAACGTGGTTGCCATTTTCCAATGTGTTCAGGGTCACAAGCATTTGTGACTGAACAGCTGATGTTGTTCTTGTGGTTTGTATGTATATTATATATGTCGGACAGCATATATTCCCATTCAAAAGGCAGACAGGTTGTTGTTTGGTTGTAGTTTATATATCAGGGGGAAAAATTGATATTGACATTGTCTCAATATAAATATAATTGTGACATATCCACAAGTGACATGGCTGATATGACTTCTATCATGTTTCATGTTCTATTACATTTTTGACACTGGAACACTCGTGACCACAAACCCAAGACATTACATTGAGACAATGAGGAATGCACATTCTCCCCAGCTCTTGGTCTCTACCTTTCTCTCTTACTCTCAATGCATTGGGAAATGTGAACAAAACTGCATCCTACTTGGTAGGGTGCAAGTAGGATGGATGAGTAGGGTAATAGAGCCAAAATATAATATACTCCTAAGTTCTGTTGTACTCTGTATTATTCATTGTCTGTATTATTCAATGTCTGCAGTAGCCTTTTGTTTTAGGAGAAGACATGGAAAGCTCTTATTGTTCTTAGATGTTTTCCTTTTCCCTAGTCCCCTTGACTGGTAATAGGAAAGCAGAGACAAAGGCAAAAATTAAAGTGGGGACCCTTTATTTGTGAGGTGCAAGTCCAGGGTTGTGATGGTGGGGAAGAAGGAACATGGGGCCAGGAAAAAACTGAAAAGCAGCCAATGCAATGTGTTACCACTTGGGCAATGTACATCACTAAAAAGCCAAAGAGGAATTGAGGGCTGAAACTGCGAATCCTAGCAAGTAGCTCACTTCCCCAAGGTGGGACCATGCCTTCAGCAGTACCAGCTCTTCCAGGGATGATCTAAGAACGGGGTTCGGTAATCTCTGAACACCTCAGCCAAGTGCCTGGAGGAGAGGGTTGAACTGGACTGAACTGTCTGCCTCTGATACAGTGGAACTGGAGGTTTGCTTTGGTATTCATTTTAATCATATTTTGCCAGCATAAAACAAGTAGGGGGCAAAAGCAGTGTGATTCACCTCCTGCCCCCCAGCCCCATCTGGATCTTGACTGTGAGTAGAATGCCATTGTCACCATCCTCACATGTCTCTGAGACCACGCCCCCTTGGCTCTGTCAGAGGCCTGAGTGAGGTTTGTGTGATTCTGGGTAATATTTCTGTCCCTTATCTTCTCCTGTTGGGCTACTGGCTGTGGGTGACCTTGGGTTGAAGTTCCTGAAATTCCTCCATCTGTAAAATGTGAAATATGATGCCTTTGACCTACCTCGGTGTGATAGATGGCTCTGGACTGTATGAGATCTAATGAGTTAACATTTACAAAATGCTAGGAGCTATTTGAGAGAATGGCATTCTCTAAGCACAAAAGATTGTTATTCATTACCCAGAATGCATACAAATAAAAATAAGAGCGTTTCAGAATAGGAAGACTGATGCAGGGAGCTGTATCTGCCCTGTGTGAAAGACAGGTTGGAGATTAATTCAACGGATAAACTGTTTTTAAAACCTGGCAGTTTCACGCTAATGAAAAAGAGGCCCACAGACTATATTTTGGTCTAGTGGTCACAGCAGAACTGGAAATGTCAAACTGGCATGATTCACTTCCAGTGTTCCCTCTCAGTTTTATTGAATACCTTCAGGCTATGCAGCCTAAGATTTCTGGAAGGAAAATTACACTGTATGTAAGTGTAATCATATGAAGAATACAGTCTTCTGCATCTGTATCACTCATAATAGATGTGATGTAGAGGCGGCCGCCACCAGAGATCAGACATCTGATTACACAGCTCTGGTGCTTTCCAACTTGGCTTCCTCACCAGTCAAGTTTAACTCTTTCACTATGCACTCTGCTAACCAGATAATATGATATATTGTATTCCCTGAGTGTAGCCTGCTGATGGAAGAACTTACACCTATTAATTTATAATAGTCTCTTTCTCTCTCTCCATCTATATGTATAATGTGTAAATAGATGTATGTATATATGTGCATATATATTTATATATGTATATATGTGTATTTATATGTATATGTGTGTATATAGGTGTATATGCATGTATATATGTATATACACACAGATATAAATATCTATATATATTTATATTTACAGGATATAAATATAAGTATATGTAGCTTATGTCTCTATCTTGGTTTTCTATATTGCTTCTTACATTACAAAGGGCTTTCATCTCATATACTTCTTGTGATTTGCCAATTATGTATTTGAACATAATTTACAATTGTATTTATTTTATGAACAAAGACTATGTATATGCCAAATGCTGACCCAATTACTAAAGACACAACAAAACTTCTGGTTTCATGGAGCTTGTATTCTAAAAGGAAAAGTAAAACAATAAAAAGTAGAGATCCAGATGGGCCAAATGCTAGATGGGCAACTGATCAAGTTACCATGATAGAGAGTGAAAGGACAGAAGGGCTATATTTGATAGAATAACCAAGGAAGGCTTCTTAGAGGTCAGACATGAGCAAATTTGAAGGCTGAGAAGTCAGCTGTGCAAAGACAGAGGGAAAAATCACCTTCAGTAGAGTGGGCAGTAAATACAGAGGCCTCGGGAAGCAATAGAGCTTTGTACTTTAGGGGCTGGAACAAAGGCCAGAGGCCTGGAGCAAGTGGAACAAAGAGATGAGATGAGGTCTTAGAAGAAGCTTTGCAAGCCCCAGCATGGGGGTTGTAATTTATTCTTCATGGGATGAGAGGCCCTAGGAAGACTTTAAGAAGGAGATTGATGAGATTCTATTTAGTAGGGTGTCCATATGTCCTGGTTTGCCAGAGATGGCTCCAATTTATGAGTGTTGTCATGGGGAAACTGCTAATATCATCGTTTCACTCTCAGAAGTGTAGATTTGTGTGGCACATTGTATAGTCACTCTAAGCAGAAGGGGCAAGAGTAGAAGCAGACTGTTCCGTTAAGAGAATACTTCAGTAGTCCTGGTGAGGGATGATGTTGACCTTCACCAGTAAGGCTGCTGCAAAAAACTACAGGCAAATAAAGGCTTAACAGTTTTTCTCAAATCGCACAGCGACTGGAACTGGAGCTAGGGCCACTTTCTAAGTCGCGTGGATCTTAGCCTCCAGGTTTTTGTTGTCCTCACTTATAGTATCAACTCATAATTGTGGCACTATTTAAATGTGAATTTTCGCTAAGTTAATTTTTCATACAACTGACTATGAAACTGTGTGCATTAGGAAGAGGGGTAAAGCAGGCAAGGTGGAGAGGGAATACTCGGGAGGAGGGAGTTGCTATTTTATTTTGGATGATAAGAGAGGAGATACACGGAAGCAATAGAACCCTGAATAGGTTTGGAAGGCAGAACCTAGAGAATTTGCACATGAATTGGATCTAGGCTGGTCAAGAAAAAGGATGAATCCAAGAATGTCGAGTGTTTCAGCCTCAGCAACTAGAGAGGAGTTCAATTTCAAGATTATAACAACATTTAAGAAGAAATTTTGTTACAACCCTGAAATTCTTAACTCAAGCATCCTGGGTATTTATTTACTTATTCTTAATGGCTCAGCTTTGTTTTTAACTATATTGTAAGGAAAGGGACCAAAACTGAGCTATCTGATTACATATCCCTTTACTGAATGACCCCAGGGGACTCTGCCTTAGAAGCTGTTACTTCTACCTTTTCCATCTCTTCAATCTCTTTTCTTCTGGACTGTGGAATGTCAGCCATGACTGTTTGCTTCCAGCAGCCAGGGTCTCATCCCATTGGTGATTGGTCCCCCAGCTTTTGAACAGTTGGTTGGTTGAATGCACTACTATCTATACCTTTTAGTTATATATGATCCTACCTGACTGGGATTTTTAATTGCAAAAATTAAAAATGTAGAAAAAATGAGATCACACTTTGGGCAAATGCATAGAGAGACCTACCCATCATTAGCATAGATCTATTGATATGCTTATGAAATTCAGGATAAACATTATGGTTCACATTTTCATCTCCAATCCCAGCTTGCTGAGAAGTCGTTGCCAGTTCTTAATCCCTGACACTTCTTCTTCTTCCTCTTCTTCTTCTTCTTCTTCCTCTCCTTCTCCTTCTCCTCCTTCTCCTTCTTCTTCTTTCTTCCTCCTTCTTCTTCTTTCTTCTCCGCCTCCTCCTCCTCCTCCCCCTCCTCCTCCTCCCCCTCCTCCTCCCCTTCCTCCTCCTCCCCCTCCTCCTCCTCCTCCCCCTCCTCCTCCTCCTCCCCCTTCTCCTCCTCCTCCTGTCCTTCTCCTTCTTATTCTTCTTCCTCCTTTTTTTGACAGAGTCTTGCTGTTGTCACCCAGGCTGGGGTGCAGTGCTGCAATCTCGGCTCACTGCAACCTCCGCCTCCTGAGTTCAAACGATTCTCCTGCCTCAGCCTCCAGAGTAGCTTGGCTTACAGGTGCCCACCACCATGCCAGATTAAGTTTTATATTTTTAGTAGAGATGAGGTTTCACCATATTGGCCAGGCTGGTCTCAACCTCCTGACCTCGTGATCCGCCCGCCTCATATTACTTAAAAAACAAAACAAAACAAAACAAAACAAAAACCAAAAACTTAAGATAGGGCTTCACACCATGATTTAGTGAATATAAATTAACCAACCACGTGGAAGAAAATTGTTAAATGCTCCATATTCTTGTCCTGCTCCCAAGAGAAGGATTACTCAGCATCCGGCCTGTTTGTCAGCGTCTTTCATTCCCCTCCCTGCGCCTGCCCTCCCAGCTGCTCACACTAACAGCTGCAGACCTTCGCACCTGCAGCCCTACCCCGTCTTGCCTGGTCCCAGAGCCAGTCACTAACAAAACTAAAGCGTTTCTTAGTTGCTTCAATCCTGCATGTTCCAGCAGAGCTGGGATACGGTTACCCATCTCCTATTGTTTATACTGCTTTACCAAATCTAAAGTGTCTCTAATTACAGGATTGAAAATTATGTTAACTGCCTTTCTCCAAGTGAAGGATTAAGTATGTTTTTTCTGTCCTTCATTCTGCTATATTTCTCAGCCAATTCAGCTGATGAGTGCCTGTGTCCTCATCTAGATCTGAACATTAAGTAAGTCTCTGTGTATTACAAATAACTATCAATACTGCAGATAAGGCATTCCTTCCATCCCAGGTTATAGATGCTATTGATTTAGTCATTACTTTCTGAATTTCTCATTTTCTGGGCTTGAAGATTTGCTTTGCCCAGCGTTTGTGATAATTGTGTTGCTGAATTTTAAATAGAGTCCTCAGTCAACCCTGCATCACATCCTGAGCGGAGAGTAACAAGAGCATTGTTTCCATTTTCCAGTGATCAACTTCTGTTTCAGCTTAAAGAAAATCATTAACTGTCCTGTTTGTGGGTGACATTTGACCACTAATTTGCTAAGTGTGGGCAGAGAATGTGCTATACATTCTCGCTCCATTTTTAAAAACAGAAATTGCTCAAGGGAAGCCTCACGCCAACAGGGTTCTAGAAACAGGGTATGGGAATATATAGGTTTGAACCTGCTCTTTATTTAGAGAGACCACACAATTTCTAGTGAAAATCAGGTGTGAGAGGAAGCAGTCTCCTGAAAAAATCAAGGCAAAGGGACAGTGTTCAGCAACCTTACATGGAGAAGCCTGGTAGACAGGAAAGCTTTGTTTGTATGTTTGTTTAATTGTTGTGTGTGTTTTTTTTTTTAATTGAAGGGGAGCTTGTTTTTCCCCTTCTCATGCAGGAGTGGCATAGATTTGGTTTACTTTTGGTGCCAAATAATAACCCAAAGAAGAATCCCTCTTTCTATAAAGAGCCCATACTGAAGACTTCTGGCAAAAAAATATATATATATATTAAATATATATATATTAAATATATATAAATATATATTAAATATATATATTTAATATATAAAAATATATTAAATATATATATTAAATAAAAAAATATATATATATATTTTTTCCTCTGCCAGTGCCATCAGAGCAAAGATGGAAAATATCAGGACTGACATACAGTACCTGCTCTCCCGTCAACCAGTTTATGAACTAAGGCAGGTTACTTAGCCACTTTGGATTCAATTAGCTACAACATTTGCATAATCCAATGTTTCTTTTAGCGCCAGAATTTCTAAGATAAACAAGTACTTATTGCTTTGTTTAAAGTATTATTGATACTGAAATCTATCAAAAGACTATTGTTCTGTGGGAATAATAAGGAACTGAATCTGTATTAGGCGAATGAAAGCCTGTTTATGGAAAATTACAGAATATATGAGGCGACCCAAAAGCAGGGTGTTTAAATGAGAATACTGGCCTTTTGAGAATAAGAAAGAAAAATGGTAAATATATTTAGGATTAGTTGTGTAACATGCTCACTTGTTGTTGTCTATTTCCAGTGGCAGCAAAAGAAAATGAAGTTTGGCCCCAGCCATTCATACCAGGCTCCCTCTCCAAACTGTAGAGAATGTCAGTGACTACAGGAATAAGGTAGAGAATAAGATGTTGACTTCGGGTGTCAGGCTCTGTGTGACCTTGGGAAAGTCAGATATATGTTTGTCTGGTTTTTTTTTTTTTCCCTCTATAAAAAGGGAACAGATAACAGAAAATATTTAGTAAGGTTGTTGTAAGGATTAAATAAAATAATTGTAAAGCACAGAGCATAGCACCTGGTACATAATGAAAATTCAACAAACATTAATCACAATGATGATATTGGTAGTGGTAGTAGTGGTGGTGGTGATAGTGATGATAATAACTTTATTTAAAACTAAACCTCATTGGTGTTGTTTACAATGTGAACTGATACAGCTGAGGAGGTATCATAGGAACTTCTCAGTGTTCAGAATACATTAAAAGGTACATCTCCCTTTCTAGACTCCTTCTTTTGAGATTTTACTAAGCACTTCTTAATGCCATCTGCCCCAAACAAATCACTATATCCCTATGAGGCATTGAAACAGTATATACAAGTTGTGTGTAATCAGAAAATTATAATATTAACATAGGGACAGAAATCAGGCTTCCACTTAGTACAAGGAAGCTGATTCCAAGGCAGTTTACTATGGTTTGGCCATGTGCTCATTTCTCCCTGTGTTTAATTGGAAGGGATTTATTGATTTGTTGGTCTGGCCTGCTATGGACCAGACTCTGTCATCTTTCTTTTTCCCCACCCAACCATCTTTATATTGAGTCTTACAGTGACCTGCTATAGAAAAGTTATGCTGTGACTTGCAGCACCCCTTCCCTTTTCCTTCAGGACTAATATAAATTACTACTCTGTCATATGTAAGCAGCAGCATGAGGGGCTGGAGTTACATGTCAGAGCAAACAAAAATGCCCAATGACATAGGTTGAAAACATTTAAATAACTAGAGGTAACTGCGATCTTGTTTCTGGGCATGATGGATGGTCTTTGATAATATACAGCTGTGAGCATTTCAATTGTCCACAGTATCCCATCCTGGCACATCCCTGGCACATTGCTAGCCCATTTCATAATTAAGCATTTGCTTCTTTCTCCTCGGCCCACAAGACAAAAAAGAAATACTATTATAGAAATAAAATCAGTGATTTATTGTTGTTATTTCCCACACCTCCCAGTAAAAGTTATGATATATGGTGTGGTAATACATTTTATTGATACACCATGTCAAATGAAATTGCTAGTGTGTAGAGAAATTGAGAGGCCTGCGAATGGGTATGTGTAAATATTCTTCTATCAGCCAAATGTTTGCAAATGGGGAACCAATGGTAATGAAAGACAGAATAAAACAACACTTAATAAGCCAAGTTGGACATAGATTTAAGAAAGTATAATTCTCAGTAGTATCCATGAATACCAAGATGGCTTCTCCATACAGAAATTGGTCTGTATCATTCTTTGAGGATGAGAAACCTAAAACCATGATTCCCAATAATTTTAAATTTTGTAATAACTAGAATTAAGTGGCCAATTTTGTTATTCGGTCACATAATTTTTTTTTTTAAATAATTAGATCTGTTATCATCACTGTTTCATAATAAAAACAATGACTTACCAAAAAGAATTTTTTAAAAAACATTGAAAGTCCTTTATATGTTTATTGGCCACTTGTATGTCTTCTTCGCTAATTGTCAGAGAAAGCCAAATCAAAACCACAATGAGATACCATCTCACACCAGCCAAAATGGCTGTTATTAAAAAGGCAAAAACAAACAAAAACAAAAAACCAAAAATAAATAAAACAGATGCTGGAGTTGCTTTGGAGAAAAGGGAAGGTTTTTTCACTGTTGGTGGAAATATAAATTACTTCAACCATGGTGGAAAGCAATTTGGAGAATATATCCAGAGAAAAGAAAATTGTTCTACCAAAAAAACACCTGTACTCGTATATTGATCACAGTGCTATCCACAATACCAAAGATAAGAAATCAATTTAGGTGTCTATCAGTGATGGACTGAATAAAGAATATGTGGTACATATACAACATAAAATACTGCCCAGCCTTAAAAATATGATTAAATCATGTCCTTTGTGGCAACATGGAAGCAGACTGAGGCCATTATCTTAAGAAGATTAACAAAGGAACCGAAAATGAAATATCACACGTTCTCACTTATAAGTGGGAGCTAAACACTGGTTATTCATGGACGTAAAAATGGGAACAACAGACATTGGGGAGAGATGGAGGTAGGCAGGGGCTGAAAAACTACCTACTGGGCTTGATGCTCACTACCTGGGTGGCAGGATCATTTGTACCCCAAACCTCAGCACCACGCAACACACTCATGTACCTCCCAAACCCAAAATAAAAGCTGACATTAAAAAGAAAATGAAAAAGAAACTCCTTTAAATAGATTACATGGAACTACTTGAAAAACTCATCATGTTGTCCTTATGTTTTTATTTTTGCTATAGATGTAAAAGTTTTTATCTGACTTGCACTACTCCACAGGGCAGCATTTGAAATTCATGATGCTTGTGTTGGTGCCTGTATGTCACCAAGAGTCAGGGGTTTATATTCTCATTCCTGACTCTTGGCGAGATTAATTTCCACCCCTGGCTCCATGGGCAGTCATGGCACTGGTATGTATTCAACAGGGCACTGCTCAGGATGAAGTTTTCAAAGTTTTGTGCTAGCAGGAAGACCCTTCTAGACTTACCAGCACATGCATGCTCTTAGCACAGAGGATGCCTCTGAGGGGGGAGCCACCAGTGAGGCCAATCAAGGGGACACTCAATACT
The DNA here is from genome assembly GCF_003255815.1 of Theropithecus gelada. Lineage (NCBI taxonomy): Eukaryota > Metazoa > Chordata > Mammalia > Primates > Cercopithecidae > Theropithecus > Theropithecus gelada. The sequence goes on from NC_037680.1 coordinate 4,629,142, forward strand.
TGACAAAGCAGAACCCCATTGTTTGCTATGGCACCTGTATTTCACAGTGCACTCAAAAGCAGCTTTTTATTTAGCAATTTTGGGGGGACTCCATTGCTTTATCTTACAGCTACTCAGTACCTGGCGTAATACAGCCATACTATCATTTTTCAAACCATTAAATGTTAACTTCATTTGCTTGTATGAATTATGCTTTGCTCTTTTAGTTTTGTAATGAAAAATAAGTACAGGTTATGCAAGCAATAACCCCTGTGTACGCAGCAGCTATCTTTCTAAACGGTTTATTATGCCACAGTCTGGTACTCCATTAAATATAGATTACAGACTGCTGAATAAATGAATATCAACTAAGCGTCCCCATCCTTCTGTACATATCAATGCAAATAATGAATTGTGGCATCTCATGAAAATGGAAAACTAAGAAGAGTGGGTCAAGAAGTAATTACACATTTGTCTTATCTCATGCTTCTTGCCCTCAAAACAGCTGAATACATCATGTGGTGGAGGGGATGGTGCAAAGATATGTCTGATCTGTTATTATCAGTAAAAGCATGCCCTCTATTCTTGTTTTCTTTCTCCTCACAAATTTTTATGTGGGAGGGGCCACCTTGGACCTAGTATTCACTCCTGTTTACTTTCACCAAGCTCTATGAAGTAAGACCTGAAAGCTTCATCATAGCTATTTGAAAAGAGAACATGTTGTCATGTAATTATCCCTGTATCACACTTGGTGCTTGGGTAGGCACTTGCCTCTCTTCACCCATACTGAAATTGGAAACTTCTGAGCCAAAGAAAATAGGACAATGCCATGGCCCAAAAATGAATGGACATTTCTATTGCTTCTCTTCGTCTCTGACTTGAGACTGGTCGCTTCAGTTAGCCTTCCTTCTAGAGGTCTGCGGTGCTTATTAATTCACTCACATTTTAAAGGACGCTTATTTAACAGGAATGAAAAAATAAGGAAGAATTTGTCTTCTGGGAGTTAATACCTTGAGTGGCAGTCTAGCACAGAAGGTGTCTCTTAGTTTACACTTTGAGAGGATAAAAAGTGATGTAAATCAATTTTAGTTTTCAGTGCAAGGATTACGTCTACTGAAGAGCAACATAGGTGGTTTTGGTAGTTTAAATAGTTGCTTCTTAACAGGATTGCTTTATATTTAATCTCATATCTTCTTGCTCCCTCTAGAACCTCATTCTCTCAAGTCCAGTTTTATCTGCTCATTTCCACTTAGCCCTTCACCTCTGCCTTCAAGCATGTTAGATTTCTTCACTATTTAAGGAAAAACGCAAGGACCTCATCAGTGTTACCCTTTCATTCTTATCTTGCCAAAATCCCCCTTAATCCAGTGTAGTTTGCCTTATTCTTCTTCCTTTCCTCCCATACTGCTCCCTCAAAAGTAACCTGTAACTGCTTGGCCTTTCTATAAAACTCATTATTATTAACTTCCCTTCTGATTATTGAAACTTTCTTCTTCATTGACTTTTGAATCACTCTGCTGTCTTATTTGGACAGCCAACATTCCTGTCCTCTTTTCTATTTTCACTGATTTTCTTTTTAAAATCTCTAAAATATTACTAATATGCAAGGTTTTGTCCTTAAATTCTCTTCCCCTTTTTTAAAGGTTAAGCATTTTACTCGTATCTTCTGGGAAGGAAGTTTTCTTCCTATCCCTTCTCTCCAGGACAGGCAGAGTCCTCCCTCCCCTGTGGCCTCTTGACACCTGAATTGTCTGTTTCTCAAACTAGATAGCTTCAACCTCTTGCATCTTTTCAGCCTCACTGCCTGGTGCATGGCACACTTTTAGTAAGTATTTGTGGAATACGTGGATGAGTAAAAGGCTATGCTGAATTGTTGTCAATAACAAATAAGTTTTAGTGCTTAATAAACAGTTTTTCAGGTAGACTAAATCGTCCTAACAATGAGAGTGTTAAAAAAAAAAGTAAGAGTGATATCTATGGTCTGGGCCACATCTGGGGGTGGCATGCCTGCTATTTGTTTGTCAGAAATGGCAAAGGGGAGTAAGGCTCCAAGAGAGACTTGAATGTGGCAAATAGAATGTAACAGGATTCTGGGAGAGATTCTTTCTTATTGACTCAGAACTACAGCTGAGACCTAAATCTTGTAGCTGAAAGAGGTTCATTGCCTGTTGCATGGTGAGTAAATACACCAAGACACCACAGGTTGCAGCAGAGAAAGAATTTAATAATCATAAGGCAGCTGAATGAGGAGATGAGAGGAAACGTCAACTTTGCCTCCCAGAGAGGTTTGGTGATGGGGATTTTAACGGGTGTGGAGATGAGTGATGGACCAAAGTGTAAGGACTGCTGATTGGTCAAGAAGTGAGGGGTGATGTCCTGGGACAGGAAGATGAAGAAAGCGCATTCCTGTGCTAAATCAGTTCCTTGGTGGACATCATCACATATTTTACTGGAATTCAAGATCTGAAAAACTCATTAAGCAATTCTTGGGGAACAGGGTCCAGTGTCAGAGAGTCTATTTATAGGAACAGTGGGCGAGCAGGTGGTCAGCCTGCTATACAACTCTCAGTTAGCAGCTGCAGGGAAGTGGGTGGAAATGCGCCAGCCCACCCTGTTCAATGCCTGTCTGTAATTCTGCCGAAAGCCTGATGTGTAATTCCTGTTTACCCTGTGAAGCGAGTTTCAATCTGAGGGTAAAAGTCATTAGGGACTCCATATTGGAAGTTTATAAATATTCACACAGTTAGAAACAGCCCCTATAGGACAGAAAAAACAAAGCACTGATGCATTCTTCCCTCAAAAAGGGCATCTTTCCCTCCTCAACGCCGAAGAATGGGCTGACACAAGAACTACTCCGAAAGTAATTAAGAGACTGACAACTTTTGGAGAGACATCTATCTAGTGACAGACTTCCTAATCTGTGCTATCTCAGCAGGGAAAATAACATTGCTGAGTGGTAGGAGGGCTAAGGAGAGTACCAGTGGCACGGATGTAGCCCTGTTCTTTGCCAGCACCTTCCCAGGAGTTTAGTGGTCACTGCAGAAGCTAGTTAAGCAGGTGGTCCAACCAGAAGAGTTACTTTTCAGCAGAAGGGAACCAGAATGGAACACCACTGTGGGAACTTAGGAAGTAGTGGAGGAGGTGAGTCCACACCTAGATCTCATGATCAAACGGTGGAATTGGTCCCAGCAAGAAGCTCCAAAGAATCTTTGCCTGTCCCCTGTGAGGAAGCCAGCTTGGCTGCTTGCCATCTAGTATTAGCCAGTGAATTCCTATTGGTCAAGAAGGAGAGAACTCACACTCACTCAAGTAAGCAGACATGCCATTTCCTGCTCTAATGCTTCCCGCTTTAATACACCTGAGTAGTTTCTCTGCTGCAACCTGTGCATCTGAGGGAGCGAGGAGGATAGAAGGGTGAAGAGGTCATTCTGCAACCCATCCCTCATCTACTCCAGGAGACTGCACTGCAGAACAGCTGAGCCCAACCTGCGGCTGCAATTAGGGCAGGTAAAGAAGTAAAGGGCTTTCAACTGTGCTTGAGAGTAACACTTCCAACAGAGCAGAATTGTGTCTAAATATTGAAGTGAGGCTTTTTTCAAAAGCCAAGAGTAACTAAGAAGTTATAGAATCTGGCCAAGATATCATTAAGGTATCTATTTTCCACCAGGAAAGAGGGGACAAGTGGTGAAGAATGGCGGTTTAAACCTCCACAGCCTGAGACCCTTGCAACATGGTTGCACGAAACCTACAACCCTAGAGAGGACATATGGAGAGACCACTCTGTATTTTGAAGATAAATCCAGGGACAGACCAAGGTGCTGCCACGGGGAAGGCCAACACAACCATTGCCCGGAGACATCACAATATAATCCCTAAGAGTCTGGCTTTGTGCTTAAAAAATGTGGCCAGTTCACTTTTATTTATTTATCTTTATTATTTTAAAATAATTTTTATGTCGTAGAGGAAACTAGACCTGAGGAAGACTGATTCGTGCTAACCCAACTCATAAGAGAGTGATATGTGAGAAAGAATGTGCATTTGTTTATTAACAATATAGCATTTTATTTAGGAAATCGTAGGGGTCTAGACTTTGAGAGCTAACCAGATAAATCAGTTACACAAGGGGTCCAATTGTTAAAAACTGTCTTAAAGTCATGACCTCTGGATACAGCCGGATAAGCTAAATATTGGAGGTATCTGATGACATCAGACCCTGAAACCCTGCCACATGCTGTGCCACAATAATAGAGGACTGACTGCTACCTGCTTTGTGCGCTCAAAAAGCCATGCTTCCGAACCCAAGACGGCCTTGGGATGGATACTCTAGGGTTGGTCTCTGTGACTCTTCCTTACCAAGCTTCAAAGACTGAGAACTTTGGTCATTGAGTCGTACACTTGCTCATTCAGCCATGCTACATTTCTTTTTATTTTATTTTATTTTATTTTATTTTATTTATTTATTTATTTATTTATTTATTTATTTATTTATTTAGATGGAGTCTTGCGCTGTCACCCAGGGGTGCGATCTTGGCTCACTGCAAACTCCGCCTACCAGGTTGAAGGAATTTTCCTGTCCCTTAGGATTACAAGCATGCACCACCATGCCTGGCTAATTTTTGTATTTTTAGTAGACACGGGGTATCACCATGATGATCAGGCTGGTCTCGAACTCCTGACCTCAAGTGATCTGCCTGCCTAGGCCTCCCAAAGTGCTGGGATTACAGGCGTGAGCCACGGCACCCGGCCCCAGCCACGCTACATTTCTGAGCAGCTCCTACATGCCAGAAAGTATGCCAGGTACTGAGGACTCTAATTTAGTGGTGTGTCCACTGTTCAGAGAAAAACTTGAAACAAATTAAATTTAACGGGGTTTAATTGAGCAGAGAACAATTTACGAATCAGGCAGCTCTGAGAACTGGAAGACAGTCAGAGAGCTGCTGTCTGCAGAGTGAGCAGGCAGTGTTTGTGGACAGGAAACTGAAGTGAGGTGCAGAAACAGCTTGATTGGTTATGCTTCTGCAGTTGCTCTATTTGGACATGATGTGATCAGTTGGCAGCCTGTGATGGGCTGAAGTTCGTTGTGTGATTGGCTGAGACTCAGCTACTTCTTACAGGAATATACTGCAAAGTTAGGCTTTCTGTTAGTTTAGGTAGGAGGCTGGGTTGCAGTTTGTTAAGTAGGAACTCAAAACGCAGGGGCATCTTCAGGCCAAATTTAGTTTAATTTCCACCACCCATACCATAGCTCAAGAGAAAGGCTCAAGTGGTGCTATTTCCCCAACCTGGGTCAAAAGGCAACTACCGGGTAGGTGGAAGGGGAGCTCTTCAAGGGTGATGCATTGATAGGTGGAAGAATGTACATTCGAGCGTCCTCAAAGCTGAAGCTGTTTTCCAACAATCCGTAGTGCTTTCACCCAACCACATCTCATTTCCTGTTAGAGGATAACATGCCCTTTGTTTTCCTTCTTGGGCCATTCTTCCCAGAATTACCCCTTGAAAATAGAGATATATGTCAACAGCCAAAAGAGAAGGATGCACTTGGGTATGAGTAGAAGAGAGAAGAGTTTCATCAAGAAGCAGTAAGAGAACCTGCCTTAAACACACATCTCTCTTTCTCTCTCTCTCTATATATAGTACATATGTATGTGTTCTTCTCCTAAATGCAAGATAAATATATTCTAAATACATATAAATTATATGTTATATTTTATATGTTAAAATACATGTAAATATATATAAAGTATATATATTCAGAATATATATATATTTATCTTGCATTTAGAAAATAGAAACTATAAACAGAAAATGAAAGCCATAAGACATTTATTTACTTCCTTATTTCATTCTCTGTTAATAATGATAATAATAATGCTAGTAGTTGCAGTAGTAACCACAAAGTGTTATAAATTGCTTATTGTGTGGGAGGCAGTGTTCTAATGACTGTACCTCCATTAACTTATACATATGTCCGGGTATATAGATATTATTATTATTATTTACTATGGGGTAACTGAGTAAATTGCTTATGCCACATATGTAGGAAGTGGCAGCACCAGGATTTTAAGACAGGGAGGCTTGGTCACCATCTTGTGTTCCCACAGCAACGCTTGCTAGCCCCGTCTCCTTTTCTTTCCAGGACAAAGGTGCCATGTGCCACGGGCTTATGGTAATGGTGTGTTTCTTAAGCATCTCATTTCTCCAATCTCCTCTGAAATCCACTATGAATATTATCACAGCATGCTCAATAGTTCCTAATAGTTATGAGGAAAAAAACGTGCAGATAATGTGGCATATGAAATAAAATACTCAGGGCCGGGCGCGGTGGCTCAACCCTGTAATCCCAGCACTTTGGGAGGCCGAGGCGGGTGGATCACGAGGTCAGGAGATCGAGACCATCCTGACTAACATGGTGAAACCCCGTCTCTACTAAAAATACAAAAAACTAGCCGGGCGTGGTGGCGGGCGCCTGTAGTCCCAGCTACTCGGAGGCTGAGGCAGGAGAATGGCGTAAACCCGGGAGGCGGAGCTTGCAGTGAGCCGAGATCGCGCCACTGCACTCCAGCCTGGGTGACACAGCGAGACTCCGTCTCAAAAAAAAAAAAAAAAAAAAAAAAGAAATAAAATACTCAGTACACAGAAAAACCCATGGCAGCCAGGGAACATAAGTGATTTTCTCATCATTTGCCATCTTTCTTGTTCGACCCAGCAGGAAAAAAAAAAAAAAAAAAAACGCACCACATTAATATTTCAATAACGCTCGAAATTTTTAAAATAATTATAGAGTTTTAATGTGATGGTTTGATTTCCACAGAGAGGTCACAGTGGGTAATTCATGAGTTTGGAGAATGAGTCTCCTTCAATATTGTCACCCCTTAATTTAGATGCCCTGGTACTTGGATTTACCTCTGTAATAATGCTTCTGAGGCTTCATTGCTGTTGTTCGTATACTTATCTGTCACTTTTGCCACACAATGAGGTTTTTAAGTCAAATTTTTTAGTGTATTTTTCTATCTTCAACAGAAGCCCAATATCTGACAATAGACATTTGGAAAAAAATGAATGAATGAATGAATGAATGAATGAATGAATGAATTTAAAAACATAACTGTTGACCCCTGGGAGCTCTGTGCTTTGACCCAGCCATATATTTCTCCTTGATTTTTGCAAACATCACCTTCTGTTGTTCACCCATGCCCCTGTACACTGCCTCAGGATTGAAGATGGTGACTCTCATGTTAACTTGATCCGTGCTTTACAGCTTGCAAAGAGCATCTCTATAAGGTGTTTGCTTTCATTCATATTCATCGTAAGTTGTGCTTCAGTTTACACTTTCAAAGTAAAGTGATATATGCTACTGTTTTGCAAAAGGGCATACCTCCCTATTTTCTATCAACTTTAGTGTACTGTTGCATGAAGAAAGGACCAGAATGATGAATAGTTTCACAAAGCTGAAGCATTGATAAAATGTGCAGCTATTCTCTTACTACATTTTCTACTAATTTGTAATCAGAAGACTATCACTCAGCTAGGGTATTTCTAGGGTCAGAAGAAAGTCACAGATAGTAATTGCTGATGCCAAATATCTGGACTCACAGAGGCAAGTGAGGAGATTCAAAGTGAGGCCTCATTAGGTCTGAGAACTGGCTCTATGCGGGAGGCACCAGGCACAGGAGTTGCTGTGTGCTTGAGCCCTGCCATGCAGGGAGGAAACCCACGTGTAGTATGCAGTCAGACAGCCCCAAGTGTGAGATGTGGCTCCATCAGATGACTTTCTGGTAGCGTTACCTTTGCTAAATTCTTAACATTTTTTAATCTAGGAAAGGGAAACAATTAGCTACGTAGTTATTCGATTCTGTAGAGGGTAATGAATATGGTGACATATGGAAAGCACTACAAGTTGGCACAAAGGATGTGTCCCAAGAATGCCATTGAATCTTATTTCCATTCTTATATTTACAGTTAACCATCAAATCTCTGTAGATCTATTTCTTTTTTGATTATCAAAGTGCTTATTAAATATGCTCCATCACTGATATTTAATTTCACATTTCTGCAATAGTTTAGAATTGAGTGTGTGCACAGGTAGCTATGCTACTTGGAAAAAGGGGTTATTCTCAGCTGCTACTGATTTATGGTCAGTGGCAGAAGAACTGACCTTGTCTCTCTATAAAGTTGAAAATAAAGAAGAATATAAAAGGGCCTGTATATTTTTAGTTAGATAAACCCTTTCTCCAAAAATGCACCTTTGAAATTAGCTGTGGGTATACTCAGCCACTTACATCTCTGAGTCATCAATTAAAGAATAAAAACATATATACGAAGAGCACAAAGAGCACATGACCTTCTCACTCATGTTGCTATTGGTCTTGTGATGGTAAAAATCTGATTAAATGTGTATTCTTCCCTGAAGACCCTAGGATTTTTAACCTTCAAGTGAAGTTCTGGCAACTTTGCTTGTTAGGATGAAAAGCTTCAAGCAATTATAGTCGTCTCCTGTTTTTATGACTAAAAGCTGTCTTTCAAAAAATTCTACCTTCTAGCTTTTTAAGTTTTTAAGCTGCTAAACTCTTAGTCTAGGTTTTCTTCCTTCTCCTTGAATCACATAGGCACCTGATGGCCCCCTCTTCCATGTCTTGTGTCCCTAACATCTTCTGTCCCATCAGCAAAAGTGCAGCCATAGTGAGCTGTTGGACCGGGACTTCTCTTCTTGGCTCCTCCCCTCTTTCTCTTATCTAGCTTTGCTTCTATTAGGCTTCTTTAAAAAGAGTAAACTTTGGTTTAGGATTCTTGTTTGTGTGAAAACCTGGTAAGTGAGTTAACATTTGTGGAGACTTTGGGACATCAGATTCTCTGAACAAATTTAACTGCTGGGTGACTCAGTACAACACTATTTCTTCTACCTCTGTAGCATTCCCTGATCTTGAGATATGCTTCTTGGACAGGATATTGAAAACCGAAGCACGATTTCTCTACAGATGGACAATTTCAGGATCAGAGGAATAACTAACTTCTCCTAAATGACAAAGAGGCGAAGGGGCAGCTGGACTGAAACCTTCCAGGTGACCACTGTGTCATCAAGGTAAGGGAGAGGATCTCAGAGCCGCAGATGCTGACTGCCAGTCCAGAGCTCCGTGTCCGGGCTCCAAGACCTTCATGTTGCGGTGCACCTTCTGCTCCGTGCTAGGATGTGCTTCATCTTTGTCACTGAGAAGAAAACAAAAATCTGCATCTTTTAGGCTTCAAAAGAGAAGCAAGTAACAAGAGCAGATGAGCAGGAACAGAAGGCGAGAAACTTCAAGCATGGTTGCTCACTAAGGAAAGAACAACCAGAAGATGCACAGCTGCCAGCCCCACGCTGAACAGAGAGAGAAGGGAAAGAGCGCACTGAGCTTTTTCTGATCTGAAGCCACCGGGGCCAGGCTGTGCAGCTCACTTGGTGCAAAATGTCCAGGTCCTCCACCTCCCAGACTCTCCCAAGGCCCCTGGGTTATTTCGGAGTCTCTAAGAGTAAATTCCACGTTTTCCTGAATGTGTCTCTTCAGCTGCCATACAGCACCCAACATTCTTCTTTCTCTCCTGTCTCTTTCACTGATGTCACCCGTGAAGGCTTGTGAAGGATTTCACCTCTGTCAGTGCGACTGATGCCACCTTCTGCAGCATCGGAGGCACGGCTGGAGACTGCGCTGCTGCTGCTGCAGCTGCTGCTACTGCATGGAGCTCACTCCGCCGAGGACCAGCGTAGCTCGCTGCTGCCTCCCACAACACAGCCTCACACTCACACACACACACACACACACACACACACATAGACAGACACAGATACATGCAGATCCACATGCAGAAACACAGGCAGAGACACACACAGCCATATACACACATAGACAGACACATGCAGAGACACACGCCGAGAAACTCACACAGCCATATACACACATAGACACATGCAGAGACACAGGCAGAAATACACAGTCCTGTAGACATAGACACACACAGAGACACATGTAGACACACCCAAAGAACAAGCGGAGACACCTGCTGACACAGAGAGACACACACAGTCATATACACACAGAGACACAGACACACACCTAGACAAATGCAGAGACACACACAGCCGACACACACACATATAGACACACAGCCATATACACACACTTACACATATAGACACACAGCCACATAAACACACTCATACATACATACACACAGCCACATACACACACGCACACACACACACACATAGATACACAACAGACACATACATACACATAGACACATACACAGCCACATACATACACAGAGACACATATGGGCACACACATATGCACACACAGAGACATGCACAGAGAGATACACACAGAGAGACACAGTACATACACACAGAAACACAAGGACATACAAAGAGACAGACAGAAACACCGAGACACACACAAATACAAAGATACAAAGACACATATAGCCACACACAGACACAGATGCACTCTCAGACATATTCAGATGTATACATAAAGATACACAGATACAGACAGACACAGATACACACACACACACATATCCACACATACAGACAGACACAGATAGATGCATACACAGACACAAATACACAGAGCCACACACTGCCTTACACACAGGCACAGAGCCTCCATCGAGGTGCACACACACATGCACCCACAGGCACACACGCAGCCACACTCACAGTCTTACACGCCCACGTACCTTTAGTCCACCCCATCACAATGACTTTACCAAGAGTGCTGCCTTATGTTTATCTGTCATATAGACATTTTCTTTTTTGCATAAAAATACCTTATTATCCTTAAACTCTCTTCCTTTCAAGATGAGGAGCAAGACTCTGTTGGGGCAGGAGGAAAGAGAATGGATAACAAGGCCAATCTCTGTGACACCTCCATCGGCTCTAAAATTCTCCATGTCCATTGTCCCCAGTACTTAGGGCAGTGTAGGTCCAGTCCATGGCTTTCCTTCTCGAGGCGAGACGCTTTCCTATCTACCGAGTCACCCCAGAGCACCTAGCAAATGTTATAGGGCCATGGGGTGTGCCCAGTAGCCTTGTTTCCACCACTATCCATCAGAGCCAGCCAGGTGTGAAACCTCACAGGATTTGAGGCAGTCAGAGCCCCTTCCCTGGGAATCTGGAATCCACATGAAGATGGTCCAGACTCTTCTACCCTGAGTGTGGCCAGCAGGGAAGGCTGGTGTGCAGAAAGAGAGAAGCACTGAGCGTTTCCGGAGAGAGGCAGGGAAGAGAGGTAGAAGTGGATCCTGCAAGTTTATGAGTTCTGGTTCTTTGTTATGAATCTGGCGCATCCCTGCCCGTGTCCTCCAGGAGACACTCAGATGCCAGAGGAAAATGTTCCATGAGATTAGATGAATGAGGCCAGGCGCGGTGACTCACACCTGTAATTGCAGCACTTTGGGAGGCCGAGGCAGGCAGATTGCCTGAGGTCAGGAGTTTGAGACCAGCCTGGCTAACATGGCAAAAACCTCTCTCTGCTAAAAATACAGAAATTAGCCAGGCGTGGTGGCGGGTGCCTGTAGTCCAAGCTACTTGGGAGGCTGAGGCGGGAGAATCGTTTAAACCTGGGAGACAGAGGTTGCAGTGAGCCGAGATGCACCACTGCACTTTAGCCTGGGGGACAGAGCAAGATTCCGTCTCAAAAAAAAAAAAAAAAAAAAAATTAGATGAATGCCCTTCAGCTACAACCAAGTCATTTAAATTAGGAAACAGTGGGGCTTGAAAAAGTTCTCACAAAATTAAATCTATACCTCTATATTTAATAGATAAATACAAATATATCACATATCTATATCTATATCAATATCTGTATTCCAGTAAAGATTTTCTAAGCTCTTGAAGCTAAATATAAGTAAACTAAGTATCTAAATGTTCTTTCCTTTACGCTGAGATTATGTTCTATTTGGTTGGTTTAAAATATCATTCTTATTTTAATGTTTCTTTAAAAAATAAAGCACCATTGGTTCTACATTTTTTGTTTTCTAAGCAATTGGAGAAAATATGAGTTGTAGGAACTCACTAATATACCTTGCCTGGCACTTCTGGTATGTCTCTCAAGTCTCCTTTGTGTGTGTGTGTGTGTTTGTATGTGTGTGAATGTGTGTGTCTATTTGTATATGTTTAATTTTAGTTGAAACATATTTTACAAATTTGTGGGGTCCGTTTCATATTTTGTTACATGCAGAGAATGTGCAATGATCACGTCAAGGTCCTTGAGGTATCCATAACTTAGAGTGTTTATTATTTTTCTGAAAGTTCCACCATCAGTCCATGGACACCAGGTTTGTGCAGCCTCGGCGTTTTTAACTTGGCTTGTAACACATGCATGCGCACACACACAGGCTCACACACTTCTGGAGAGTCACATTGTCCTCTAAAGCCAGTTTCTCTTGAGACGTTGAACCTCTCCACTGTCAGGCTCCTCTCAAGAAGAACGGTGCATCTTCAGGCTTTCCATTCTCATGCACAGGATCTCCATCCAGCACCAGTGCTGCGAAGATGAAGACAGACCTGGTGCTGAGCAGCACAACCTTCCAGTCCTCTGCCTTGACTGTCACTGCTGGCTTCCTGGCTTGCTCTTGTGCCCAAGACATACTCTGGGGCAGCAACACATTCCCACTGGGATTCACTGTCTCTTCACACTGCACCTGACTTTCCTTCACTCCAGCCACTGTGGGTGCCATGCATCCCTTGATAACACATGTCAAACCATTCACGGCAACCTCCGACCCCAGGAATAAGCACAACCATTTGAGCACAACCTGGTCGGCCCCATTGGCATCCACCATGGCAATCTTTTGGCTACTTAGATCACCTTCCCTCACTTGGCCTGAATTTAGATCCATTTCACTCAAACCTTGTTTCTCATAGACACACCCTTCAATATTGCTCATTTCTGGCTTTGTTCATTGAAAACTGCATTTTTTTCTCATTGCACGTTAACTTGACTGAGATAGCTTCTCTCGCTCTTTGAACATTTCTCACGATCTGATCCCTGTAACTGCATGTGGTTCCAATTTAGAACTATGCAGCTTAGGAGATACTCCTTTGATGATGTCCTAAGCCTGGCAAACATTACTGTAATCAACGGCTGCATATGTAACAAATGGCTATCAAAAGGTAGACGGGAAAGTGGCCCCAATAATGGGCTATCTTAAGGTTAGATTTCATTTTTCAATTTTGAGAAACTGACTCCTTTACATATTTATTTATTTATTTATTTATTTATTGAGATGGAGTTTCTCTCATTGCCCAGGATGGCATGCGATGGCGCGATCTCAGCTCACTGCAAAGTCCACCTCCCAGATTTAAGCAATTCTCCTGCCTCAGCCTCCAGAGTAGCTGGGATGACAGGTGCCTGCCACCATGTCCAGCTAATTTTTGTATTTGCAGTAGAGACCGGGTTTTACTATGTTGACCAGGCTGGTCTCAAACTCCTGACCTCAGGTGATCCACCTACCTTGGCCTCCCAAAGTGCTGAAATTACAGGCATGAGCCACGGCGCCAGGCCCCTTTACAGTTTTGGAGTGCAATTTTGCATATTTTGATACACAGTTCAGGAAAGTGCAACTCTAGATTTCCCACCTCAAATAAAAGAACCAGAAATAAAAATAATCATTCATATGGTGGGGGAAATTGTGAGCATATGCCCCGGAGCAAGCTGACGACTTGTTCTGATCTTTAACTAAAGAAACAGAAATCTGATCAACACTGGAAATAAATCTGTCTTCTTTGGCTTACTGTGAGGAAGCGTCAGTCTCAACTGTGGCACGATCATTCCACTATTCTGTTTTCATTTTGACACTGTAATTTTTTCCTTTAGAACCTGAAGCGGTGTTAAGATGTGCTTCCCCTGGACTTGAACTTTCCACGTCAGTGTGGCAGCTGACGGAAGCAAGGCAGTGTCTGAGCTTTAGAAGCCTGAGGATGTGAAGAAAGCAGAAAACTGCATACCTGTTTACTCTGACCTCTTTCCCTGGCACAATGTCTCAGCCCTCCACAAACTCAGGTAACCTTACCACGACCCTGTGCTGCTCTGATTTGCTTCTCATTGCTCCCGCTCACTCTGCCATTCACTTGGCCTTGTTCGCTATTCCGCCAGATCCTAGTGCACCCTGTTGGTCCTGTTAGTTCTTTGCTGTGGACCATGCACGCCTGCCCAAATGTGAGGGCTCCTAGTTCTTTGCTGTGGACCATGCACGCCTGCCCAAATGTGAGGGCTCCTGTTAGGCTCTTTCTATGAATCCCAGGGCCCAGGAGGGATGCTGCAGAGTAGGACCAGCCACAGGCCCATGTGTTTGCACTTACCAGAGCAATTCTAATTTTTTTTTTTTTTTTTAGACAGTCTTGCTCTGTTGTGCAGGCTGGAGTGCAGTGGTGCAATCTCAGCCCACTGCCACCTCCGCCTCCTGGGTGCAAGTCATTCTCCTGCCTCAGTCTCCCAAGTAACTGGGGTTACAGGCACCTGTCAAACATCTGGCTAATTTTTTTGTTTTTAGAAGAGACGGGGTTTCTCCATGTTGGCCAGGCTGATCTCAAACTCCTGACCTCAGGTGGTCCACCCACCTCTGCCTCCCAAAGTGCTGGGATTACAGATGTGAGTCACTGAGCCCAGCCCGCAATTCTGATTTATTTATTTATTTATTTATTTATTTATTTATTATTATTATAGTTTAAGTTCTGGGATATATGTGAGGAATGTGCAGGATTGTTACATAGGTATACACGTCCCATGGTGGTTTGCTGCACCCATCAACCCATCATCTACAGTAGGTGTTTCTCCTAATGCTATCCCTCCCCTAGCCCCCAACCTCCAGACAGGCCCCAGTGTATGATGTTCCCCTTCTAATGTCCATGTGTTCTCATTGTTCAGCTCCCACTTATGAGTGAGAACATGTGGTGCCTGGTTTTCTGTTCGTGTGTTAGTTTGGTGAGAATGATGGTTTCCAGCTTCATCCATGTCCCTGCAAAAGACATGAACTCATCCTTTGTTGTGACTGCATAGTATTCCATGGTGTATATGTGCCACATTTTCTTTGTCCAGTCTATCATCGATGGGCATTTGGGTTGGTTCCAAGTCTTTGCTATTGTGAACAGGGCTGCAATAAACATATGTGTGCATGTGTCTTTATAGTAGAATGATTTATAATCCTTTGGGTATATACCCAGTAATGAGATTGCTGGATCAAATGGCATTTCTGGTTCTAGATCCTTGAGGAATCTTCACACTGTCTTCCACAATGGTTAAACTAATTTATACTCTTACCAACAGTGTAAAAGCATTCCTATTTCTACACATTCTCTACAGCATCTGCTGTTTCCTGACTTTTTAGTAATCACCATTCTAACTAGCATGAGATGGTATCTCATTGTGGTTTTGATTTGCCTTTCTCTAATGACCAGTGATGAGGAGCTTTTTCTCATATTTATTGGCCACATAAATGTCCTCTTTTTAGAAGTGTCTGTTTATGTCCTTTGCCCACATTTTGATGGGTTTTTTTTTCTTGTAAATTTATTTAATTTCCTTGTAGATTCTGGATATTAGCCCTTTGTCAGATGGATAGATTGCAAAAATTTTCTCCCATTTTGTAGGTTGCCTGTTCGCTCTGATGATAGTTTCTTTTGCTGTGCAGAAGCTCTTTAGTTTAATTAGATCCCATTTGTCGATTTTGGCTTTTTTTTTTTGCCATTGCTTTTGGTGTTTTAGTCATGAAGTCTTTGCCCATGCCTATGTCCTGAATGATATTGCCAAGGTTTTCTTCTAGGGTGTTTATGGTTTTAGGTCTTACATTTCAGTCTTTAAACCATCTTATTTTATTTTATTTTTGAGACAGAGTGTTGCTCTGTGGCCCAGACTGGAGTATAGTGGTGTGATCTGAGTGCTCGCTGCAACCTCTGCCTCCCAGGTTCAAGTGATTATCCTGCCTCAGCCTCCTGAGTAGCTGACATTACAGGCACGTGCCACCATGCCCAGCTAATTTTTGTATTTTTAGTAAATATGGGGTTTCATCATGTTGGTTAAGCTGGTTGCAAACTCCTGACCTCATGATCCGCCTGCCTCAGCCTCTCAAAGTGTTGGGATTACAGGCATGAGCCACTGCATCCAGCCTTGAGTTAATTTTTGCGAGCCTCATAAAATGATTTAGGGAGGAGTCCTTTTTTTTCTATTGTTTGGAATAGTTTCAGAAGGAATGTTACCAGCCCCTCTTTGTACCTCTGGTAGAATTCGGCTGTCAATCTATCTGGTCCTGGGCTTTTTTTGGTTGGTAGGCTATAATTACTGCCTCAATTTTAGAACTTGTTATTGGTCAGGGATTTGACTTCTTCCTGGTTTAGTCTTGGGAGGGTGTATGTGTCCAGGAATTTAACCATTTCTTCTAGATTTTCGAGTTTATTTGCGTAGAGGTGTTTATAGTATTCTCTGATGGTAGTTTGTATTTCTGTGGGATCAGTGATGATATCCCCTTTGTCATTTTTTATTGTGTCTGTTTGATTCTTCCCTTGTTTCTTCTTTATTAGTTTAGCTAGTGGTCAACTATTCTGTTAATCTTTTCAAAAAACCAGCTCCTGGATTCATGGATTTTTTGAAGGGTTTTTCATTTCTCTATCTCCTTCACTTCTGCTCTGATCTTAGTTACTTCTTGTCTTCTGCGAGCTTTTGAATTTGTTTGCTCTTGCTTCTCTGGTTCTTTTAATTGTGATGTTAGGGTGTCAATTTTAGATCCATCTTGCTTTCTCCTGTGGGCATGTAGTGCTATAAATTTCCCTCTAAACCCTGCTTTCACTGTGTTCCAGAGATTCTGGTACATGGTACGTTGCATCTTTGTTCTCATTGTTTCAACGAACTTACTTATTTCTGCCTTAATTTCATTATTTACCCAGTAGTCATTCAGAAGCAGGTTGTTCAGCTTCCATGTAGTTGTGCAGTTTTCAGTGAGTTTCTTAATTCTGAGCTCTGATTTGATTGCACCGTGGTCTGAGAGACTGTTGGTCATGGTTTCCCTTCTTTTGCATTTGCTGAGTGTTTTACTTCCAATTACGTGGTGAATTTTAGAATAAGTGCCATGTGTTGCTGAGAAGAATGTATATTCTGTTGATTTGGTGTGGAGAGTTCTGTAGATGTCTATTAGGTCCACTTGATCCAGAGCTGAGTTCAAGTCCTGAATATCCTTGTTAATTTTCTGTCTCATTGATCTGTCTAATATTGAGAGTGGGGTGTTAAAGTCTCCCACTATTATTGTGTGGGAGTCTAAGTCTCTTTGTAGGTCTCTAAAAACTTGCTTTATGAATCTGGGTGCTCCTGTATTGGGTGCATATATATTTAGGATAGTTAGCTCTTCTTGTT
The DNA here is from genome assembly GCF_003255815.1 of Theropithecus gelada. NCBI lineage: Eukaryota > Metazoa > Chordata > Mammalia > Primates > Cercopithecidae > Theropithecus > Theropithecus gelada. The sequence goes on from NC_037680.1 coordinate 4,646,499, forward strand.
GCATTGATCCCTTTACCATTATGTAATGCCTTTCTTTGTCTTTTTTGACCTTTGTTGGCTTAAAGTCTGTTATATCAGAGATTAGGATTGTAACCCCTGCTTTTTATTGCTTTCCATTTTCTTGGTAAATATTCCTCCATCCCTTTATTTTGAGTCTTTGTGTGTCTTTGCATGTGAGATGGGTCTCCTGAATACAGCACACTGATGGGTCTTGATTTTTTGTCCAATTTGCCAGTCTGAGTAATTTTAATTGGGGCATTTAGCCCATTTACATTTAAGGTTAATATTGTTATATATGAATTTGATCCTGTCATTATGATGCTAGCTGGTTATTTTGCCCATTAGTTGATGCAGTTTCTTCATAGTGTTGATGGTCTTTACAACGTGGTATGTTTTTGCAGTGGCTGGTACCAGTTTTTCCTTTCCACATTTAGTGCTTCCTTCAGGAGCTCTTGTATGGTAGGCCTAATGGTGACAAAATCTCTCAGCATTTGCTTGTCTGTAAAGGATTTTATCTTTCCTTTCCTTATGAAGCTTGGTTTGGCTGGATATGAAATTCTGGGTTGAAAATTCTTTTCTTTAAGAATGTTGAATATTGGCCCCCACTCTCTTCCAGGTTGTAAGGTTTCTGCTGAGAGATCCACTGTTAGTCTGATGGGCTTCCCTTTGTGAGTAACATGACCTTTCTCTTCGGCTGCCCTTAACATTTTTTCCTTCATTTCAACCTTGGTAAATCTGATGATTATGTGTCTTGGAGTTGCTCTTCTTGAGGAGTATCTTTGTAGTGTTCTCTGTATTTCCTGAATTTGAATGTTGGCCTGTCCTCCTAGGTTGTGGAAGTTCTCCTGGATAATATCCTGAAGAGTGTTTTCCAACTTGGTTCCATTCTCCCTGTCACTTTCAGTTACACCAATCAAATGTAGTTTTGGTCTTTTCATATAGTCCCATATTTCTTGGAGGCTTTGTTTATTCCTTTCCATTCTTTTTTCTCTAATCTTGTCTTCATGCTTTATTTCATTAAGTTGGTCTTCAATCTCTGATATCCTTTCTTCTGTTTGATCGATTGGGCTATTGATACTTGTGTAGGCTTCACAAAGTTCTTGTGCTGTGTTTTTCAGCTTCATCAGGTCATTTATGTTCTTCTCTAAACTGGTTATTCTAGTTAGCAATTCCTCTAACCTTTTTTCAAAGTTCTTAGCTTCCTTGCATTCCGTTAGAGCATGCTCCTCCTTTAGCTTGGAGGAGTTTGTTTTTCCCCACCTTCTGATGCCAACTTCTGTCAATTCATCAAATTCACTCTCCATTCAGTTTTGTTCCATTGCTGGTGAGGAGTTGTGATCCTTTGGAGGAAAAGAAGTATTCTGGTTTTTGGAATTTTCAGCCTTTTTGGGCTGGTTTTTCCTCATCTTCATGTATTTATGTACCTTTGGTTTTTGATGTTGGTGACTTTCAGGTAGGGTTTTTGTGTGGATGTCCTTTTTGTTGATGTTGATGCTACCCCTTTCTGTTTGTTAGTTTTTCTTCTAACAGTCAGGACTCTCTGCTGCAGATCTGTTGGAGTTTGCTGGAGATCCACTCCAGACCCTGTTTGCCTGGGTATCACCAGCAGAGGCTGCAGAACAGCAAAGATTGCTGCCTGTACCTTCCTCTGGAAGCTTCGTCCCAGAGAGGCACCCACCAGATGCCAGCTGGAGCTCTCCTATGTAAGGTGTCTGTTGACCCCTGCTAGGAGGTGTCTCCCAGTCAGGCGGTATGGGGGTCAGGGACTCACTAGAGGAGGTAGTCTGTCCCTTAGCAGAGCTCGAGCACTGTGCTGGGAAATCCACTGCTCTCATTAGAGCCAGCAGGCAGGAATATGAATGTTTAAGTCTGCTGAAGCTGTGCCCACATCCACCTCTTCCCCCAGGCGCCCTGTCCCAGGAAGATGGGAGTTTTATCTATAAGCCCTGACTGGGGCTGCTGCCTTTCTTTCAGGGATGCCCTGCCCAGAGAGGAGGAATCTAGAGAGGCAGTCTGCTACAGTGGCTTTGTGGAGCTGCAGTGGGCTCCGCCCAGTCTGAACTTCCCAGTGGCTTTGTTTACATTGTGAGGGGAAAACTGCCTACTCAAGCCTCAGTAATGGTGGACAACCTTCCCCCCACCAAACTGGAGCATCCCTGGTTGGCTTCAGACTGCTGTGCTGGCAGCGAGAATTTCAAGCCAGTGGATCTTAGCTTGCTGGGCTCCATGGGGGTGGGATCTGCTGAGCTAGACCACTTGGCTTGCTGACTTCAGCCCCCTTCCAGGGGAGTGAATGGTTCTGTGTCACTGGCATTCCAGGTGCCACACAAAAAGCTCTGCAGCTAGCTCAGTGTCTGCCCAAATGGCCGCCCAGTTTTGTGTTGGAACCCAGGGCCCTGGTGGTGTAGGCAGCTGAGGGAATTTCCTGGTCTTTAGGTTGTGATGACCATGGGAAAAGCATAGTATCTGGGCTGGAACGCACTGTTCCTCATGGCACAGTCCCTCATGGCTTGCCTTGGCTAGGGGAGGGAATTCCCCAACCCCTTGTGCTTCCTGGGTGAGGTGACTCCCCACCCGCTTCAGCTCTCCCTCCTGCACCTACTGTCTAAACAGTCCCAATGAGATGAGCTGGGTACCTCAGCTGGAAATTCAGAAATCACCTGCCTTCTGCGTTGATCTCGCTGGGAGTTGCAGACTGGAGCTGTTGCTATTCGGCCACCTTGCCAGCCACCACAATTCTGATTTTAAAAAATTTTTTCCATGCTGTATCTTAGATTCCCCTGTAATATTTTATTTGAATTTTAAGTGACACTACCAAAAAATAAAAACACAGCTCTAAGGGATAAGTTGGTCATTTATAATATTAGGGTCAGGAGCTCACAGAAAAATGTGAAACCTCTTTCATTGCTGTCCATATGTAACTACAGGTCTTAGGATTTTTTCATTAATACATGTAAATGAATAAGGTACATGGAAATTAGCAGTGAATGGCATTTTTTGGACTGGAGACTGTGTTGTTTATAAATGTAATAGTGAACTACATAATAGCCTTTAGTCTAGGAATTCAGCATTCTGGTAAATGTCACAGAGCTCATTTGAATGTGAGGAACTAACACAAAATAAACAGCATTCTTTGCTTGGCATTAAAGGTAATGAAAATAAAATCCAGGGTTAAATGCAACCACCACCCTCAGACAGCATTCACACAAAAATCAGGTTGCATTTTGCCTGAAAAATGGATTATTTGTAATTACAAAAAATGCAGTGCTTGTGAATGACTTAGGCAAGATCTTTTGAGTTGGGTAATTATTTCCATTTTGCATTTTTCAATTTTATTTACTCCTGGCCAATTCTTTAAATAAATGATAAAACTCTGTTTTTCCTCTCAGACAGTTTTAAAGTGGATTCTGTTTTTAAGCTTTTTATTTTGTCATTATAATTATTTAACTTTTAATTGAAGTTCAGGGGTATATGTGCATTTTTTTAATAGGTAAACTATATGTCACAGGGGTTTGGTGTACAGATTATTTCATCACCCAAGTAATCAGAAGAGTACCTGATAAGTAGTTTTTTGATCCTCATCCTTCTACCCTCCACCCTCAAGTTCACATATGCATATGTGTACTCAAAGTTTAGCTCCCATTTATGGTGAGAACATACAGAATTTGGTTTTCTGGTCCTGTGTTAGTTCACTTAGGATGATGGCCTCCAGCTCTTTTTATGAACACATGTACTGAATGTGTTATGAGCCAAGATAATTCATGTCTAAACTCCACAGTATTTCCGCAAATCCCTATTTTTTAACGGCAAAAAATAAACAGCACTATTATATGTAGTTTATGTTTATCTGAATACCATATTTGTAAATATATTTTATAAATCATTTGAATAAATGTAATGTATATGCATATATTTATATGCATGTTTCAGTATAATTATATATTTTTCTTGCATGAGGGGCTGTTCCCCAGGCAATTGGACCACAGAGCCCTAGGATAAATGAGTAGATTGGAAAAAATCCTGACTCTGTTTCTAACTGGCTCTGAAACTTGAGATTCAACACAGAAAAGATTTTCATCCTTGCTAAACCAAAGTGAAGCATAGAGAGCACAGAAATGAATTCCGATTGGAGCTTTAGCCTCTCATTCTAGAGTGACTCCTCTACTGAGTCTCAAGTGAGTTTCAGATGGGCAGAGATATTGATTGCATTCATGTTCTGGGCATTGGAGTGGCTTGACCCTGGCTGGCCTCCTCCTCCAAGGACAGCTTTCTTGACTTATTATTGAGACAGTACACATAAGTTTTCGGTGTACGCCAAAACATAAAAAGAGTTTGGGGTCAGGGAGCTAATCTAAATAATCAGAACCAAAGTAATCCCTTCCTAACTTCATCCAATTCAATCAATTATTGTTTATTAAACATATGTCAAACATCTTGCTAACATAATGAGTAAGGTGTAATCTAATCTTTTAAGAAGAACTTTGCTAATTGAGAGAGGCAGGCATAAACAGATACAGTATCTTGCAATCTGGGGGTGTTTTGCAGAGATAATAAGAAAATCTCAGTTAATATCCTAGAGAGTTACAGCATTGTTGCAAAGAGCTAGTTTTCAAACTTTGATTTGTAGGATGAAGGAGGAATTTGTTGGGCAAAATCACTGGGTAAGAGCACATCAGACAATGGGTCTGGGACAGCCACAGCAAATGCGGCAAACTATATAGCAGGTTTGGAAGGGATGATGGTGTGTGTCATGAGGAGAAATTGCAAGGAGGTAGTTTTGACGTCTGCTTGCAGAACAACTTGTATATCCAAGTGAAAAACATATGGATTTTTGCCTTTTTCCTCACAGGAAACCACCAAGGAATTTCAAACATGGAACTGATGATGTTGTTACTCAACCAGACCCATTTTGCCTGCTGTGTCGTGTGCCAGTCACTGAGATAACAACTTTTACAGTGGTGGAAGTGTGTATTCATGTAGCGGCCAAACAAGGAGATGAGAGAACAGGTCTCAAATCTACCTCTCCAAAGATGGGGTTTAGGGATATTTATGAGATAGAGGAGCAGGGTGGTCTGAGGCATGGGGGAGGGTGATTGCAGGTTAGAAAAAATGAGGTAATCAGTGTTCTGCACAAGGGTAAACTTTATAGCTCTTCTTAGGATGTGTTTTTGAAAAATGGCAGCATTGGCATGATCTGAGGGTGAAGCCTTCTGCCCTCTGACATCAAAAGGTCACCCATCGTTCATCCAGGCCCAGTTGATAGGTCAGTGGTATCAGCTGGCATGAATGACTTAAGAGCTGATGCTGAGTTCCTGAAAAACACCTTAGGACACCATCACCATTATTACCCACACTTCAGAGATGCTATCTATAGGGAAGCAGAAGGGAGTCTTACCATACATTGCTTAGCTACATAACATTTAGAGTTAGTAATATTACAAAACTATTAAACCAGCTAAAAGCAAGTGAAGCAGGTTAAAATTTGATGAGCCTAATTATGTTTGCCCTCAGCTTCAATGTTTGGCTTATTTTGAAAGAGGAAGTGTATCATATGATTGCACTGAGTTTTAAAAAAAAAGGTTGCAAGACTGTTTATTTAACCAATGTTTTTACGTTCCTATTGTATAGACACTTTTCAGTGAACTAGGAATACAGTATTAAAAAATTAAGACTGAGACCTAATAACTACACTAAACTTGTGTTAAGTATGAAGACAGACATACATTAAAAGTAGAGACTGAAGAAAGATAATTATGCCAACACTAATTTTTAAAAAGCTGGAGTGGCTATATTAATTTCAGAGAGAATAGATGGTAGAGCAAGGAAACTTATCAGGAATAAAGAAAAATATTAAATAACAATAAAGTAGTAAATTCTGAAACAAAACGTAGCAATTCTTTATGTGAAAGCCTTTAACATCAGCATGTCAAAATGTGTTAGGCAAAAACTCAGAACTGCAAGGAGAAATAGATGAATCCAGTATTATTGTTGGAGACATCAACACCCCTCTATCAGAAATGGATAAATCCAGCAGGCAGAAAATCAGTAAGGACATAGTTGAACTCAACACCATCAATCAACTGTATATAATTGACATCTACAGACTACTTCCTTCAACAACAGCAGTGTGTACATTTTTCTCAAACTCACATGGAACATTAAACTACAGAGACCACATTCTTGGCCATAAAACACACCTTAACAAACGTAAAAGAATAGAAATCGTAAAATGTATTCTCTCAGACCACAATGGAATTAAACTAGAAATCAATAAAAGAAGGATAGCTAGAAAAATTCCAAAATAGTTGGAGATTAAACATCATACCTCTAAGTAACTTAAGAGTCAAAAAATAAATATCAAAAATATTGAAAAAATATTTTGACTAAAAAGATGAAAATACAACTTATCAAAATTTGTGAGATACAGAAAAATCAGTGGTAAGAGATAAATTTATAGCATTGAATGCATAGATTAAAAAAGAAGACAGATATAAAATCAATGATTAAAGATTCCACTTTAGGAAACTAGAAAAATAATTATTTAATTATAGATGAGGTGGAAAAAAGACATAATAAAATTTTGAGTAGAATTAAATAAAATTGAAAATAGAAAATTAAAAAAATAAGTATATGAGGTAATGGATACACTAACTTCTCTGATGGAATCGTTATACAATACAGATATGTATTGAAACATTACACTGTACCCCAAAAATATGAACACTTACAATATATCAATTTTAGAAAGAAAGGAGGAAGAAAAGGTCAATAAAGTTGATAAACCTCTAGCTAGGATAACTAAGAAAAAATGAGAGAAGATACAATTACTCACCTCAGAAATGAAAGAAAAGACATCACTATAGATTCCATTGCCATTAGAAGAATAATAAAGAATACTATGAACAATTATATGCCCACAAATTTAATAACTTGGATGAAATAAACCAATTCCTTGAAAGACAACCTGCCAAAAGTTACACAAGAAGAAATAGACAATATGAGTAGAAGTTCATCTGTTAAATAAATTGAATCAATAGTAAATAACCTTTCAAAATGAAACATCAAGCACAGATGGGTTCACTGGTACACTGTACTGAACACTTAAAGACAAATTTATACCAATTCTCTGCAATCACTCCCAGAAGATAAAAGCAGAAGTAATGCTTTCTAACTCATTCTATGAGATCAACATTACCCAAGTACCCAAATTGGACAAAGATATATGAGAAAATTATAGATCGGTATCTCTCATGAACGTAGGTGCAAAAATCCTCAACAAAATGTTAGAAATTTGAGGCCAACAGTATGTAAAAAGAATTACACCATGACCTAGAGGGATATATCCCAGGTATGCAAGGCTGATTCAACCTTAGAAAATCAATTCATATAATTCATCAAATCAATCAGAAAAATCACGTATTCATGTTAGTAGATGCAGAAGAAAGCATCTGATAAAATCATCAAAGACTTTTTTTTTTCCAGTTTGATCTATGGATGCAATGTAATCTAAATTAAATCCTAACAAGTTATTTCCTGGATACTAGCAAACCAGTTCTAAAATTTATGTGGAGATACAAACTCAATATTGAAGGAGAAGAAAAAGAAATGGCACTATCTCATTTTAAGACATACTACAAAGCTACAGTAATCAAGAGAGTATGGTATTGGTAAAAAATAGACAAACAGGTCATTGAAACAGAATAGAACTTTGAGACATAAACTCTATAGATACAGTCAACTAATACATGATAAAGATACATTGGATAAACCATGGTCATTTAAGCAAATGGTCTGGGACAAATGGACAAACTACAAGCCAAAAAAAGGAAGGAAAAAGGGAAAGGAGAGGAAAGAAAGAAGAAAGAAAGGAAAAGAAAGAAGAAAGAGAGAAAACAAAGAAAGAAGAAAGAAAGAAAAAGAAAGAAAGAAAGAAAAAGAAAGAAAGAAAGAAAGAAAGAAAGAAAGAAAGAAGAAAGAGAAAAGAAAGAAAGATACACATCTTATACACCTCAAAAAATTATCTCCAGAAGGGTCATAGACTTACATATAAAATTCAAAGACATAAAACTCCTATAGTGTAACACAGGAGAAAATCTAGATAATTATGGGTATGAAAATAATTTTTTAGATACAATACCAAAGGCATGATTCATGAAGTAAATAATGTATAAGCTAGATTTCATTAAAATTAAAAATTTCTGCTCGGCTGAAGACATTATCGAGAGATGAGAAGACAACCCATACACTCAGAAAATATATTTGCAAAAATATATCTAATAAACCACTGTCACCAAATATACACAAAGAACTCTTAAAACTCAACAAGAAGAAAACATACAACACAATGAAAACATGGGAGAAAGATCTGAAGAGATACTTCACAAAAGAAGATTTACGTATAGCAAATAAGCAGAAGAAAACATGCTGAACCTCATATATCACTAGGGAATTGCAAATTAAACAAATTAAACAAATACCACTACACACATATTAGAATAAACAAAGCCTAAAACACGAACACCACTAAACGCTGGCAAGGACGTGGAACCACAAGAATAATCACTCATTGGTGTTGAGTATGTAAAATAGTAAAGCCACTTTGAAAGACATTTTGGCAGTTTCTTTAAAAAACTAAACATAGTCTTACCATATGTCCAGCATTCTCACTTCTTGGTATTTACCCAAATAAATTGAAAACTTATGTCCACACAAAAACCTGCACATGGATGTTTATAGCAGGTTTATTCATAATTGCCAAAACTTGGAAGCAACCAAGACATCATTCAGCTGGTGAAAGAATGAATAAACTGTTTCATACATAGACAATAGAATATTATTTCATGCTAAAAAGAAATCACTAGCATTCCTATACACCATCACCAACAGTCAAGCTGAGATCCAAATTAGGACCACAGTCCCATTTTCAATTGCCATAGTAATAATAAAATAGGAATACAGCTAACAAGAAAGGTAAAATATCTCTACAATGAGAAGTACTAAACACTGCTCAAAGAAATTAGAGATGACACAAACAAATAAAAAAAAATCCCATGCTCATGGATAGGAAGTATCAACATCATGAAAATGGCCATACTGCCCAAAGCAATTAAAGATTCACTGCTATTCCTATAAAAAACTACCAGTGACATCATTTACAAACTAGGAAAAGCTATTTTAAAATTTATATGAAACAGAAAAAAGAGTTCTAATAGCCAAGGCAATTCTAAGCAAGAAGAAAAAAGCTGGAGGCATCACACTACCTGATTTCAAACTGTACTAAAGAGCTACAGTAACCAAAACAGCATGGCACTGGTAGAAAAAGAGGCACAAACACCAATGGAACAGAATAGAGAACACAGAACTAATGCCACACATCTACAACCATCTTCTCTTTGACAAAGCTGACAAAAACAAGTGATTTGGAAAGGACTTCCTATTTGATAAAAGGTACTGTAATAACTGGCTAGCCATTGCAGAAGATTGAAACTGGGCCCCTTCCTCACACCATATACAAAAATTAACTCAAAATGCATTAATTTCTTAAATGTAAAACCCAAAACTATAAAAACCTTAGAAGACGACATAGGCAATACCCATCTGGACATGGGAAAGGGCAAAAATATCATGACGAAGGCACCAAAAGCAATTGTGACAAAAACAAAAATTGACAAATAAGATCTAATTCCACTTATGAGCTTCTACATAGCAAAAGAAACTATCAACAAGTTGAATAGACAACATACAGAATGAGAGAATATATTTGCAAACTATGCATCTTACAAGGGTCTAATATCCAGCATCTATAAAGGAACATAAATTTACAAAAAAAAAGCAATCCCATTAAAAAGTGGACAAAGGACATGAACAGACGCTTTTCAAAAGAACACATACATGCAGTCAAAAATAAAAAAAGATTGATATCACTGATTATTAGAGAAATGCAAATCAAACCCACAATGAGATATCACCTGCAGCAGTCAGAATGCCTACTATTAAAAAGCTAAAAATGAACAGATGCTGTTAAGGTTGTGGATAAAAGGGAACACTTAAACATTGTTGGTGGGAGTGTAAATTAGCTTAATCATTGTGGAAAGCACTGTGACAATTCCTCAAAGAGCTAAAAACGAACTACCATCTGACCCAGCAATCCCATTACTGGCTATATATCCAGAGGATATAAATCCTTCTACCATAAAGACACATGCACACTGTGCTCATATGTTCATTGCAGCAGAATTCACTATAACAAAGACATGGAATAAACCTACATACCCATCAATGACAGATTGAATAAAGAAAATGTAGTACATATACATACACCATGGAATACTATGCAACCATAAACAACCAAAATTCTATCTTTTGTGGGAATACTGATGGTCATTATTTTTAGCAAACTAATGCAGCAACAGAAAACCAAATGCTGCATGTTCTCACTTATAAGTGGGATCTAAGGGATGAGAACTCATGGATACAAAGAAGGGAATAACAGACACTGTGGCCTACTTGAGGGTGGAGGTTGGGAGGAGGAAGAGGAGCAGAAAAAATAACTATTGGACACTAGGCTTAGTACCTGGGTGATAAAATAATCTGGGAAACAAACCCCTGTGACCCAAGTTTACTATATAACAAATCTGTACATGTACCCTGAACCTAAAATAAAAGTTAAAATATAAAAAAAGAAATAAAGTATCAAGCAGTGAAAAGGCATAGAAGGAACTTAAATTAATACTGCTAAGTGGAAAAAGCCAATTGGAAAAGTCTACATACTGTATGATTCCAACTATGAGACATTCTGGAAAAGGCAAAGCTATGGTTAAATGGTTTGGCTCCATGTCCCCACTTAAATCTCACCTTGAATTGTAATCCCCATAATCCCCACATGTCAAGGGTGGGACCAGGTGGAGGTAATTGAATCATAGGGACCGTTTATCCATGCTTTTTTCATGATAATCAGTGAGTCTCATGAAATCTGATTTTTCTTAAGCATCTGGCGTTTCCCCTGTTTACACTCATTTTCTCTCCTGTTGCCATATGAAGTAAAACGTGTTTGCTTCCCCTTCCACCATGACTGTAAGCTTCCTGAGGCCTCCAGGACATGTGAAACTGTGAGTCAATCAAACCTGTTATCTTTATAAATTACTATTTCTCAGTTATTTCTTCATAGCAGCGTGAGAACAGACTAATAGAGTAAATTGGTATCAGAAATGGGGTATTGCTGTAGATACCTAAAAATGTGGAAGCAACTTTGGAACTGGGTACGAGGTAGAGGTTGGAACAGTTTAGAAAGCTCAGAAGAAGACAGAAAGATGTCAGAAAGTTTGGAACTTCTTAGAGATTGTTGAATGGCTTTGACCAAAATGCTGATATTGATATGGACAATTAAGTCCAGGCTGAGGTGGCCTCAGATGGAGATAAGGAACGTATTGGGAACTGGAGCAAAGGTGACTCTTGCTATGCTTTAGCAAAGAGACTGGTGGCATTTTGCCCCTGCCCTAGAGATCTATGGAACTTTTAACTTGAGAGAGATGATCTAGGATATTTGGTAGAAGAAATTTCAATGCAGCAAAGCATTCAAGAAGTAGAACATAAACATTTGTAGCCTGATAATGTGATACAAAAGAAAAACCCGTTTTCTAAGGAGAAATTCAAGCCTGTTGCAGAAATTTGCATAAGTAATGAGGAGCCAAATGTTATTCACCAAGAATTGGGGAAAATGTCTCCATGGCATATCAGGGACCTTCATGGTAGCCCCTCCCATCACAAGCCCAAAAGCCTAGGAAAGAAAAATGGTTATGTGAGCTAGACCCAGGGCCCCTCTACTCTGTGCATCCTTGGGACATTTTGCCCAGCATCTCAGCTGCTTCAGCTCCAGCTGTGTCTAAAAGGGGCCAAAGTACAGCTTAAGCAATTGCTTCAGAGGGACAAGCATCAAACCTTGGCAGCTTGCATGTGATGTTGGGCCTGTGGGTGCACAGAAGTCAAGAATTGAGGTTGGGGAGCCTTCACCTGGATTTCAGAGGATGTGTAAGTGCCTGGATGCCCAGACAGAAGTTTGCTGCAGGGGTGGAGCCCTCATGGAGAACCTCTGCTAGGGCAGTGGCAAAGGAAAATGTGGGGTCAGAGCCCCCACACAGAGTCCCCACTGGGGCACTCCCTAGTGGAGCTGTGAGAAGAGAGCCATCATTCTCCAGACCCCAGAATGGTAGATCCACCAACAGCTTGGACCATGTGCCTGGAAAAGTTGCAGACACTCAACAACAGCCTGTGAATCAGCCAGGAGATGGGCTGTACTCAAGAAAGCCACAGAGACAGAGCTGCCTAAGCCATGGGAACCCACCTCTTATATCAGTGTGGCCTTGATGTGAAACATGGAGTCAAAGGAGATAATTTTGGAACTTTGATGTTTAATAACTGCCCTACTGGATTTCAGACTTACATGGGGCCTACAGGCCCTTTGCTGTGGCCAATTTCGTCTATTTGGAATGGGTGTACTTACCCAATGCCTGTACCCTCATTGCATGTAGGAAGTAATTTGCTTTTGTTTTTACAGGTTCATAGGTGGAAGGAACTTGCCTTGTCACAGATGAAACTTTGGAATTGGACTTTTGGGTTAATGCTGGAATGAGTTAAGACTTTGGGGGACTGTTGGAAGGGCATACTTGTGTTTTGAAATGTAAGGACATGAGATTTGGGAGGGAGCAGGGGTTGAATGTTATAGTTTGACTCTGTGTTCCTACCCAAATCTCGCATTTAATTGTAGTCTCTGTAATCCCCACATGTCAAGGGCAGAGCCAGGTGGAGGTTGTTGAATCATGGGGTGGTTTCCCTCATGCTGTTCTTGTCATCATCAATGAGTCTCATGAACTCTGATTGTTTTAAAAGTATTGTATTTCTCCTGCTTGCACTAATTCTCTCTATTGCCACCACGTGAAGAAGGATGGTTTGCTTTCCCTTCCACCATGATTGTAAGTTTCCTGGAGCCCCTCAGTCATGCGGAACTGTGAGTCAATTAAACCACTTTTATTTATAGATTACCCAGCCTCGGGCATTTTTTCATAGCAGCATGAGAACAGACTAATACATATGGAGACAGTAAAGTTATCATTAGTGCCAGGAGTTAGGGATAAATCTGTGGAGCTCCAAGAATTTTTACGATATACAGACTATTCTGTTTGATACTATGATGGTGAATACCTGTCACTATGCATTTGTCTAACCCATAGAATCTACAATACTACAAATGAACCTTATAAATTCTGGACTTTGGGTGAGACTGACATGTCAACATAGGTTCACCAATTGTAACAAATGTACTACTCTGGTGAGGGATGGTGATTATGGGAATGTGGTATGTGTGTAGGTGGGGAGAGAGGGGTATTTGGGAATACCTTGTACCTTTGGCTCAATTTTGCTGTGAACCAAAAACTGCTTTAAAATAAAGTCTATTTTAAAAAGTACTATGTCCTATATTGGAATGTTCTAAGTGCCACTAAGATTAAGATGAATAGTAAAATAATTGAAGGAAGGCAGGATGAGAATGTGGGAGTTACGATTTTAGCTTGATTTTCCAGGTAAGCTGGTGGGCTCCACATCCAGACAAGAGACCATATGCAAGACCCAGAATGTGTGATAAGGGACAAGTTATACAGGGCTTTGGAGGTATCTGAAAGGAGTTTCTAAGGGCACAGAGAGCTACTGGAGCATCAGATAAAATGTTCTTAAAACTAATCAAATGAGAGAGGAAGAAACTCTGGACTAAGACACTGGCAGGGAGGTAACTAGTTGGAGAAAAGATGCATGAGAAGTTTTAATGAAGGAATGGCTGAGTGTACCACTGAGGTTATTAGCCAGGGCAGATTAACAAGTGCAAAGGAGAAGATAGGAAAGGCAATATGTAGACTAGAAATCAGTGCTCACAGCTAGAAGGGAATAGTAGACTACAACTTGTCTAGGCTGAGGCTTTCAGAATGTAAACTATATCACTATCCTTTTTGAATAGGACACCAGACAGGTGCAGTGTGATTAAGTGACATACAGCACAAATCTCTTTAATTGAAGTTTACTGAATAAGTGCCCTTAATATAATGCAAAGTAAAATCTAATTAAGCATGGAGGCCAATAGCAATTTTAAAGCCACAAATTGTATTTAACCAATTATTGAGATAACAGGGACTAATCCTATCATCTTATTAAACAATATTTTGAAAGCAAGGGGCCAACTCTAGCTCCCCTTTCTTTTGGAATTGGTTATTGGAGAACAATGAGAAGAAAGTCATAAATCATTTTGATATTTCAAACACTTTTAAAGTAATTTTGATCAGCTTTTTAGTGAATTGTGTGGCCTTTGGTTTAGGCTGGATTTAATGAGAATGCTACTTACATATGTGTCAAATATGTACTGCATACATTGCAGTTTTTTCTAGTTTGTATTAGTTTCCTATTGCTGAAGTAACAAATTGCCATATATTTGCCAGCCTTAAAGAACACAAATGTATTACTTCACAGTTCTAAAGGCCATAAGTGTGAAAACATTTTCACCAGGATAAAGTCAAGGTGTTGGCAGGGCTTCTTCCCCCTGCAGGATCGAAGAGAGAATCTGTTCCCTTGCCTTTTCCAGCTTTGGAGGTCACCCCACATTGTGGGTTCGGACCATTTCCTTACATAACTACACCTCTTACATTTGTCACCATATCTCCTACTTCCTCTGCTATAGCAAAACATCTTTTTGCCACCCTCTTACAAGAATATTTGTGATTATATTCAGGACCAACTCAAATAATCCAGGATATTCCTTGTAATCCCAAATCCTTAATCACCTCTGCAAAGTCCCTTTTCCATATAAAGTAATAGTCACAGGTTCTGGGTATGAGGATGTGAATGCCTTTGATAGACAACTGTCCAGCATGCCATGCATGCTGTATACTGTATACCACTTCATGGTAGACGACTGTCCAGCATGCCATACATGCTGTTTACTGTATACCACTTCATGGTGGACGACTGTCCAGCATGCCATACATGCTGTTTACTGTATACCACTTCATGGATTAGAAAGGCAGTTTATTATAGTATAACAGAATGCTCTTTAGGACAAGAAGTAGATTGACTCTAGTACAAGCTCCACTATGTAATCACCTTTTGATTTGGGCAGTTCCTAACTTTCTTTAACTTCAGACTTCCTGGAAGAGTCTGGAAACTGGGAAATGAAGGCAGTAACTTGTAGAGTGTTTTAATATGAAGAAAGGATAATTGTAACAGCATCCATTAATTAAACCTAATATAAACCTGTATCAACCACTGAAGTTACAACTGTAATTGTACAGACCTATTATCATACTCACAGAGAAGATAACCGAGCAGGGGAACAGACATTGAAATAAGCAAGAATGCTAACCAGTGATGACTGCAGGGATGGGAGAAAGATACATTCACAGACAGCCAACAGTGTAACATCAAAGCAATCAATCTTGGACCACTTCCAAGAAGAGTGAGCTCCAAGCTAAGATCAGCATTATGAGGAGTTAGCAAGTCAGAGGAGCATAAGTGTCTTTCAGGCAGAACGTTCCAAAGCTTAGGAAAAAAGAGAGGGGGCGGAGACCAAAAACTTGAGAAACTGAAAATATATTTTTTTTCTGTGAATGTATCATGAAATTAATAAGACATAAAGCGAAAGAGAAATTTAAAAAATTAAACAGTATCAAGATCCGGACAGGTCAGATCAATTATGTTGGAGCTTTATCCTTAGAACCTTGTACACAGACTGTTTTCGAGGTCCATGGTGACAATACTAGACTCTAACACAAGGTGCTGCAGAAAGATCCATGGATAGCACCAAGGAATGAAGGCGCTGAGCATGCCCTGGGGGTCACAGCACCTTGAGAGTAAGAATTCTGTTGATATTAAACAGTTAGCACGGGCTGGGCACAGTGGCTCACGCCTGTAATTCCAGCACTTTGGGAGGCCAAGGTGGGCAGATCATGAGGCCAGGAGATCGAGACCATCCTAGTTAATATGGTGAAATTCCATCTCTACTGAAAATACAAAAACTTAGCTGGGAGTGGTGGCAGGTGCCTATAATCTCAGCTACTTGGGAGGCAGAGGTTGCAGTGAGCTGAGGTCGCACCACTGTACTTCAGCCTGGGTGACAGAGCGAGACTCCATCTCACACACACGCACAAAAGAGTTAGAATGGATAGGACTGAAGGACATGAGAGATAAATGAGAAGTAGTAGTTAGAAAAATGTCGGCTTCTTCTCTTGGAGAAATGTTGATGCCAAGCTTGGAGATATTGGAGATAGGTGACAAGGGGATAAGGAGAGTTTGGGCATGTACATAGGGATGGAAGGGAGTGGTGCTGAGCTCTCACCCTTGTGTATGTTCACATTGAGATGCTTTTGAAAAATCCACATAGAGTGCTCTATGGCGACACTGTTCAAAGTAGCCAGCTGTGAGCAGAGTCCATCAAATTTCATCATCATATTTTGGTAGAAGTGTTGTGAGTCACAGGGATGAGGGATGTACCAAGCAGCTACTGACTGTGGAAGGTGATGTGTGAATGCTGGTTAAGGGCAGGTTAGGAAGAGAAAAGACATAAACTTTCATGAGAAGGTACCACATGTGAGCTCAACTACAGGAATAAAGAGAATCTGGCTTCTACCCTATAGTTTGTGAATTCTCGGAGAAAAACTGAGAAAATAAACATCCTCCTCAGGTAAGTTCCCTGGGTACCAGAGAGGTAGGAGAAGAAGACATTGAAGTAGTCTCTCCCAATAGAAAATATAGAGTTGCACAGTCAGGCTAAAGCTGTTTTTTTCATCTAGGCTCTTTCATTCTTTCCGATCACACACACGGAGACACACACAACCTAGATGTTAGTTGCTAATGGTCTTGAACTCCTCTGGGATTCCGTCACCTTTTGTTTCCAACAAGGAACTGTGATCTTTTTAGGCAAATACCTTGCCTTGGTCACAGATTGGGGAAGCTCAGTAGAAGAGACAGAGCAGACACTGCAAACTATGCTGTGCAGCCTGAAATCAAGAGCATCCAACGTGAATCAGACTGACTTTGTCAGAAATGGGATGATGGATCACCACACAATTGACTGTTATGACAGCGGAAAAACTCAAACCAACTTCTGAATGCTCAATTACAGGAGGGGCACATAAACAGAGGCATGCAGCAGAAAGCTAAGGATTCAATTTCCTTGAGTTCCTCTGCCTGGTTTTCATTACACCCACTCTCATTTATTTGGGGCCTCAGGCTTGAGTACTCAGTCTTTCTCGATTTTCACGCATAAATGACATTTTCCTAGTTTCTACCTCACCTCTCGTCCTTTGTCATTTCCTAATGGGCTCCGCTCTGACCATGCTCAGCCTGGGGTATCAGTGTGGGCCTGTGGGCTGCTGAGTGCCTTGAGTCTGGTTAATTCCCATAAATGTATTTTAATTAATTATCCAAGGAAGAAATGCCAGCACCTACCATGGGAGGTGACCACCAGTATGTGAAAATCAGCAGCTCCTTAACAACAACCTCCAGTCAAATTTAATCAGGAACATTGGGCTCTCTCCCTCTAACAAAACCAGCTAGTGCACGTAAAGAGGCCCTTGCCACTGTCTTACAAAACCAATAAATCTATACATCAATAAATCAATCATTATCAGCCCAGATAATTATAGCTTTCCTTTGTGGTTGAAAAAGCAAAACTTGTTTCTGTCACCTCCCTATAAGCTTCTCTAGTGACAAAAAACACATGTCAAGAAAATCTCATTGATCTTATGATGTCAAAAACAATTACTATTAAGGGACTGAACGGATCAGAGCTTTTAGAAAGAGCTCATGATCAAAGCGCAGGATAGAACACACTAGTTAGAGCCATGGTTACATGCCCAACTTATCAGAAATATCAAAGCCAGGTATATTTTTAATAAAGAAAAACCAATATAACAGCTAAAGTTGATTGCCTAATTATTATAAATTATTCCGATAAAAACTCAATTTTTAATTTGTAAATGAAAACTTAGAAAAATAAAAATTAACCTAGATTAATCCATACGGAGCTAGAGTTTGTAAACAGGTCTTCTAAGTGGAGCACCTGCACATTCAAGCAGGATCTTGACCTTTGAGTAGAAGCACTGGGCTCACCCTGGGTCCCTGCCGTCCTCCCATGACTTGCTTGCTCTTATCCTTCCTTCCATTAAATCAGGATGTCTCGTGGACTTTTGAACAGTGTGTGTAGAGTGAAATGCATTAATTTTTCAATAAGCTATCCTTGATTTCATATGCAGACCTTGCCACTTACTGTAGCCTAACTTTCTTAGTCAATACCATAAAATATTATTATTTGTCTAAAAAGGTCTACAAGAGAACATAGCATATTGAGTTGATCCCCACCTCTTAAGAAAGGAAAGATCATCTGTGTCTCTATCTGGCTTACTATGCTTTTTCCTCTGCAGCCCATAGTATCACTGCACCATACAACAGTTTTTAATCTATCCTTCTCTTCTCCACTAAAATATGCTCTAATAAAATTATTTTCCATCAGTAACTTGATGGAAAATCTAGATGCTGAGCTGATGATGAGAAGCTCATTGTCTTATTCTTCAAACAGCTCATTTTTTGCTTTGCATGTATCTATTAGAAATTTAATCACCTTATTTAGCTGAAGCATTCAATTTTAAAACTTTGTTTGGACAAACATTCTTACTCTTTAATGATCCCATTACCTATCTGAAAACACACTGAATGCCACTACAACTATTAACTACTCTAGGCTAAATGATGCCAAGTTTTTTTAGCCACTGAACTTCAGGTGACGTGTGTGTGTGTGTGTGCACGCGCGCGCGTGTGTGTGAACATATATGTTTAAGGGTTTGAATGAAAAATTTTAAGCAAACTTAAACATAGCAAAAACAGTACAATAAATACACATGGTAGCCATCACTCAATTTCCAAAATTATCTACATTTTATCAAAGAAATTTTCACTAGAATAACATATCATCTTGCTCTACTCCTCTTAGTCTTCCTCTGTTAAAAAAAAATGGTACTTTGACATACTGAAGAACGCATCAGAGTCTCTTAACAGCAGAATTGATCAAGCATAAGAAAGAATTAGTGAGCTTGAAACAGGCTATTTGAAAATACACAGTCAAATGAGACAAAAGAAAAAAGAAAAGAATAAAGTGTGCCTACAATATCTAGAAAATAGCCACAAAAAGCAAACCTAAGAGTCACTGAACTTAAAGGTAGATAGAGACTACCTACCTGGACTTAAAGGTAGGTAGAGAGAGAGAGGTATGGGTAGAAAGTTTATTCAAAGATATAATAACAGAGAACTTCCTAAACCTAGAGAAAGATAGAAAGATATCAATATTTAAGTACAAGAAGATTATAAAACACCAAGCAGGTTTAACCCAAATAAGACTACCTGAGGACCTTTTTTATACAAATTCTCAAAGGCCAAGGAAAATAAAAGGATCCTTAAAGCAGCAAGAGAAAAGAAACAACTAATATGCAATGAAGCAACAATACACCTGATAGCAGACTGTTCAGTGGAAACATATGCCAGAGTGAGTGGCATGACACATTTAAAGTGCTGAAGAAAAAAAAAAAAAGATCCTAGAATAGTATATTCAAACAGCAAAAAAGGCTATTTGAAGAATAAGATAATGAGCTCCTTGTCATGAACTTAACTAGATTTTCCACTAAGTTACTAATATAAAATAATTTTGTTAGAGCATATTTTAATAGGGTGGAAAGGGATGGATTAAAAGCTATTATATATTGCAGTCATATGATGCAATGTTCTTCAAATATAAATAAGAAATAAAGACTTTCCTAGAAACACAAAAGCTGAGGTATTTTAGCAACACCAGACCTGTCTCGAAAGAAATGCTAAAGGGAGTTCTTTAATATGAAAGAAAAGGATGTGAATAAGCAAGAAGAAATCATCTGAAGGTACAAATCTCACTGGTAATAACAGGCACGGAGAAAAACACAGAATATAATAACATTGTAATTGTGGTGTATAGACCACTCTTATCTTTAATAGAAAGACTACAAGATGAAGTGATAAAAATAGCTATAACAATTTTTTAAAACATAGACAATACAATAAGATATAGATAGAAATAAAAAGTTAAAAAGCATGGAGATGAAGTTAAAGTATATAATTTTTATTAGTTTTTTCTTTGCTTGACTATTTGTTTATGCAATCGGTGTTATATTGTCATCAGTTTAAAATAATGAGTTATAAGATATTATTGGTAAGCCTTATGGTAATATCAAGCCAAAAAACATAGAACAGATACACAAAAAATGAAAAGTAAGAAATTAAAATATATCACCTGAAAAAGTCATCTTCACTTAAATAAAAAAAAAGAAGGAAGGAAAGAAAGAAGGTAAAATTACAAAATAACCAGAAAACAAATAACGAAGTAGATTAAGTATTTACTTATCAATAACAACATTGAATGGAAATGGACTAACTTCCTCAACAAAAGACATAGAGGGACTAAATAATGAAAGAAACAAGACCCAATGACCTGTTGCTTATAAGAAATACACTTCTAAAAAGATACACATATACTGAAAATAAAAGGAATGAAAAAGATATTCCATGAGAATGCAAACAAAAAAGAGCCAGAGTAGCTATATTTAAATCAGATAAAATAGATTTCAAGAAAACTATAAAAAGAGAAAAATAAAGTTAGTATATAATGATAAAATTGTAATTAAGCAAGCGGCTACAACAATTATAAATATATATGCACTCAGCACTATATATATATATATATGTATATATATGTGTGTGTGTGTATATATATATATATATGGCAAATGTTATTAGAGCTAAAGAGAGAGATGGACCCCATTCCATTACAATAATAGCTGGAGACGTCAACACACCACTTTCAGCATTGGACAGATCATCCTGACCAAAAGATCAACAAAGAAATATTGGACTTAATCTGCACTATAAATCAAGTAGACCTAAAAGATATTTACAGACCATTTCACCCAATGGCTGCGGAATACACATTCTTCTCCTCAAAATATGGATCATTCCCAAAAATAGACCATACATCAAGCCACAAAACACATCTTAAAAGATTAAAAAGAATTGAAATTATATACAGCATCTTCTTTGACGACAACGGCATAAAATCAGAAATCAATAATAAGAGGAATTTTGGAATATTGTTCACTTTCATGGAAATTACACTATATGTTCCTGAATGATCAGTGAATCAATGAAGAAATTAAAAAGTAAATTAATGGATGCAGCTGGAAACCATCATTCTCAGCAAACTATCGCAAGAACAGAAAACCAAATACTGCATGTTCTCACTCATAGGTGGGAACTGAACAATGAGATCACTTGGACACAGGAAGGGGATCATCACATACCAGGTCCTATTGTGGGGAGTGGGGAGGGGGGAGGGATAGCATTAGGAGATATACCTAATGTAAATTACAAGTTGGTGCAGCACACCAACATGGCACATGTATACATATGTAACAAACCTGCACGCTGTGCACATGTACCCTAGAACTTAAAGTATAATAAACAAATATATATTAAAAAAATTTCTTGAAACAAACGATAATGGAAACATAAAATACCAAAACCTGTGAGGTACAGGAAAAGCAGTGCTAAGAGGAAAGTTTATAGCTATCATGGCCTACATTGGAATAGTAGAAAAACTTCAAATAAATAACCTAATATTACATCTTAAAGAAGTAGGAAAGCAAGAGCAAACCAAACCCAAAATTAGTAGAATAATATAAATAATAGACATCAAAGCAGAAATAAGTGAAATTCAAACAAAGCAATATGAAAGTTCAACAAAACAAAAAAGTTGGTGTTTTGAGAAGCCAAACAATATCGACAAGCAGCCAAACTGACTAGAAAAAAAATGGTACAAATGAATAAAATCAGACATGAAAAATGAGACATTACGACAAATACTACAGAAATTCAAAAGATCATTAGAGGTCACTATGAACAACTATATGCCAATAAATTGGAAAACATTTATAAAATAGACACATGTGTAGACACATCCAACCTACCAAGATTCAATCATGAAGAAATCCAAAACCTGTACAAACCAATAACAAGTAACAAGATTAAAGCTATAAAAATAGTCTCCGAGAAAAGAAAAGCCTGAGGCTCAATGGTTTCACTGTTGAATTTTACCAAACATTTAAAGAAGAAATAATACCAATCTTACTCAAACTAGTTCAAAAAATAGGGAAGGAGGAAATACTTACAAACCCATTCAATGAGGCCAGTACTACCCAGATACCCAAACCATAAAAAGGCCTAAAAAAAAAAAAAGAAAGAAAGAAAGGAAAATGACAGACCAATAGCTCAGGTGAAAATTCATGCAAAAATCCTCAACAAAATACTAGCAAAGTGCATTCAACAATACATTAAAAAACTCATTTATCATGACTAAGTGGGATATATCCCAGGAATGCAAGAAAGGTTCACCATATGCAAATCAATCAGTGTGATAGCTTATGTCAACAGAATGAAGGATAAAATCTATATGATTATTTGAATTGATGCTACAAAAGCATTTGATAAAATTCAACATCTCTTTATGATAATAATCCTTAAAAACTGGGTATAAAAGCATATATGACCGTTCCTCAGCTAGTATCATACTGAATGGAGAAAAGTTGAACACCTTTTCTTTAAAATCTGGAACATGACAAGGATGCCTACTTTCACAACTGGTATTCAACATAGTACTAGAAGTCCTAGCTAGAGAAATCAGACAAGAAAGAAGAAAGAAATAAAAGGCATTCAAATTGGAAAGAAAGATGTCAGATTATCTTTGTTTACAGATAATATGATCTTATATTTGAAAAAAACTAAAGACTGTTAGAACGGATAAACAATTCAGTAAAGTTGCAGAATACAAAATCAACATAGAAAAATCCGTAGCATTTCTATGTGCCAACATTAAACAATCTGAAAAAGAAGTCAAGAAACAGTTCTATTTACAATAGCTATAAGTAAAATAAAATACCTAGGAATTAACCAAAGAAGTGAAAGACCTCTATAGTGAAAACTATAATAAATTTAAGAAATTGAAAAGGACACAAAAAAGGGGAAGGCATTCTATATTCATAGATTGGAAGAACCAATGTTTTTTAAATGTCCTAAAGCAATCTACCTAAAACAACCTACAGATTCAGTAAAATCCTTATTGAGTTAACAATGACATTCTTCACAGAAATAGAAAACAAAAATCCTAAAATTGATATGGAACCACAAAAGACCCAGAATAGCCACAGCTATCCCAAGCAGAAAGAACAAAACTGGAGGAATCACATCACCTTACTTACTTTATGTATGTATGTATGTATGTATTTTTATTTATTTATTTATTTGAGATGGAATCTTGCTCTGTCTCCCAGGCTGGAGTGTACTGCTGTGATCTCAGCTCACTTAAACCTCCGCCTCCCAGGTTCAAGCAATTCTTCTGCCTCAGCCTTCCAAGTATTTGAGATACTGGCCAGAACCTCCTTCCTTATAGAGGCCTAACTTTGGTACAAACCTACATACAATGTCACCATCTGAGGTAAGACATAACTCTTTAATCGAACTGACCTGTTTTCAGATCTCTTACTACTCAGCTACGTACTAACCAATTTTTTTTTCTCTCCACGGACATCAGCTCAGCTTTCACTGTGTAAAAGTTTTAGGAAAGTTTTAGACAGGGGGAATGAAAAGCTCAGAATATGCCATCCCTCAGTATGCCACTTTTATATGGTAATTACTTCAAACTGAGGTCCTTTGGGGAAAGCAAATATAAAAAGGGACTTTCTCTGAACTGTGACAATATAATTATCACAAACTCCCTCCCCAGGAATGTCATCAACCAAAGAAGATTAGCTGACAGAAGAAACTGGAGATTGACACTACATCCAGATAGTCTTTGGTAGGGGTTATTACCTATTCTTCTAAAAGCCCATTCATCTTTTCCAAAATCATTTACCATCTTCAAAGTTGCCTACGTCACTCCTTCCTTTTCCCTTATGAAGAGGTTAGTCAACCTTCTAGATCATCCTGGGTTTTGAAGTATTCACTTTTCTTTCCTGTGATGTCCTAAATGCACGTGACAAATGTGTGTATATTTTCTCCTGTTAATTTGCCTGCTGTCAGTTTATTTCATAGGCCTAATTTTCAAGTCCTCAGAGAGAAGAGAGAAAGAGAAAGTGTTTTATTTCCTGAAATTGTTGAGGATGGACTGTTTTATTTGTCACTGTAGACTTAGACTCTGTACAGTAGAAGAAAAGACAGAAAGAGAAGAACATAAGAGGGAGAGATAGAAAAACTTTAAAAAAGGATAAGACATGAAGGAATAGATGGAGGGAGAGAAGGAAGGAATAAAGGCAAGAAAGTAGGAATTCAGGAAGCAAAGAAAAAAGGAAAAAAGAGAATTAAGGAAGGACAGGAATGAAGCTGTCCGGAGTAAGAATCTGTAATGTCTTTGAGGATTTGAAATACTGCCATCAGTTTATTTTTATAAGGAAAATTGTGCAATATTAATTTCAGCAAATATTTGCATTTTGCTTTACACTTTGCAATGTCATTTAATATAAAATATCACACTTTATATTATGACAATAAATAATATAATAAGTAACTCACCAAGCCAGCCTGTGCCAGAGGAAAAAGGAAGATATCCACTAGGAATATTTATCATTGCAATAATATAGCGCACATTTCCAGAAAATCTGTAATAATAGTCTCTGTCCTTTGACATAAACAAAACCACTGACTTATCTACCTGTTCCCCAAGTATAACAACGAAACAGATAATGCTATATTTACAATTATAATTTATATTTAGAATTTTATTTATTCGTTTGTTTGTTTATTGGACAGAGAGAGAGAGACTATCTGGAAACATAAAACTACATGGAAGAAGAAAAGGACTTTTAACTATTTTAAAGTTAACCTTTAAGAATTTTCATAAGACTCCAGTCAAACCCAAAGTCAGTCTTCTAAAGCTGACTCTACTGACCTGGGAGGATGCAACTGACCAGAGGCTAGTAAGTTTGCTAAATTATTGTGGATAACAGGGGTGTATGGTGACATGAATTTACATATGAACAAAATAGGAACAGTCGGCTTGATTTCCCTCAGGAGGCAAACTTGGTAGAATACCAAGAATAAAAAGTCACCTTTTATTCAGAAAGCAGCATCAAATTATTTCACCAAACACACATGTTTTTAGAAGGATTGCTGTAGTGTAAAATTAATTTTATCTTTTTTATTGCAATTTATTTAATGACACATCCTCTGATATACGGAGTCTGTCACATTCAACTGGGCAATTTGAAAACAGAACCCCCTTTCCTCCAGCCTCCACACATACCCAAATAAACTATGAATAGCAGTTCCATTTTGGAAGCTCTTTGTCCTCTGGCTTCTAGTTTTCTGTTCTTTTTCAATTATAAAGTGCCTAAAATATATCATGTATTTGGATTAAGTTTTTACATATATTAGCAAAATAAATGCTTTTCATAATGTGGAAATGCTCCTTCTTTTGAAGCTAAATGGCCTCACTGCAGTGATTCTAATCTATGACTTTCTAAATTAAAGCATAAACTTTCTATTTAATATAGCTTCTTTATATCTCCAAGTTTGGGGCAGTTAAAAGAAAGACTTGATAGTCCCTAAACATTATGAAGATAATGACAATTAATATTGTTTTGGTCTTCACACAGTTTTTTCTCTTCTGTCTGTGCTTTCTGGCCAAATATGATACTTGAAATTCTACCATTGAAATCAGGCTTCCCTTCAGATTATATCAGAATGCTCCTAATACAAACTTATTTCCTAGAAAGGGGATACACCAAGTCCTTTGTTTTTGGTCTTAGCAGAAAAAGAACCAGTGTATATAAAACATGTATAATATGTCAATGGTTTACTAATCCAAACAACAAACATTATATTTTACCTCTATTTTATCACAAAAGGGATTGAGGTTTAGAGAAGGTCTATAATTACTAACAGTCACACATTTCAGAGCAGAAGGAGTCAGAATTCTAACCCTTTGATGGTCTCTTAAGATGGTACAAAGCTATCAACCTTTAGGGCTCCTTGTTATTGTAGAACTCACGAGAGACTTTACATGCCTTAGCATGATCTGAAACCTTAATATTTTCATTCCTCTCCTCCTCCTCCAGCATCGTTTCTCATCATCTACCTCTTTCTACTTGATTTCAAACCTAACATCACAGCCATTCTAAATATAGAAACGTGACAGTAAGATTGCACTTAGATTTCTAAGTAACAAATAATTAACCTTGTCCTTCAAAATGCAGAGGATACGATCATGTGGAAATTTGGATCTACAAAAAGAACTAAAGAGCACCAGAAGTGGTAAATATGTGGGTAACTAGGATTTGTGAGCTTGTACTCTCTACCACTTTAAAAGCAACTGACTGTTTAAGATAAAATAACAATACTGTATTATGAGATTTATCAGTGAAAATAAAATATGCAAAATACAAAAATATCTAGATGGAATGTGGAAATTTACTGTCGAGCAGTACAAATATGTTAAATCAAGTGATACAATAGTAACTGTAAGTAAACTTTGATAAGGATGCTTATTGTAATTCCTATGGCAACTGACATAAAAATACAAAGAAGTATAAGCTAAGAGGCAATAGGGAAATGAATGAAATATACATAATGTTTCAGCATGATTGTTTTTCGTTTTTCATTATTATTAATTTTTGTCTCCAGTTCTCCTTTATTGACAAAAAAACTCACATAACAGAAAATTTACCATTTTAATGTGAAATTCAGTGTCATTTAATACAGTCACAATGTTGTGCAACCATTTCCTCCATCTAGTTCAGAAGCATTTCATTAACCCCAAAGGAGACACTGTAGCCATTAAGGTACATTCCCTCCTTTTGCTAGCCCTAACCACTAATCTGCTTTCTGTCTCTATGGATTTACCTATTCTGATGATTTCATATATTAGTAAAAGAAATCATATATTCCTGGCAAGAATGTGAATTGTAAAAATACTTTGAAAATCTCTTTAAAATTTTTTCCTATAAAATTAAACATTCCTACCTTTGATACAGAAATTCTACTCTTAGGTATTTGCTCAAGAGAAATATGACACAACCTGATTCATAACAGCTCCAAACGGGAAGCAACCCAAATGTCTATCATTAGGTGGACTGAAAAACACTATGTACTATGTTTAAACAATGAGATACTACTTATCAATGAAGTAAAATAAAATACTGGTATAATACATAGCACAGATGCATCTCAAAAACTTTATGTTCAGTGAAATGAATCAAACACAAATTCTGTTAATAACAGATTCATAGTGAGGCAAAACAAATGTTTACTATAACAATTGCAACAGTGGTTGCTCCAGTGAGTAGGGATTGCCTGGACAAGAAATAATAAAATATTCTGGGGTAATAAAAATGTTCTATATTTTGATTGGTGTGACTCTTTCACTATATTTAAATCTGACCTCAATTTTAAAATAAATAACATAAAGCAGATACTTCTATATTATGAATAAAGAAGAAATTAGATCATTGAGATCCAAGACTTTAAAACATATTTTAAAGTGATGAGTCCTCCATAGACACTTAGATAAGGAAGAACTTTGAAGTTTCTTTAATACAACTCCTTTCTTCCTTACTTCAGAAGAGTGAGGCCCAGAGATCAAGTTTCCTTTATCTTACTATACATTAGAGATTGCATTTTTATTTTAATTAAAAAAACATTTCCTATAATAACCATTCAGATTGTAATCCGTGAACTAGAGAGAAAATTTCAACAAACATATTAGCTCAATTAGACTAATTCATTTTCTGAATTCTTTAATTGAAGGAAAACACATAAAGAGGAGAATATATAACATAACTGTACAGTATAACAACCATAGAGATCAATAAATAGCACTCTAGAGGACACCTATTTTCTAATCCAATTGCTATTTCTTTCCATATTCCCAAAGATGCTGCCCATCCTTACTTCTAATATAGCAGAGTAAAGTAGATGTGGCTGTTTTTGAAATCTTATATAAGTGAGATTTTACTAGATTTACTCATGGATATCTATCTTCTTTACCTTAGTAGTATTTTTATGAAATTTAATCACATTATTTTTTAAAAACTAAAGTTAAAGAGTAAATTTACTATTGATAATCTATCCTAACAATGGTACACTTTTTCCAGTGTTTATATTACAAATAATGAACATTCTTGTACATTTATTGTGTACTTGTACCTGTGCTATTGTTGAATATTTCACAGCAGAGAAATTATAGAATTATTTAGTATATGATTGCTTATATTTAGTAAATCATGTTCCAAAATGGATTGACTAGTTTATGTCTTACCAGCAAAAGGAGAGTTGCTCATTGCTCCCTTTCCTCACTCACACGTTTTTACTGTCAGTCTTTTTATGATTACCCAGAGAAGTGTGTGCCTATCAGTATTTCATGGTAGATAATTCTTATTTCCCTGGTTGCTAATAAAATAAGGACTTTTTTATAGGTTGAACTGCCAAGTGCCCATGCTCTTTTTGAAAGATGACCATTCAAGTTTTTTGCCCATTTTTAAGTTAGGTTACCTGTTTTTATAAGAATATTTCGATATTTTTTATGTACATCACTTTCAACTTATGTGTTTTAAATATGTTTTCTAGTCTATGTTATTTTTTCTCCCTCTTTTTTGATAAAAAGTTAGGACCTTTCTAACTTTTTTGCCAAATGTAACAATATGCTTATTTATTTACTATTTTTGTCTTATTTTAAAAAATCCTTCCACATACCAAATTCTTGGATGTATTTTTTCTACTTTATTTTACAAACATTTTATTGTTTAGGCTTTTATAATTTAATCTACAATGCCTCTGCAACTGTTTCATGTATATTGTGGTGTGAATGTCAATTTTTTTTGTATTTATACAAAAATTATACCATACATTGAAAATATTATCTTTTATTTACTATTTTTATAGAATCAACAGTGTCATAAATCAAATGTCCATATATATATATTTGTAATTGTTTCTAGCTCATTCTTTTTGTTCTATTGCATATGTCTCTATCTACTGTACTCCCAATATTATACTGTCTTAATTACTATAACTGTATAATAAGTCTTAATATAGTGCTCCTTTTTTTGTATTAAAATACACATATGTGGTCAACTTTTTAAATATCACACATTTGTACACATACAAGTAAGGCCTGGGGTATTGATTAGGATTTCATTGAATCTGTAAGTTAACTTAAGATAAATTTTTAATTTTACAACAACTTGCCTTGAAAAATATCATTTCTTTCAAAAATGTTTTGTCATCTCACCAAACCCTTTCAACATCATACTGGAAGTCCTAAATATGCAGTAAGAGAAGAAAAATGAAATATAATATATCCAGATTAAGAAAAAGAAATAAAACTACCTTTGATAGTAGATGACTTAATTCTTTATGTAGAAAGTCTGAAAACATCAATAAAAAATTCTTGAAAGTAAAAAGTGATTATAGTAAGGTTGTCAGATACAAATTAAAATACAAAAGTCAATCATTTTCCTATATGCCAGCAATGAACAAGTAGAATGTGACATTAAAAGCGCAATACTATTTACATTAGCACTCTCACAATTTAATACTTAGGCATGTTTAATAAAATATGTGGAATATCTGTATGAGGAAAACTAAACTTGGATGGAAGGAATCATATAAAAACTAAGTAAATGGAGAGGTATCCCATGTTCATGGATAGAAAAATTTAATATCAACAAAATGTAGCTCTTTCCCAATTTCTTTATTAATTCAAGGCAGCTCCAATCAAAATCTCAAACTTTTATTTTCTGGAGGGTGATAAACTGATTCTAAAATTTATCTGAAGAGGCAAGACAGCCAGAATAGCCAACACAATATTGTAGGAGAAGAACAAAGTCAGAGGACTGACACTATTTGACATCAAGACTTAATATAAAGCTTCAGTAATCAAAACTGTGTAATACTGGTGAAAGAAAAGGCAAGTAAATGAATTCAACATAATGGATAGTTTAGAAATAGACTTACATATATATAGCCAACTGACTTATGACAAAGGAGCAAAGGAAATACAATGAACAGCTCTGGTTTGTTCATTTTAATGTCTGTAAAGTTTTCAATTGTTTCACATTGTTTTATGTTTTCATTATAATGCTGATGGGGCATTTGGGTTGTTTCAAGTTTTAAAACTTAACAGTTTTAATATTTAGTTTTAAACTTAAAAGTTTTAAAACCTAATAGTTTTAAATGTAAAAGTTTTAAACATAGTTGTTTAAACATAATATAACATGTAGTTTAAAAGGATAGTTTAAACTATTAGGATAAAGTTATGTAGATTTTTGTAGACTTGGGGCATAAATGCAAATATATGTTGGGTGAATACCTAATAATAAAATCGAAGGGTTGGTGTTCATTGTTAGTAGACTTTAACAATAGATTTTCTAAGATAGGAGTCTTTATTTGTGTCATCAGTAAAAGATAGTTTTTATAGCTCCATATCTTCATTAAATTTTCATATTACATAATTCTTCAGTGTTAGCAATTCTGCTGAGCTTTTATTACATCTCACTGTGGAATTAATTTTTGCCTCCCTGATTTTTAATAATAGAAAACATTCTTTTGTATATTTATTGACCATTTTGGTATCTGCTTTTGGGAAATATCTGTTGAAACTGTTCCTTTTCCTTGTGGTTTGTTGGTTTTTTGTATTTTTTTTTTATGGTGGTTAATTATATATTCAATGTATGTACCATGTATTAATTATATATGTTTTAAATACATACTCTATGACTTGCCTCTGCATTTTCCTAATTGTGCTTTCATTAAAAGTCTCTTATTTTAATGTAGTAAAATGTATCAATTACTTCCTTTTAGCATGAGTGTTCTTTATATCATGTTAAAGAAGTCTGTGCCTCCAAGGCATGAAGCTATTATCCTATGTTATTTTGAAAATAATTTATTGTATTTTTTAATTTCATAATTAAATCTACAGTCCCTCTGGAATTTATTTATATATATGGCATGAAGTAGATTGTCAATGGCTGTATTTTTAATACAGATTTGCAATGGACTCTGCAACATTTATTGAAAAAAAAAACCATGTATTTCAGTGTTTTTCAATGTATCTTGATAATAACTTTTGATTTTTTAATGTAGAGGATTAGCACAACTTTTATTTATTCTTAGGTATTTAGTGCTTTTCATTAATTTAAATATTTTTATTTTCCATATCTCAGCTTCTAATTGTTGCTGAAATACAGATATGTAGTTGACTTTTAATCAGGTAATGTTTAAAAATTCACTTGTTATGTCAACTAATATGTCTATCTTTTTTTAAACAACTAGTACTCAAAATGTTGTGATAGTTTTATTATTTAATGCCTGATTGCACTCATTAGACAACTCTCAGCATAACAGTGACTAGAACCTGAGAGTGTAATTATTTTATAGTCTTCCAAACTTAGAGAGAAAACCACAGTATTTCACCTTGAAGTAAGATGTTTGCTCTAAGTGTTCCCCGATATCAGATTTAAGAAAATTGTGTCCTTCTTAGTTTTCTAAAAAATTCTTCTAAATTTATTTTGTATGTATTAAATGTCTTTGCATCTATTAACAGTTTATCCTTTATTTTATTTTATTATGTGATATATATTGCAGTAACTTTAAGTAAATATTTTCTTATTAAACTATGTAAGCAAAGTGCACAAATCATAAATGTACAGGCTAATTAATTTTTCATTATTTTCAGTTTTGTTTCACATGTGTTAACTTTTGTATTAGATATTTACCTAGCAGTGGAGTTCCTGGATTATATGTACCTTTCTCATGAGTTTTTTTTGACAGTTCTATTTACCTTGCAACATCATCTCACTCTCAGTAGCCTTTTTCAGATTTAATAGATGCCTCCAAACTTAAAGAGATTCCAAATAATGGTGTATCTCTCCATTTCTTTTTTCCTGAATTCTATGCAGTCATATTTCTTTATATTTATATATTTATTTACTTAATTATTTACTCAGTATAGTTTTTCCAAGTGTGCTCATCACAAGTTTTGGGTCAGTTTATGTAGTAAGCTAGCAGAGGCATCTGACGGACCATTTGTTAACTAAATTAGTGAATTGCCTATCTGGTCTTCAATGTTAACCTCAAAAGATTTGGTTCATCAAAACCAGTAAATTACCTTTGTAACAACTGTATTTCAGATTATTTCTGACTCTTAATTAAAACAAGATCTAAAGTCCCACCCTATCATTAATTAATAAGGCAATCAGTCAGAAAACAGAAACTACTTTAGAACTGTCTTACATGTGCTAGAATACTATTAATTAATTTGGGAAAAACAGTGAAGTTAAAATGTATACGTGCTGAGTAATTTAAAGTCTTTAGCTCATGATTTTATTTTTGAAAAGTATATTTCTTTTGACAAGTTTTCATTTGCAATAATGAGCAGATAAACCAAAAAAATGGTAAGGACATTTAGAAGATGAGTAAAAATGTCATAGAACTCGATAGTTTTGTGTGCATGTTTATTCATATTTTTGTATGTAGTTTTTTCATGAGTATATCAGCTGTTAAAAATTTATGCATCTAGCCCAAAGATATAAGAATCCATGCATAAATAAATAAGACTTTGAATACATTTCAGAGGGAAAGAAAGCACCAAAGATAAGGAACTATTTAAATCTGTTTAACTATTTGAAACGAGAATTATTTGGCATTCTAATTATGAAGAGATGCTCCATTTAAAAAATAAGTTTAATTAGGGATTTTAAGGTCTGCTGTAGTAACCAGAATACAATGTAATTTGTTGCTGTTATTGGCTCACAGATAAAATGAAACATCTGATAGGGAGTTTGAAAGAACAGAAATCAATTGAGAGCATAATGTAAAGACATTTAAAAAATCTTATTGCAATTCTTAGCCAGCTTTTTTTGTTGTTTGTATGTGTGTTTACTTATTCATTCATTCGTTGTATATAGTAATATATTTCCATGTTGTAATATTGAACCATGCTTACTATACGTCTTTTGTGGTATCTGGTGAATTACTTCTTTACTCTCACTAAGCAACAATGAAGGCTTTATCATGGTGTTTAATTTTATGCTATTCGTTGAATCATCTGCATAAGGATTTATTTAACAGATGTGCTGATTTATCACAATGTTACCTTCTTTATTGTAGAAAGTAAAAAGTTTCCTCTTCAAAGTTCCCCTTCTTGTTAAAGAATAAATCATAAATGTTAGAAATAACAGTTTCTTTTAAAGACGAACTTTCTTCAAGCCTCCTTGCTTTGTGCTAATAACTCTTCGTTAAGCCCTATCCTATGTAATACAATGAAATACAATGAACTGTTCTGGTTTGTTCATTTTAATTTCTGTAAAGTTTTCAATTGTTTCACAGCGAGCATGCCTGTGGACATGTTCACAGGCAGGTTCCAGCTCACAGCCTATGCCCCTTCCTTATTTGGAAATGTTATTGCTTCCTTAAACCTTTCATAAGCAACTTCTTTGCTCTTCCTTGCATTTACCTATTTAGGGAAGTTTTAGGATATTAGCAAATTGGGTATCCGTTTAAGAGTGTGAGGTCCCGCTCCAGCCAATGGACGCAGGACACAGCAGTAAGGACTACCAAAATGCGTAATAGATAAATACATCTGCTTTTCCGTTGTTCAGGTATGCTCTCACCATTGTTCCATTCTGCTGGAAGTAAACATGGCCTTGCTGAGAGATCTTTTTTCTCTGTGCTTTTTTTTTTTTTGCAGCACCCATTATCTATTTCTAAAAGTTTTGGTATTTCTAACATTTATCATAGTTTACACAGAAACTTCACAATGGAGTGAAAGTGGCAGGAATTTTGTAGCGCCAGTCTCGAGTTTGACTCTTTTGACTGTGGAGATTTCTTACGTTTTCTGTCCCTCAGGAATTATCACCTGATGGTGTGTTGTAAAATAAAACATGTCAGTATAAATGCTTGTTCCTCTCTGCTTCTCACTGCCTCAAGAATCAATTCTTAGTCTAAAATACATGGTCCTTTATTATATTCTATAATGAAGTTTTCTAATTATTTCCTGTTGCTCTTGTTACCCAAATTATTTTGACAGCTTTCAAAAGTTAAAATGGTATTATAAAAAAGGAGTGTTGTATTTAAACTCAGAAGGACCAAAAATAGAATTTTCCTTCTAATACTTCTTAACTGTTGGATCTTGGGCAAGTTACTTCATCTTTCTACTTTCATTTTCCTCATCTGTGAGATGGAGTTAAAGATGTCCCTCAAATGGAATGGTTACAAGGATTAAATGAGACACTGTATGAAAACTCATTAGCTGAGTTCCTGGCAGAATGTATGAATTCCATGAGTCCTCCTTTCTTTCCTGCTTTTCTTTCTTGAGAGCAGGCATTATATATTTTTCCCTAAAACACTTCATTCCCCGCTGCACTTAGTGTCTAGCGTGGATTGGGTCTATGGCTAATCAGAAAGAGTACTTGGTGTTTCGAACACAACTTGATAGTCAACATGCTTCTTCCCTGATATTGCCTTCATCCTTTTCTCCACACATATGTTGTGAGTGCCTGCTGTACACCAGGCACGCTCCTGGCAGCTTGCTGAAACCATTATAAGAAACAGCAACTGTGAAGACACTGCTGTGTCAGAACTTGCGGGTCAATTGATTAATCAGATAAGATAAAGAAATACAAAAAAAAACTAGCCGGGCGCGGTAGCGGGCGTCTGTAGTCCCAGCTACTCGGGAGGCTGAGGCCGGAGAATGGCGGGAACCCGGGAGGCGGAGCTTGCAGTGAGCTGAGATCCGGCCACTGCACTCCAGCCCGGGCGACAGAGCGAGACTCCGTCTCAAAAAAAAAAAAAAAAAAAAAAAAGATAACAATAGAACAATAAAGTCGTAGAGGTGAGGATGGCAGTGAACAGCCTTCAAACAGCTATGTGTTACAGTCCTCCTTATTACCCACAACCCAGCCAGTGTCTTATCCTTCACGAGAGGGATACTTTTCCTTTTGGTCACAGCATCAAAAAATATTTGGTGTCTTCGGGGCATGATTGTTTGAAAAGAGGCATGGGGAGAGAGAAAGTCCTCAGACTGGTGTACAAGAGTCTTTCTTGATGAATTGCCTACCCTTCCTTCATAACCTTAGTATCATCTACCCACTTACACGTAACACACATCCTGAGCTCTGTGCATAGAAACTACCCAATGTTATTCTGTGTGTGTGTCTTCATCTGTGCATATGGATAACAGGATGCCTAAACACTCATTTGAACCACATATAAACAAAGTGGTTTAAAAATACCAGATATTTGACTGACTGATCCACTTTTTATTTACTCATTCATGACATTTAGACCCAGAATTGAAGAATCATACATAAACAAGATATCAATTATGCCCATATTGGTCTCTGGGAACTTTCTACTCAGCCCCAACATAGTCTGTTCTAATTAACTTAAAATAATCACATGGGCTATGTTTCAAAGAGAGAGAAAGAGCACTGCCCTCTGAGAATTTATGTTAACAAGTCAGTTGTTATGAACTGAATTACTTTTTGAAGCCAGAAAAAAGATACTCAGTATTCTGTATTTAAATCCAAAACTGCATTAGGTTATTTTTTATTCAGCTTGTATTATGAATATTTATTAAAGGCTTTTGTTTCCAACCCCTCTCATAATATATTAAGGTGGTTTCATCTCAGTCATTTTCTGAAATTGGATATTGTATCATGACAATTCCATGTGCATGTTAATTGAGAAGTTATTGAAAATACAATTAAAACTAATGGCAGGCATTGTTATTACCATTGTTATTATCATTATTATTACACAGCTGTATTCGGATATAATTTGATCTTTTCAATAGCTCTGTGAAGTAGAAAAGACAGTATTATAATCAAGAATTTATAAACAAGGTCTAGTGCTTAGCTGAGGATATTTATCCATTGGGTCAATAGTTATGTACCTATTTTGTGCCAGGGTTGGAATGAGGTTTCCAAACCTTTGACCTAGTTTTCTTCATTGATTAGAGACTTCATTTTATTTTTTTCCCCACTGTAAGAATCAAAGCATTTAAGTGCCACCTACAGCAAATTCAGCCCTAGAAGGTTTTGGGTTAAAGTGCACATATAGACATTTCCTGAAAGATAGCTTTTAAAGAACACAGTATTTCCTTTGCCCCCTTCAAAAATTAAGATTGTCTTTCTAGCTATTTTCCAAAATGGTTGTGTCTTTCTTAGCTTTGGAAAGATTTTGCTAATTTTCCCTTCTGGTCATCTACTTTGCCAATATTTTATCTATGGTCACCTACTTTGCGAATATTTTACCAACTTAGAAGAGAAAAAATGTCACCTTATTTGGCATATAAAAATAGAGAACCCTTTAGTTTCTCATCTGAACTTGGAAGATAATGGCTTTAAGCAAATGCTTGGGTATTTTGCACAGGGTGTACTGCCTTCCTTATGGTCTCATCTTCTATCAGCCCCTGCCTCTGATTCTTTAGGCTCCCGCGTTTCCTTCCATCCTTTCTTCTGCTTGGAAAGCTGGTGGAATTGGGGATGTGTTTCCTGCCCAGGTGCTCTGGCAGTGATTAGATACTCTTATCTACTTTGGAAAGATAAGCAAACAAATAAAACACTTGGAAACAAACCTTTGACAGCCTCTCATGATAAGAGCATGCCCATCCTTCTGCCCTCACACCCCACTCGTGTGTACTCAGATTCTTTTCTTGGGTAGCATGGGCCCCTGAAGAAGGTCTGTACAATTTTTCCCCAGATTACACCTCCAATAGGAGATGCATCTGACATTCAAACCCTGATGGTCTGGACTTAAAGCCTGGGCATCTCTAATTTAACAAAACACTATCTGTGTCCAGTGAAATGATTATGTGTATGCAACTATAAGCCTGGAAAAGCAAATCTGCAATGACAGGTGCACTACTCCAAAAAATCTTTCGGAGTAAAATGTCAACACTAAGAAGTAAGTATACCTGCTAAAACTTAGAGATGCTTGAGGGACAACAAATCTTGGGGCAGAATATAGCCACAGAAAATAATGATTTAATGAGTTTTCTAACTATCAGGGAGCAAAATAATATAAACACTTAACTGCTAATGGCAATGATTATAAAACCAATGGAGTATTTCATGAGATTTAGTGCAATGCCTCCAAAATGGGGGTTGTTTTCTCAGCTTTTTGAAAGTGAGCTGAAAATAAAATTGCACATCATTTTATAATTAAAGACTCTGAGGGCCTCTAAAAATTTTTATGCTCACCCCTGAGTTATGTTACTGTATTGCCTGTTGTCAGTGAAAAATCAAATGGCTTTAGCAGTCATAAATTATCAAGGTATAATAATTTAATAATCAGTGTGATGAATGAGGCCCCAAGTTAAACAAAAGACTCACACTGAATTCAAGATCATCTAAGAGAAAATCTACCAGCTAATGTTAGGTACAGAGGCAAGTAACCTAACATTGACTAAGTATCGCTCTTTAATGTTCCAAGCTCTGTCACAGGTGTTTTAAATGGCTACTTCATATCATCCTCACAACAGACCTATCAGAGCTAATTTATTAACAGGTAAATAGTAACAGAACTGTGTTTGAAAAACAGGTCACTACAACGTGTCGTTCTTATCCTTTTTGTTTTTCCCACCTATCCTCTTGGACCGTCTGTTTTTCCTTCCTTCTCTTCTTTTTTTTGATTCCCAGCTTCGCCAAATAATTCAACCAGCATTTACTGAACATGTAGTACACATTGGACACTGGATTAGTTGATAAACATTGAATGGGCAGCGAAACCCTCTCTGGACGATTTCAGTGGAGCTGGACCTAAAGTGGGGGAAATGAGCATAAACTATTATACCCATGAAGGTGAAATGACAGCTAAGAGAAGTGCCGTGAAAGAAGGAATATGATTCTACAGCAAAAAGGAATGTGCAGTTAAAGAAGTCATCCTTAGGAAATGATACTTTAAATGCCATGTAGAAAATGAGTAAATTACCTAGGAAAATGGATGAATGTATGAGGGCCTGAGAAGTATTCAAGATGATTGAATTGTACATGAAGAGACCAATGACCTAGGTGGGTGGATTACTGGGATACAGAAGCAGCACAAGGAGACTGAAGCACAAAGACCTAAGGTAGGAGTGAAAGATGAAGCTGAGTATGAGAGCCTTCTGAGGTACCTTTTAAAAATATCATTTCATTTCATTGTTCCCAGGGTAAATATTTTATTTTATCTTAAGAAAAATAAAAAGCCAATAATATATTAGTGTTTCAAAAAGTTGACTAAGGCTAATAAAAAATAAAGGATAGATAATTTGGGCAGGAGAGGAGAATAGGAATGAAGAAAATGTATGGGGAACTACCAAAAAGAAAAAGGAAATTACCATGCCCTGAGCAAGAAGAAATAATGTCCATAACTATAGAAGTAGAAGGGTGCTAGTGAAGATAAAGGGAAAATTCTTAAAAGAATATGCTTTATGTGAACTCTGTTATTTCTAGGTATTAGCAATTTCCTTCCCAAATGTGATTAACATACTCCTATTAGTTAGGATAAGTAGTATCTGACATCGTCACTAAATGTCCACTGGGGCTCACCTCAGTCAATGAACCCAGTGGATTGGGGAAAAAAAATCACTGGGGAGAGTATGAGGACACAATGGTAGTCATAGCATAAGTTTCATAGCTTAGACAAACATTAACTCAAAATTGATCATGGACTTAACCGTAAATCATAAAACTATAACACTTTTAGGAAAAAATTTGGAAGAAAGTTTTTGAAATTTAGTACTAGGTAAAAAGTTTTGATTTCACACCAAAAGTGTGACCATAAAAAGAGGAATCGATAAATTTCACTTCACTAAAATTAAAAGTTTTGTGTTATGCAAGTTCCTGTTAAAGGGATGAAATAAACCTACAGACTAGAATACAATAGTGTGGCCAGGCGCAGTGGCTCATGCCTGTAATCCCAGCACTTTGGGAAGCCGAATTGGGTGAATCACGAGGTCAGGAGTTCAAGACCAGCCTAACCAACATGGTGAAACCCTGTCTCTACTAAAAATACAAAAATTAGCTGGGTGTGGTGGCGCATGCCTGTAATCCCAGCTACTCAAGAGGCTGAGACAGGAGAATTGCTTGAACTCGGGAGGCAGAGGTTGTGGTAAGCTGAGATGACTCCACTGCACTCCAGCCTGGGCAACAGAGAGAGACTCTGTCTCAAAAAATAAACAAATTTTTTAAAAAGTACAATAATGTTTATCTAACAAAAGACTAGTGTGTAGAATCAATAAATAACTTACAAAATTCAACATTAAAAAAGCAATCCAATTAGAAAATACGAAAAAGACATGAAGAGTCACTTCACTAAAGAGAATATGTAGACGGAAAATAATCCCATGGAATGATCATCAGTCATCAGGAAAAAAAAAAAAAAAACTAATTAAAACCACAATGAGATATCACGACACACCTATAAGAATGGTTAAGTTGAAAATTAATGGTAGCACCAAGCATCCAGGGATAATCGATGCTTCATCTATTTTTGGTGAAAATGTGAAATGGCAGACCAACTCTAGAAGGCAGTTCAAAGGTATCTCATAAAGATCAACATGCAACTTCATCAAATCCAACAATTGTATCCCTGGGAATTATTATCAGAGAAATAAAAGCTTACACAAAAAACTATTTATAGCATCTTTATTCACATTAGCAAAAAAAATGGGAAACAACACCGATACCTTTAATAGGTAAATGGCTAACAAATGGACACGCTCATAACAAGGAAAATTACTCAGAAATAAAAGGAAGTGAACTACTGATACAAGCAACAACCTGCAGGATTCTCAAGAGAATTATGCTGAGTTTAAAAAAAAAAAACCAAAAAGATGACAAACCATATTATTGCACTTGTATAATGTTCTTAAAATGGCAAAATTATAGAAATGGAGATCAGTGGTCACTAGAAGTTAAGATTGAGGGGCATGTTTAAGCAAGAAGGAAGTGATGAAGATATAGAAGAGCAACATGAGGAATCCTTGTGGTGCTGAAAATATTCGTTTGTTGACTCTGTCAACGTTACCATTGGGAGCACGATGGTGTACTACAGTTTTGCAAGATGTTAACATTGAGAAAACAGGATAAAGGGCTAATGGGATGCTTCCATTATTTTTCTACCTGCATGTGAATTGACAATTGTATCAAAATAAAGCATTCAAGTAAAATAATAATTTCTCATAGAAACAAAGAGTAGAATGGTGGTGGGGTGAGATCGCAGAGACAGTCAAAGCATACAAAATTGCAGTTAAATAGGAGACATAAGTTTAACAGCTCTACTGTACAACATGGTAACTATAGTTAATAACAACGTAGTTTTAAAAATTTATTGGAGTAAAAAGAACAATTGGATAAATCTGGAAAATATCTGTGATACATTAATAAATAAAAGAAGTAACTTGCAAAGTAATACAAATAATGAGACTCAATTTCTGATATAAAGAAACAGACAGAAAACAGAAAATTGTATGTGTACACATTTGTATAAGTGGATACACCCCAGACTACTGACACTGGTTTTCTCAGGGATAAACTTATTAAGGAAAGGACCACTATTTTTCTTTAAATATTTTCGTATTGCTTGAAATATTACAATAAACATCCATAGTTTTGTGATGAAGAAAAATATGAAAAATCATATTTTTGGAGAAAAAATCCTAGAGTTTATAACACACAAACTAAATCATGTTTTTACTAAGTCTGAGTGTGTGCAAGCAAGTGTAGGGGCTTGCATAGAAGGTGGCCACCTTCTGTTTGGGTTTTCCGCCTCCTGCATAACCAGCTCCAGCTGCTGGTGTACCTTGCAGAGTCCCTGCAATTCTATGAGTCATGGTTTCAAAACCACTGCACTACACAGTATCAAATACATTGACCATGTCTAAGATTATTGGACAGTTGGGAAGTCCAAAGTCAGTGGGAAGATCGCCATGGTCTCAGGCTGCATGTGACATTCAGGATGACCTCTCTAGTCTTGCTCCACTAGTGACTGTTCACTTACCCCATATACAGGTCCACATGGTCTCTTACACTTTTGTAAAAGTATAACCTAGGTCAGGGTCATCCTTTTTTGGAGGTGGGTGCCCTAGCCTGGATATAAGCTTTCTCTGGGAATACCATGTAACCACTCACCCTGTCAGCATTGCTGACCCAGTGGGGCCTACACTCTTTTTGGTAGTCCTGATCCTGAAGTGACTTCTACAGCAAGTTAATTACCACCAAGTTCACAGTTGTCTTCTAGATTCAGGGAAACCTGCCATTCAAGTTGCTACTTGTTTCCCACTGAGACTCAATTTTAATTGCACAAGTGCATTATACAAAACTCATTTAAAAGATAGCTATGTGCTTAGGTCTGTGTGCGTGCACGTGTGTGTTCCCCTAATATATACACATGTATCTTCATCTATTACTATTTTTCTTTCTATATCTCCATCTATATAAACAGATATGTACATACACATACACACACACGTGTGTGTGTGTGTATATATATATCTTTTAGAAGTTTTAGATTCTGAAGGCAAATGAAATCCTTTCCATGGTAAAAAAAAAAAAAAAAAAAAAAAAAAAAAAAACACACTGTTTATTTCTAGTACAGTTTTCTCAAGTAAAATCTATTTCATCTAACTTCCATTGCTTTCTGGAGATGGCCTTGTTGCAAAGGGGAAAAAGGCACAAACATATATACACACAGCAACAGCAAGGCAATCCTTTCCTGTTCCACACATAATTAAAAACATAATACATTTTCCTTTCTGTGACACTATCAACTTTTCTCCAGCCGTGTTTAATCCCAGGACCTTGAAAGGCTTCAGTCATAATAGAATGAAACGAGGAGGAATGTGGGGTTTGATCTTGCAAGAGGAAAGATTCTCCTATTTTTGAGCCAGAGCTCCCATTTCGAGCCAGAGTTCTGAAAGTGAATTAATCTTTTCACTCACTGAAGAGGCAAAAGGTCCTTGACTACCCAAAGATGCTCAGACATGAGTTTCTTTGACAAGGGCAGAGCCTGGGTCTTTACGTTAGTGATCGGCAATAAGAAAAGAAAGAAATATTGGGGTAAGTGGATGGGAGAATGTTTCAAAAT
Source organism: Theropithecus gelada (assembly GCF_003255815.1). NCBI lineage: Eukaryota > Metazoa > Chordata > Mammalia > Primates > Cercopithecidae > Theropithecus > Theropithecus gelada. The sequence goes on from NC_037680.1 coordinate 4,688,724, forward strand.
CTCAGAAAGATAAAGTAGAAAAATAGAAAATGTGTCCCTTGGTGTTAATGGCTTAGCATGAACAAAGGTACCTATTTGGAATGTGTAGAAGATATTGTACAGTTTCAAGATTTCACAGAAATTCATTCAAATCTTCTCCCACTAAAACAAATTAACACCTTTTTAATGTTGAGAAAAGGTAGGGAGAAAACATATTCTTAATCCCATCATCGAAAACAATGTGTTAACATGTAAGGCTGTTTCCTTACAGAGTTTCTCTATACTGCATATATGTACTATATAATTATGATAATTCTGTTTTACAGCCATGTTTCGTATTTATTAAAGCTAAACACTTCCTCTATACCATCACAAGTTCTTGTTATAGTAGAGTACATGTGAACAAGGAATATGATTTTAAGTCTGAGTCTTTCACGTGTACATTTTATCTGATTTAGACAAAATTCTAATTAAATTAATTTCATTTTTCACATTTTAAAATGGTAGCTTGAGTAATACATTCCTTATAGGATTGTTGAGATGATCAAATAATAAAATATAGATAATATGTTTATGACAATTGATGGTACATAGTAGTCAATAAAAATTAGCTAAAAATAATAACATGATTTGATACTCCTATTTTAGTTTACTCTGTGACTGTCTAATAATTTAGTTAACCAAATAGCTATTGTTAGACTTTTGAATTATAGCAAATCTTTACTTTTAAAAACTGCCAAGATATTATGGATCATTAGACTTGTATTTTTAATTATTATTTCTTTAGGATAGTTTCCCAGAAGTAAGATTGCTGTGCTAGCAGTTATTCTCTTTTTAATTGTTCTTGATACATATGAATTTTGCTTTCATTAGGAATTTATCAATCAATTTTTTATGTCAACAACATGAGCATGTATATCTCTTAAATATATTTTCAAGGACATAGTTTTATATTTATTTCTCTCAAATCAATACTTCATCATTGAAAACAGTAATTTTTTGTTATTCTAATTCAATGTTTTCTAATTTTATTTATTAATTATATATCAATTATATATTATACAATTTTGCTTGTTAATCAATTATTTCTTAATTATGTATTAATTTTAGTTATTAACTATGTATTACACATTTTTGAAATGTTAAATATCAAAGATCTTTATTTTTTAATAAAAAATATTCCATTTGAAGGTCAATCATCATTTCACATTTACATGATTTATTTATAAATACGACCTAATCAATACTTTTTGAACTTTAAAAATTTTCTGACAGGTGAACAAAATAAATGTAGTAATATTTCTTCTTGCTTACTTATACTATTTATCCGTGCTGGGCTGGCAGAGGTATGTTTATGAAGGGCATCATAAATCGCTAAATTTACTTAACAAATAATTAAGCTTACTTGTCAAATGACTCATAACACAGTTTGATCAAGTTCCATGGCTAAAATTATGTTATGACAAAACACTACAATAAGGGGAGAGTTGGTTCTTAAATATGTTAGATTTTAAAGGAAAAAGACTTCTATTTTTATGGTATCTGTTGACTTTTAAAATTATTGTGATAATATCATTCTCCTTTCCACTTCTGTGAATTCATCCATGCCATTTCCTCTGCCTGAACTGTCCTCCCAACAAAATCCTGCCCACCCTTTAAAACATACCTCTGACAACTCCTTCTCTGGGCAAGTCCCGTGAGCCTCTCCTCTCAGGGTATATAGGCACACTCTGTACTGCCACTCAGCACATACCTATCATAGTATCTGTGTGGTTTTGGAATTAATTTAGATTCTCATTTCCCATATTATCCTGCCAGATTCTTGAGGGCAGTAATTGTCTCATTAGACTACCAGGTCAATGTTTGACTTTAAAAAGGTGCTTTGTAAATATTAACATGGCTTCATCTTAAGGAAACTATATTGATCTCACCAAGTGCCCATGTGTGAAGCCCAGTGTCCTCTGGTCAACATTTCCTCAATTGCATTCTCTAAGATTATGGACTCTTATGGTGCTCTTCCCTTCTAGGGCCCATCAAGGCAAATTGGCATATTCTCCTGCTGTTTTGTCCACTGTATCCCACAGGTCATTAGGTGGATTTGTGTTATTTTTGCACTTGTCTGAAAGTGCGTATTAAGTACAGTCCAGAGTCATATGGAGATTTTTTTACCATTCAAGAGTGGATGCTGGTGGGTATACTGAGAAGCCAGAGGAAAATAGTAATATAAGATCTTTGTTGTAAGCTGAAGTCACAGACTTCATTGGCAATGTTGATGCTCCTGTGTCTGCTAATATCTTTGTCAAATACCATATGATGTAAATTGTTTGATCATGGTGAGAGGGTTTAGGGGAAGTGGTAGAAATATGCTGAAATAGAATAGTATTACAAAATGTTGCAATTGGAGAACAATTTCTAAATTAAATTGGTCTATATTTTCTTTTTAGTTAGGCCTGATGCAAACACAGTTTTCATGATTCCACTGGAAATCATGTTGCTAATTAAAACTCCTGTGCTATTGGAAACCCAGAATTGTCCCTTTTCACTTTATACTACACAAAACCCCAGGTGCAATAGCAATGCAAATATTGTTCTGGGAGAGATAATAGTTTGTTGAATGAATGAGCGATCTAGTAAATTACTGCACTGCTAAAAAGAGTAATTAACTGTGGATACACATGATAAATTTTATTTCTACCTCTCTCATTATATGCCTACATTTAGGATGGCATTTGTGCTGCAGAGCAGATACTCAATGAATGTTTTTATTTAGGGAATAAAATAATTTGCCATTGTATGTGTACACTTTTTAAGTCCTCTCCCATTAGAAGAAAATCTCCATGAAGCCAGAAATCTATTTTGTAGCTTCTATTTTCTGGGAAGAATCTACTGAAGTACAGACCCACAGTGGGAAGCCAGTTATTCATTGACTGAGTGGATACTTAGATTTAAAAGAAAAGCATCAACGCTGGACTATGGCACAGGATGATAATGAATTCATCAATGTAACAATTTTGCTGATTTCGAATGCCTGCCTGCCTATCATAGTTCCAATCAGATTGATGGTGTAGTGAGCTAAATTTGCACCAAAATAACCAGCTTGATTATTGAGTGGTTTTTGTAAGCTAAATTGGCAGGAATGTAGTCATTAAATCCATTGTTTATCAATTGCTTTTTATTTATTTAATTGCAATAGATTTCTTTTGATGCCATTCGACAGATGTTTGATTATGTTAAGATTTATTTTGGCTTGAAATGTTCAATTAAAGGGTCACTGATTATATCTGTCAGGGTTCAACCAGAGGAGCAGAAAAGTCAGACAGGTAGTCAGGAAGGGAGGGTCACAGGCAAGCTCAAAGCCACAAGCACAGGTTGAAGCTGTCATTCACACAGTCAGGAAGAGAAGCTCAGGAGCAGGACCGGAACCCCATGGGGATGGAGCACGCTGCTACCCACAGCTGGAATCTCTTTTCCCTCCCAGGGAAGCCACAGTCTTGCCTTAGCACCTTTCAGCGGATTCAGTCCCAGCTACGCAGTTATCCAGGATAGTCACCATAGATAGTAAAATATAGATAATATGTTTATTATATATGTTATATATAATATATATTAATTATTATTACATAATACACATATTATATACAATAATTATATATTAATATGTGACTTAAAGGCAGCTGATTGGGGCCTTCATTACATCTGCATAATCCATTCACAGCAGCACCCACATTATTGTTTGACTGGATGACTAGATACGTAGCAGAGCCAAACTTACACATTATAAAAGCCATCACATCTTTCTCCACCAGGCCTAAGACTCTGTTCTTCTACACAGAGACAGAAGGTCAGGGAACACCGGGAGAAGGATTTTACCACACACACAAAAAATCCATCTTGGGCTACAGGTGCCCGCCACAATACCCAGCTGATTTTTTTTGTTTTTTTGTATTTTTTTAGTAGAGACGGGGTTTCACCGTGTGCAGGATGGTCTCGATCTCCTGACCTCATGATCCGCCCGTCTCGGCCTCCCAAAGTGCTGGGAGCGACAGAGCGAGACTCTGTCTCAAAAAAAAAAAATCCATCTTACGATGTGTTCTCTATTCCACACAGGCAGGGAGGATCCTACCAAAATAAGCAAGCCCCTAGCCCACTAAATATTCTTAGTCCCCTGCAGTCTGGAGACTCCCCGTCCTTGCCTAGCAGCAACAGGCAACTCAAATGTGGGAAAGCCTGCTGCTTTCCAGCGTAAGGCCTCAGCTGCCAGCAAGGACCAGTGGGAGTCCCACTTGCTTGAGATGGCCAAGTTTTTTCTAAAATTTATATGAAAAGATATAGGCCCTAAAATAGCTAAAATTACAAAAGAATCTAGTGGGAGGAATCACTCATTCAGTATCAATGCCTGCTGTACAGCTGCAGTGATCATTTAGCCACATCAGTTTTTGTACCCTGTGTCTATTATGCTCCCAAGCTGACCAAAGAGAGAATTAAAAATAATATATAAATCACTTCTGTCACAGCAATTGACTACTGTTGTATTTTTTAGCCAAATATAATATTAAATGACTTCCAAGTTTTGTTAAATATAATTTACTAATTGTTTCTGCAGTGGTGTCACCTTTCAAGGACAATGTACTCTTCTTTCCTTTATAACATTATAATGAGACTTTTAAAAATATGAAAAATATTTGCTGGTGTTTTAGGTGTGGCTCTGCTCCGTTATTTACATGTGCTGTCATTAAGTACTACCACAGCTTATCGGCAGGTATTACGTATTCCATTTTACAGATGAAACTAGAGCTCAACATAGAAGTCAGAAGATTCAGAATTTGAATTAAGACATTTGAGTAAAAACCCAAGCTCTGTCATTGTGCAGACTCCACGACTCCTTCACCAACAAAAAAAAAAAAAAAAAAAAAAAAAAAAAAAAAGCCACTAATTACACATCTACAGTATTTTTCCTTTAAAAAATGTTACTTTGGGAAAATGCATTTGTTCATACATTTGAAACATTTTCAAACATCGAGTCGCTCTTTTAACAGGATTTTAGAGCCAGTATGCCAGCGGCAGGAACAGAAACACAAAAACCAAAACAGTTATTACTTTATAGTCGCATTTCATTTTTACAAAATATGTTTCATCAACTTTGTAACTGGTCTTTTTCTCTAGTCTTCTTTCTAAATGTCATCTATTTCTCAAATCAAATTCTTTCATAACATTTATCTGTTTAAGCAGGCATGCTACTGATTCTGAATGCAGTTATAAACAGGAATTCCAAAAATAATTTTAGTTATAGAGGCATTTTGAAATAAATGGATAACTCTTGTGGTTTTTTCTCAATTTATATGGAAAATATTACAGTATTTAATATATTCGGGAAAATAGAAAAACCAAACAATTTATGTATCATCACATCCCCTCAGTTCTAGAGTTGGGAAAATTGGCTTTTTATCTCAGTTCTTCTACTTAGTTACATGAAGTTCAGTGACTTTGAGAAAAGAACCCAAAGATTCTTTTCTAATCCCCACTTTCCTAATTCTAGACATTCATGCAATAATTATAATGCCAGCCTTACGGGTTATTGAGAATAAATGAGAATGTATGTGGCATGCTTTCCTTGTTTGGACACCGTATCCTGGGATAGCCTATATTTCACACACATACTCTGCGTGGCTGCATTCATAATATGCGCTGTTTTATGACGGGAGCTACTCATTTTCAAACATTTGTTATGAAGTTTTGTATAATAAGTCACATGCATGGATGGATGTGAAAGAATTGTCATTTTGTTTAGTCTCACAAGGAATTTTTTTTTCTCTTTAGTATTATTATTATTATTTTATTATTATACTTTAAGTTCTAGGGTACATGTGCATAATGTGCAGGTTTGTTACATGTGTATACTTGTGCCATGTTGGTGTGCTGCACCCATCAACTCGTCAGCACCCATCAACTTGTCATTTACATCAGGTATAACTCACAATGCAATCCTTCCCCTCTCCCCCCTCCCCATGATAGGCCCTGGTGTGTGATGTTCCCCTTCCCAAGTCCAAGTGATCTCATTGTTCAGTTCCCACCTATGAGTGAGAACATGCGGTGTTTGGTTTTCTGTTCTTGCGATAGTTTGCTGAGAATGATGGTTTCCAGCTGCATCCATGTCCCTACAAAGGACACAAACTCATCCTTTTTTATGGCTGCATAGTATTCCATGGTGTATATGTGCCACATTTTCTTAATCCAGTCTGTCACTGATGGACATTTGGGTTGATTCCAAGTCTTTGCTATTGTGAATAGTGCCGCAATAAACATACGTGTGCATGTGTCTTTATAGCAGCATGATTTATAATCCTTTGGGTATATCCCCAGTAATGGGATGGCTGGGTCATATGGTACATCTAGTTCTAGATCCTTGAGGAATCGCCATACTGTTTTCCATAATGGTTGGACTAGTTTACAATCCCACCAACAGTGTAAAAAAAAGTGTTCCTATTTCTCCACATCCTCTCCAGCACCTGTTGTTTCCTGACTTTTTAATGATTGCCATTCTAACTGGTGTAAGATGGTATCTCATTGTCTCACGAGGAATTTAAGAACAATTCCCAAATTGCTTCTGGGCCTTGACTTTCTGTCATCCATTCAAATGACAAAATCTTTGCCTGGAAGAATGTGCTACACCTGCTGAAGGTATGACCACCCCCTTTTGGCTTCTGAAGTTTGCTCATACTGAATGAATTCTGATCTAAGTTCTGTGCATTCCTGGAAAATGGTTCATAATTCAAGGAAACTGTTATAGGTAAAGATGAAACAGAGAATTTAAGTGACATATAGTAGATCTTGTGTTGGGTTAAATTCAGAACTAGAATTTTATGTTCATAGAACGTTTGTTCTTAGCGTCCTCCCGGTTTCTCCCACCCCGCCATAAATGGACAGTGTTTAGATTGCTGTCATTTCATGAGATGAAGTGAGGGTGCTGCTGTTTTCTGAGTCAGACCTCTGACCTTTCAGGGTGATGTTAAACACATTCTTATTTCACATTTACAGCAATTACATTAGAGATTCTTTACTCTAGAATTTTCTTTCAAAGAGGACTTAATTCATTGTGTATTTTATAATGAATTTAATCAGTTATTTGAATAGCCAATATTCATTAGAAATAATTTATTAAATTAAAACACTATTATTTGTATATTATGTCATGATGTACCACCTTCACTCCTGTTTGACCTTGACCATGTAAATTAATATTATCATTTCTAATGTGTTATGTAAATGAGTGAGCATAGGCTCAGGAAATTTGAGTGCTTAGCCACAGAGAAATAAGGTGACAACGCTGAATTTTAATCTCTGTGGCACAATTTTATATTCCCTTTAATGTACCATAATATTATGTAACCTTCAATTATGCAACATGAATGAGAAGCTAAAGTCTTATAATCTATTGTTTGATATATCTTATCACAGGCTTTTATATTTTCTCTCTTTTTGTGTCACACAGCTCCAGTTATGCCCTTGATAAAATCAGTCAGAATGATTTGCTATACAAGAGTCATTCATTGATTTGTCCATCTTTCCTATAAGCATTTCCTGAACATCTATTATGAGCAAGATACCATGTCGGATGCTAGATAAAAAGAACAGAGAAGTAAAGTCTATTCTTAAAGGCAGCACAGTCAAGGGAGGTATGTACAAGTGAATCAAGTGTGACAGTCACTGTGATGAGGGCTATGCTAAAGGTAAGCACAGGTGCTTGTGAGAATGCATAAGAGAGAAAAGGAGAAAAATCTTAATGTTGACTTTTTAAAAAGACTGCTTAACTCACAAACTAAATTAAGCAAACAACAAACTGAGCCTCACAAAAGGAGAAAAACCTTAATATCAGTGTCAACTTTTTTTTTTTAAGACTGCTTAACTCACAAACTAAATTAAGCAAACAAAACAAAGTGAGGCTCACAAAAGCATAAATCTTGGCATAAATTACATTTAAGAGTAAATCATTGAATAGAAACCTGAGTTAGTCTAAGTTTTCCAAAAATGAAGATCATGGAATGGGGGATAGGGCTTATTTTGTAACTTGAAAGAAGGAAGACTTTGTATTGTGAATGTATGGCTGGACATTGGGCTGTTGGTGCCAAGCAAGATAGCACAGGAAAGGGAAAATACACAGGAATATTTTTATGCCAAATCCCATTGCTGATATATGCCTTTTAAAATGAATCCATCAGGAAAATTCCATATTGGCTCTAAGGAAAACTTTCTCCTAACTTTGTCTTTGGTGCACTTTCCATACGCAACTACATTCTTTTGACAAGAGGATGAAGTTAATTTTTTTTATCGTAACAGTTTTTCTTATGCTTCATCTCCTGCTTGGAAACCTTTCTCTATGTTTTTCTAAATGTCCCCAACTCCTAAAGGCTTAGTTTTAACAATCAACTAATATTGGGCAATTAGGTAATGTGCCAAGTACTTCAGTAGATGCTTGAATTAGAAAGGCAAGTAAGATGGTTTGGTCCTGTTCCTCAGAGAATTTATTTTTTTGGTGGATTTAAACATGGCACTTATTTCACAGTTATCTGATTATAACTATGGTAAGTGCTATGGAGAAGGTGAAGGTATAATGAGAGGGTGCTAACATATAATTGAGAATTAGGGACAGATGCCATAAAAATAGTATTTGAACAGTGCTCTGAAATATAAATTTAGATTAACTGAATTATGAAGAAACAATATGTGTTGAGGTCCCAGGGGCAGGTGAGTCCCTTGGAGGAACTCATCGAAAGCTATTGCTGCCAAATCACAGAAAGGAGATGATGGTGCTTGTGGCTGACTCCAGGTTATAACTAAATAAGGTAGACGCAAAGTTGTACATGACCTTGTTGATCAATATTAAGACTTTAAGGATACTTACTGAAATTTAAGTCATTGATGATTTTAAACACATTTATCTTTTATAGACATATACCTGTTTGTGGAGGTAAATATGAATTGAAACATTGACGTCACAAGACCAGAAAAGAGAAAATTTCTGTAAGGCAAGAGAAAAAAATCTTATTCTAGGCTAGCATGTTACATTGGAGATGGAGATAAATTGACAGAATTAAACATATTAAACAATAAAATTAGCAGTAAATATTCTTTGATGGAATATGAGAATAAACAAGAGGTGAGTGAAAAGCATCTAATCTCGTCATTGGCTTGTGTGGCTATGGCAGATAGAACACAGATAGCTAGAGAATATAAGGTTAGGGATAAAGGTCATGAGTTGAGGTTTCAGCATTGAGACTTTAATTACCTATATGAAAAGTCCAGATAGATGTATTGAGTAGAATTTTGAAGTATGGAACTAAGAAAGCAAGTCTGAATTAGGGATACAAATGTGGGAACTGTAAGATAGAAATTTGAGCCATCAGGAGGAACAATGATACCATTAGTACATATATGGCAGGAAGGGAAGAATATCTTTAAACTAAAAAACTTGAGAAGTGCTTATACATTTATCAATCCAGTAGAGAAGACTAAATTGGCAAATACAATAAATTAGGTATACCTTAGCCCAACCAACTCCACTCAATCCAGATAACTTAAATTGAACATGAGATAACTCTGCTAACACCTGCCCTTGACCTTGCCCAAACAACATACTTAGTAAGTAAAGAACTCTTTTTCTTCATGCGCAAGGCTAATTCCAAGAACTGCCTCACTCACGCCATCCTGGAATTCTCCATCATATCATCAAATTAAAATATCTGAATACGCATGAAGTTCATATGAGAAAAATATATTATTTACAATAATGGGAGTCATGTTTCTTCTGCTTGAGAAATTCCCAAAAAGTACAAAACAAAGAAAGCGAGATACCAGGGGAGTGCTGGGGCTCGGATCCCTGGCAGTTACTTGGCCAGAATCCCTGCCCCTGTTTTCCCCTGCCCCATACCCAAGGTAGAAAGGAAATAAGGCTCTCTCCATCAGAGAAGAGAGTAACAAATATAAAAACAGGTAAGGTGAAAAAAACGAATTCTGTGACGTTAGAGTGAAGTTGAAAATATCAGTATTAGCTCAGATTTCGGATAGAAGATAGATGATAGATAAGTAGATGGGTAGAGAGAGAGAGAGAGAAAGAGCACGCGCACGCGAGAGAGGAGATAGATAGATAATAGATTTTCTAATGCTGTCAGTTTAGAGGGCCTAGAAGCAATGAAATCCCTGTATAAATGAACACGTGCAGCAACCAGATTTTAGTTTCCTAATATTCTCCACTAAAGGGAACAACTGATCTTTTTGAGAAACATCAAATTCCAGACTGTGTCTGGGAAGCGTATATGAGTCTCGAGTATCTTCTTGTTCCAGGAAGTATAAGATTGCTTAAAGAATGGTGGGAACTTATTAGAAGGACAAAAGAACCTATTTAAAGGACTTTTACTGGTCTTGTATGGGAGAAACTCATCATAAAATAAGTAATGGTAGTAATGAATCATAATCTATTGAATAAAATAATTCATTAGTCTAATACTGACATACATATACATATATATGTACATACATAAATACATAAGATAATAAAGTTCTTCCTTACAGGAGAATGGCAATTAATAAATGTAGAAGAAGAAATGGAGCCGGGTGCGGTGGCTCACGCCTGTAATCCCAGCACTTTGGGAGGCCGAGACGGGCGGATCACAAGGTCAGGAGATCGAGACCATCCTGGCGAACACGGTGAATCCCCATCTCTACTAAAAATACAAAAAACTAGCCGGGCGTGGTGGCGGCGCCTGTCGTCCCAGCTACTCCGGAGGCTGAGGCAGGAGAATGGCGGGAACCCGGGAGGCGGAGCTTGCAGCCGAGATCGCGCCACTGCACCCCAGCCTGGGCGACAGAGCAAGACTCCGTCTCAAAAAAAAAAAAAAAAAAAAAAAAAAAAAAAGAAATGGAATTAGAAAATCACTATTTGGCCACCATCATGGTAATAACTGCCTGAGTCAAGATTCATCAGTGGATCATTCTAATGGGTGAAAGTTTAAGCACTAACAAGATATTTCATGGTCTCAAAGCCTCTTCCCACAAGATGTTTATAATAAAAAATAAAAAGGAGAAACTTCAGAGCAAAGAAGTCTGACAGACACTGCCAAAACCAGTCAAGCCAATATCATGTGTTTCCTAATACAAGGCACTAAGAGAGACCCAGTATGACTTCTGCAGCATCCTAGCCAAAAACACCTAACGATAGTTTTATTATGATGAAACAAAGAACCACTTTCAAACTGAGGACATTTTATGAAATAATTTGTCAGAGCTCTTTAAAATGATCAAATAAATGAAATATAAAAAAGAACTGTTAATTAAGGACTTGGAGGACTGTTAGATTATAGAAAAGCAAAAAGACATTGCATCTAAATGTAACAAATAAATTAAGATTCAATATTTTTATAAAACACATTGAACAACTAGCAAAAATTGTGATAATGTCTATGTATAATAGCATTGTATCAGTATTAAGCTTTGATTTTAATTATTTTACTCTAATCATGTGAAATTTCTATTTTAGAAAACATAAACTAAAGTGCTTTGGGATGAAGAGAATATATATTGAAAAAATACATACATATATGAAGAAAGAAAGAAAATGGTATAAACTGTTAGCTGTTGGAAAATGAGAACAGTAAGGTCATTATTTGTGCTATTCTTACTATTTTTCTACAAGTCTGAAATTATATCAAAATGACATTTAAAAGAAAAAAACACGAGATAGATTTTTATGACTTGTATAGTTCCTGCTTATTGTAAACTTTTGAAATACAAAAGTGTATGTAAAAAACAAATAAATGTCCATTATCTCACCACTAAAATATATTCATTGTTAAAACTTTAGTAATTACATTTCAGTCTTATATTCTCCACAGGAACACATACACACACCAACACACAATTTCAATACTTAACTTTCATTTGTTAATAAAAGCACATTGTCCTAGGTTTAAAATATTCTTACACATTTTAATGAAAATATAATGGTCTATACTTCAAATATATTATAATTCATTGAATCACTCTCCCCTTTTTCATTATTTATGCAATATTATGCACTTATATATAACACTATAATAAAAACAGAATTGTGGATAAATTTCGTATGCATTTATTATTTCCCTAGAATTAGTTAAGTGAAAAATTTCTAGGTGAGGTTATGTAAATATTTTTATTTCCTCTGAATATATGTCATGCCTCTCCAATTGACTGATCATTTCTCTGCCTCTTCAGTCTCCTCAATCATTTTTTCCCCCTACTCCCACTCAGCAAATAACATTTGTACCTACTACATCACAGAGAAGAAAGAAGGTCCATCTTAGATTTTCTGCTAACCAGTCTATGAAGATTCACGTTTTTCCCATTTTTCTCTTTCCTTCTGGTTACAATAGTGGAGCTACCCTTCCTCCTATCCAATCTCTTCATGAGATCTTTGCGTCTCCTAACTTCCTATCTTTTCAGGACCCCTAAATATTGACTATCCTTTCTATATTATTTATATTTACTTTAAATGTTTAATATTGAAATATTCTTAGTTTTCTTCCTATGTGACAAACAGAATTCACTCTCCTTTTTCAGAATCAAAATTATTTGAGTATTATTTATTCTGTCTCCAATTTATCAACTTCCATTCCTCAATGTTGTTCAACCTGCTTTTGTCCAAATAACCATGTAATAATAGCTTTTCAAAGGTCATCTCTCCCTTGACCTTTAACCTAATTCAGACCTTTTGGACTCTAATTCACTTGCTTTCCAATAGTTTTCAACAGTATTAAACATATCTACCTGTCTTTTCACTTTATATTCCATTATCAGAATATTCCATCTGGACTCATAATTTTAATTATCACTTACTTACTGACAACTCCCAAATATTATTTTTGTCTTAATTTCTCCATTTCGATGTACGTTCTATGCATATAGGACAAGAACGTCTCAAACGCTTTCTACGTCTGTGGTGAGGTAACCTGAACACCTATGCATGTCAGTCATTTTACATTGTAAATGCCTATTCATGGCCCGGGTGAAGTTGGGTAAAGATTGAGTAGCTATTCTCCAACTGGTGTCCTAGGGATTCAGTCTCCTTCCAAAATGTGACTTACTCAGCTATTTTGAAGATCTAGGCTTCAGTGAGTGGAAAAAAATTAGAGTGGGAGATCCCAAAGGACCTTATAGGCACTAGAAATAGAAATGATTTATCTACTCACATTCTGTTGGCCAGAAGTGCCAATGCCTAGATCCTAATGTGCTGGAAAATGCAGTTTTCTTAGCTGTTCAAAAAGAAACCAAAATATGATGAATATATTATCTCAGCTCCTGTTCCCCAAATGGAGATAAAGGAAAACCCATTCCTTCCAGTTCTTCCAATGCTGCTCCTATCTTCCAATATTCTTCCAATGCTCCTATCTAAATAATTGGCAACCTTTTTATAATTGGAACACTTTTAGTTTCATATTCATCTTCCTCCCCAGTTTAAAACCCTTCAATCATGTGCCTTAAGATAGATGACATATTTATAATTCTTAAGGCATCACACAACAACTTGAACAATCTGACCTTATTAGAGCATCCTCCAACCCCCTATCATATGTCCTCCAGTTACCCTGTACTTTGATGATCTTTCAGCGTGCTGTTTTGTTTTCTATCTAATAATATTTGACTGTAGTATTCCCTTCTCCAAAAATTGTTTGCCTATCCCTTACTACATCAATTCTATATTTTTTCTTTAGATTAGATCTCAAATATTGCTTTCTCAGGTAATTTTTCTTTGATCTCACAGTTTAGAGAAGATCCTCCTATTCTACACTTTCTCAGTGTGGCGCGTTCTTCTTTATTTTACATACCACAGTTCTAATTTTGCATGTAACTGTGTGGTTAATTGAAATATCTCTATCTCTTCCACATGTAGTAAGAAGATATGCAGAATAGAATAAATACCATTAATTTCCACATGTTATGCACAGGGCCTATCTCACAGCATGATCTCAGTAACTATTTATTGAATGAGTCAATAGATTAATGAGTACATGAGTCAAAGGCTTATTTTCTCTTATTGCAAAATATGTCACAGGAAAGTCATCTTCAGTGACTAGAGACTCATCACATACTATTACGAATACGAACGTTAATTTTACTTTCCATTGAGATTCAGGCCATTTCTATTAAATTGTCTAAGCTCTTTTGTGGTAAGTATTTTCGTGGATGCAACAATTTATTCTCACATTCTACATAAGCAGTACAGAGAAATATACCGCTACATTTTTCTTGGTTTGTAAAAAATAGGACGTTCTAATTATTCTACCTTTTCTCAATCCAAGAGAATTTGCATTTTTAATTTTACTTCACTATTGATAGTCTCTCAACAAAAATGGAAACCAGTTGAATCTATCCTTCTCTAATTTGGAGAATGGTCTTTCATTTCCCAAGATCGCATATACTTTCAAAACTAATTTGTGCTAAGAAAGTGACATTAGTAATACGGTACACTAGGAAGCTCTAGGTCATTGTTCCTATATAAAGATGCTATTATGGAGTGATAGCTGTAAAAACACCAGACAACTGAAAATAAACATGTTAACAATGGGACCAGAATTTCACATTATGTAGTAAAAACAAGATTTTTTTTAAATCTTAGAAACAACATTTAAATATACAAATTTGTAAGGATATTTTAGGTTTTGCAAAGATACATTTGAAATTGTGAGTTATGGTTTCCAACAAGCCCCTCAATCCTAATATATATTATACTATTTTATTGTACCCTTTATTTCTTTTTCAACAAATTTAATGAAATTAATAATTTTTTTTTTAATGTCAAGTCGACAACAGACTAACTAGAATAGCTTTGTGGGAGCTCTAGAAACCAGGCAAGGGTCTATAGCAGCTAAGCGAAGACTTCATAAAGAGAGAGAACACACACACACAACACAAACACACACACACACAACACAAACACACACACACACAACACATGCATGCATGCACATACACGACACACACGTGCACACACACACAACATACACACAACACACACGCACACACACACACAACACACACACACACATTCAAAACAGTGGGAAATTGTGTCATGTTTTTGTTCACCCTACCACATTCTTTGTGCAGTGCAATGTGGCTTCATGCAGTCAGGAGGAAGCTGCCTAGTTGCCAGTTCCTCCTTCATGATGGAAGAGAAGGAGTAAAATTAACTCGCAATGTTTGGCTTGTCTGGGGGCTCCCCAAGGAATTGACTGCAGTCTCACCTGACTTGGAACTAATGCAGGAATGGAGGCATGGTTTGGAGATCATGTTGAAGGTGACAGAAAGCAGTAGCTGGTGCTGTAGCATGTAAAAAGTGCAGAGGAATTGGAGGCCTATGGGGTGTCTGACAGCAAGAGATTACAAGCAGAAAACGACATAGAAAATCCAAGGCCTTGAGAGAAGCAGAGGTTAGATTCTTGGGAAAGTTAGACATTTAATAACAGCCATGGGTATGGATAAACTGAGTAAACAGCATACACATATGCTCAGGAAATATGCAAGCCCAGAAAGGCCTAAAGGAACCTAAGCTTTCATGTTGAGTCAACTAGTGAAGGTCTTTCCCTTCATGGAGTCAATCTACAAAGACCGGGAGAGGTGGCTGATTTTACGAATGCCCAATTTTCTACAAAAGATCACAAGGCATACAAAGAATCAGGGGAACAAGTCCATTCAAAGAAAGAAAATAACTCTCCAGAAACCCACCCTGAAGAAACATAGGATTCAGATTTACTGGACAAAAAAATTAAAAAATTAAGACAACTGTCCTGAATATACTAAAAGGGCTAAAGAGAAATATAAAGAACTAAAGTAAATCTGGATAATGATATGTGACAAAATGTGAATGTAAAAAAAAAAAAAAAAAAGAAATATAAATTATTTAAAAATTACCAAACAGCAATTTTGGACATACAAAATACAATAACTGAATTCAAATGTTAACTACTGGAGTTCAACAACAGATTTGAATAGGTATGATACAAAATTAGCAAACTTGAAGACAAATCGTTTGAAGTTATTGAATCTATGGAGGAAAAAAACTGTAGAAAAGCAAGCAGAGCCCAAGGGACATATGAAATGCCATAAATTTGACACATATATACATTATATAGGTTCTAGAAAGAGAAGAGAGTAAGGGGTAGGTAGGTTAGTTGAAGAAATAGTGGCCAAAATATTCCCAATTTGAGCAAAGACATAGACGTACAAATACAAGAAGTTTAACCAACTACTTATAGAATAAATTCAAGGAGACTCAAACCAAGACACTTTATATTCAAACTGTTAAAAGTTAAAGACAAAGAGAGAAACTTGAAAATAGTAAGAGAAAAGTGACTCATCACATCTCAGACTTCCTCAGTAAGATTATTAATGGATTTCTCCACAAGAAACCTTGCAGGCTGGCGAGCAGTGGAATGATATACTTGAAGTGGTGAAAGAAACAGAAATAAAGACAAAAACTGTTCACCAAGAGTATTATACCTTGCAAAATAATCTCTCAAAAACGAGAAATAAATTAAGACATTTCCATGTAAACAAAAGCTGAGGGAGTTTATTATCACTAGAACTACTCTAGAAGAAATGAGAAAGGAACTCCCTGAAGTTGAAATAAACTCATACTAGGCAGCAACTTGAAACACTACGAATTAAATACATGGACAAATATAAAAACCTGTATTGTTTTAATTTTGATTGACAACTCCACTTTTGTTTATAGAATTTTTTAAAAAATAAATAATTATAAATCTATGTTAATAAGTACACAGTATATAAAGAAGTAACTTGTGGCATCAGTAACATAAAGTGGGGGAAATGTTTAGTGAAGTAGAAGGGAGGTAACATTTTATTTGCTGTACTTCTGCTGGTAAACTCATTCACGGCTTTCACAATTGTAGACCAAGCATTAATTTTTTTCTAATATTCTTAGTAAGACCACTTTAATAAATTATTTTTAAGAAAGGTAAGGTGGATGGCTCTTAAAGAGGAAGATTTAAAATAAAGAGATGAAATATTAACTGTTGTTAAAACTAAATCAGGATATCCCAGTATCATTTGATAAGTATACCTGGTGAACTTCCCCATAATGAGAAATAGTAAGTAGGTGCTAGAAGCCCACCAAAAGGTATAGAATGTCTCTGAGATGACTTTGCTTTTGGAAAGAGTCAGAAAAAGCATTCTAAAGACCCTAATTTGATTCTAAGATTTTTGAATTGGCCCCACTTCTTTTTATTTCAGCTTAGCACAGAAACTCCAAGGGCACTCTCCTTTTACCTCTACAGCCTCATCTCAACTTCTTAAAAAGAGTGCGCCTAAAACTGGATAAACACAATATTATGTTTGAAGTTCCACGTTTATACCTCTCTCCTGAGATTTTATCATTCTCAGGAGGGAGGTATGTGATATATATTATATAACTTTTATTTCACTATTTTCCATGTTTTGTATCTTTTTCCTGACTCCTGCTTCTCTATCACCTTCCCTTCCAGCCCTGATTCCCACTCAACATTTGGCTTAACCTCCCACCTCCCAAGTACACCTATATTTCCTGACCATTCTCACCAACATTCTAGTTATTTATGTATAAACTGCTCTAAATCAGATAAGCCCAAATAATTTCCGTTGCAGTCTTTCCTGATCATATTCTCTCTTCCCTGACAAGCAGAATGAATTAATCATCTTCAAAGCACATCTGCATTCTGAAAAAAAAAAAGTCACCATTAAAGCCAGCAATATGCATTATGCTTGAAAAAAAGATGCAAGTACTTTGGGAAAACACAACTGAGAAAATGTAATGCACACATCTATAGGAAATTAAGGTGTGCTACACAGTAGGACTTGACGAGGTCTGGGATGTGAAATGCAAAGCATTTTGTCAGAGCTGATGAAATCCATGTTATCCTTTCGAAACCTGCCAGTACAAAGACAGCTCAACACAAAAAGTCTTGCCTAGCTTGACAATCAAATAGAACCCTACACAGAAGCTGCATAATCACAGGGTTGGAAAAAATGGAATATGTTCTTTCAATCAGTACCACAAAAAGCTCTATTTAAACAAATACAAATATATGTGGAAAGAAATAGAAACAAAATATTTTAAAATGACACAACCCAAAACAGCTGGATCATTTCAGCATGGATGATCCTATTTTCTTGCCACAGCAATATAATTTATAGTTTTGTTAAATACTTTTTGTTTATTAAAAGAATCCAGACAGATTGCCGATTTTTGTTTCAATTGTAATAACAATTTCAGCAAACAAACGACCACTTAAAGCCACACTTTTATGGGATACAATTTGTTTCTGTTCCTTCCAGACTGCTACCATATTAAATATATTTTTCCCACACCTGTTTGTTCAAGGACATTTAAAGAGCACTGATACATATTCAAATTGATGTACTTCCATAATGTACTTACGATGATATCTTAGTCCATTTGTGTTGCTATAAAGGAACACCTGGTAATTTATAAAGAAAAGAGATCTATTTGGCTCATGGTTCTGAAGGCTGTGCAAAAAGCATGGTGCCAGCATCTGCTTCTGGTGAGGGACTCTGGCTGCTTCCACTCATGGTGGAAGGGAAAGAGGAAGCCCGTGTGTGCAGCTCATATGGCAAGAGATGAAGCAAGAGAGAAAGAGGTGTTAGGCTCTTTAAACAACCAGTTTTTGTGGGAACTAATAGAGCAAGAATTCACTGATCACCATGAAGATGTCACCAAGCAACTCATGAAGGATTCACCTTCATGACCCAAGCACCTCTCAGTAGATCTCACCTCTGATACTGGAGATCAAATTTCAAGCTGAGATTCGGCAGGGCCAAACAAATCAATCTAGCAGATCACCATTCTCAGCTAATCATAGAAGGAAAGCAAACCACGAATGACCACATCTACAAGGCATTATATTAAATAATATGTGTAGCACTAAGATGAGCCAGATGCTAACTCCTTTCTCCTACGCTTACCCCCTGAGAGAGATGTCTGGAACCAGCAACCAATTTATGCATTAATTCATTCACCCATGCAACTCGTTCTTCCAAAATTAATTATAAATATCAAGGAGAAGATTGTTATTGATCTACAGGGCAACGTTAATAAAACTGAAGAAGTAGGATGTTATTATTTTGGAGGTGGAATCATAGGTTTACGTAATGGATTAAATTTGGAACTCAAAGGCAAGGGTCAAGCCAAATAGAACTGAAGTTTTGTAACACGGAGCCAAGGAGTACCATCTAGTACTGGCTGGATGAATAATTAGATGGATGACAATGTGTTAATATGTTTTGGTAGGGGGCTGATATGTTTGTTTCAGAAGGTATTAAGGTTAAGACATCAATAAAATATCTTCATAATAAAAATATAGAGCATTACAAGAAATAGGGTACTTCAGGCAAGCCACAATAATGCTCCAGAGTGTCCCTAAAACATGCAAGGCCTTTTCAAATATCCACAACTTCTGCAAATGTTTTTCACACTAAGACAGATGACCTTTGAGGCTCTTCCTATCAGACAAAGCATGAGGCATTTCTCAAAGTTCCAGAAACACATCCCATGTTTCTTTTTTTTAAATTTCTGTGGGTATATAGTTGGCATATATATTTATGAGGTACATGAGATATTTTAATATAGGCATGCAATGCATAATAATCACATTAGAGTAAATGGGGCATCCATCACTTCTAGCATTTATCCTTTGTAGTCCTTTGTAGTACACACAATCCAATTATACATTTTTAGTTATTTTAAAATGTACAATTAAATTATTACTGACTATAGCCACCCTGTTGTGCTATCAAATATTAGGTCTTATTCACACTTTCTATTTTTTGTGTGTATACCTATTAGCCATTCCCAATTCCTCCCCACATCTCTCAGTACACTCCGGCCTCTGGTAACCATCCTTCTTACCCTCTATCTCAATGAATTCAATTGTTTTAATTTTTGGCTCCTACAAATAAGTGAGAGCATGCAAAATCTGTCATTCTGAGCTAGGCTTATTTCACTTAGCATAATGACCTCCAGTTCCATCAATCTGTGTTGTTGCTAATGACAGGATATCACATTTTGTTTATTGCTGAATACTACTCTCTTATGTATATGTACCACATTTTCTTTATCTTTTCATCTATTGATGGGCACTTAGGTTTCTCCAAAATCTCAGTTATTGTGAATAGTGCTGTAATAAACATAGGAGTACAGATGTCTCTTTGATACACTTTATTTCTTTTGGGTATATACATAGAAGTGAGCTTGCTGGATAATGTAATGGTTCTAGTCTAGATCTTTGAGGAACCTCCACACTGTTTCCCACGGTGGTTGTACTAATGTACATTCCACAGAGTATGAAGCTTCCCTTTTCTCCACATTTGTTATTGTCTGTCTTTTGAATATAAGCCATTTTAACTGGGGGTGAGATGATATCTCATCATAGTTTATATCTACATTTCTCTGATGATCAATAATGTTGATCACCTTTTCATATAGCTGCTTACCATTTGTATGTCTTCTTTTGAGAAATGTCTATTCAGATATTTTGCCCATTTTTAAATCAGATTATTAGATTTTTTTCTATAGAGTTGTTTGAGCTCCTTTTATATTCTGGTTATTAATACCTTGTCACATGGGTACCTTGTAAATATTTTCTCCAATTCTGTGGGTTGTCTCTTCACCTTGTTGATTGCTTCCTTGGCTGTGTGGAAGCTTATTGTATTAGTCAGGGTTCTCTAGAGGGACAGAACTAATGGAATAGATAGATACATATATAAAAGGGAGTTCATTAAGTACTAACTCACAGGGTCACATGGTCCCACAATAGGCTATCTACAGGCTGAGGAGCAAGGAGAGCTCGTCTGAGTTCTAAAACTGAAGAACTGGGAGTCCAGTGTTCGAGGGCAAGAAGCAGTCAGCACAGGAGAAACATGTAGGCTGGGAGGCTAGGCAAGTCTCTCTTTTCACATTGTTCTGCCTGTTTTCTATTCTAGCCATGCTGGCAGCTAATTAAATTGTGCCCAACCCGATTAACATGTGATGACTCAAATGTTAATCTCCTTTGGCAACAGCCTCACAGGTACACTCAGGATTAATACTTCGTATTTTTCAATCTAATCAAGTTGACACTCAGTAGCACTCATCACGAGTCCACCTCTTTTCAACTTTAACTCACACACATCTTCTAAGATCATATATAATCTTCAAATAAAGACAATAAAAAGGTCATAATTATCTCTAACATAACACAACTATCCTTCATACAACCAGAAACGCACAAATCGCCAAACTAAATACTATTACATAAAATTAACATTACTTAAATGCTGACGTGAAGTCAATAAATCTTATGTCACATGATAAAGGAGAAAGGAAATAAAACCAAGATATTTTCTTAGTACAAGTGTATGCATTCACAAACACGTTTTTAACAAAAGGAGAAAATACTCATGACAAATAGAATCCTTGTTTCTGCAGCTGGTCACATGGCCATAGCTGCTGTTGACTACCTTCTATTACCCATTCTGAATTACCTTTGCCTTCAGCAAGCACCTCAGCAGGTCATGTTTTTTTTGGTTTGCTTTTGTTTTTGTTTTGTTTGTGTTTGTTTTTGTTTTTTCCTGGTGGAGTGACCCAAAACTTTATTCCTAACACATCTGGGTCATTTGTAGTTCTCCCTGGATTTGGCTGTTGTAGTTTCCCATTGACCCTAATAACAGGGCATGGTAATACTAAGAGACTCCCCAGTGGATCTCCTGTAGTCCATGATTACTCTTCTTTACCTGCGTTGTGGAGTGGCAGACTGATTTCATCTTGATAGTCCAGGTCAATCACCCCAGCCAACACTATATCTCCCACTTTAGCCTGTTGACTTAAAGGTAGGAGGAGTCCAAAATGTCCATGTAGCAATCTTAATTTCCAGTTTAATGAAATCGTCGTTTTGTCTTCTGGTGGCAGCATTCCTCCCTCAGGAACAAAGACTTCTAGGCCAGCAGAAGGCAATGTCGTGGGAACAGGAAGAAAAAAATTTTGCTAGTGGGTCACTAGGGGTGATGGTGAGTAGTGCCATTTCCACTTCCACCCCTTGATTTCTGGACCCATGAATCCTGGCTATGGGAGAAACAGTACCATATATTGGATGCTGATTTAGGGCACACATGCCTTTCTGGAGAACTTTACCCTAGCCCTGCAAACTATTGTCATCGAGTTGGCATAGTAGTTGTGACTTCAAATGGCCATCACTGTTGCCTCAGACAGCACAGGGTTTATCTCCTCCAACAACGGTGGAAAGGCTGATGGGCTGATGGCAGCATGGGTCTCGGAGGGGATGTTGCCACTACTGGGGATGGAGAAG
Source organism: Theropithecus gelada (assembly GCF_003255815.1). Taxonomy (NCBI): domain Eukaryota; kingdom Metazoa; phylum Chordata; class Mammalia; order Primates; family Cercopithecidae; genus Theropithecus; species Theropithecus gelada. The sequence goes on from NC_037680.1 coordinate 4,711,085, forward strand.
CTGTTTCTTCTGGCAAAAAGGCTTATCAGAGTTCACAATCTCAGTGTCTCCCACCTTCATCAGGGTCCTCCCATACATCCCCATTGCAAGTTGCAGGGCTCCATTCTTTTCCAATCAATGCCCTCACTTTAACTGTAGACAACTGGCAAGGCTGTGCATACACCTTTTGTTGCAGGTTAGCCTCTTGCAAGATAAGAGCTTATGTCTGTTTTTCCACAATTTCAGCTTTTTCTCCACAGGAGATAAGACTCTCACTCAGGGCAATCTTAGTAGATTTGAGGCTTAGTATCTGCTTCTGAAGCCAGGAGATAGAATCCCTGAGTTCATCATTTTATTTCATCACTTTTTCTGCTGAACTTAGGAGCAAACAACCAGCTTCAATATATTTCTTGGCTCTCCACATATGGTCAAAGGTGTTATGTTTGGAGTCACTAAACTCCTTGCCTCTCATGAGCCATGAATCAAGAGTGTCAAATGCATTGATTTTGCATAAATCTCTAAACACTTCATGCCAAAAACGATCAGTGTTCTCCATACTATTAGAAGTAGAGTTCTTAGCATTTTTGGGTCTAACCATATTAAGCAGCCAACTCCAGAAATCCCAAAACCAACAAAAGAACCAAATATTTAATAATCTGTTTCTCTAGACCTCACTCCTGGTACCAAAATCTGTATCAGTCCTGGTTCTCCAGAGGGACAGAAATATGTATATACATGTCATTAGTCCTGTCCCTCTGGAGACTCTCTCTCTATATATATTTATATATATATTTATACACATATATGGGAGTTTATTAAGTAGTATTAACTCATATGATCACAAGGTCCCACAATAGGCCATCTGCAGACTGAGGCGCAAGGAGAGCCAGTCCAAATACCAAAACTGAAGAACTCGGAGTCTGATATTCAAGGGCAAGAAACATTCAGCATGGGAGAAAGATGTTGGTTGGGAGGCTAGGCCAGTCTCTCTTTTCTCATTTTTCTGCCTGCTTATTTTCTAGCCATGTTGGCAGTTGATTAGATTGTGCCCACCTAGATAAGGGGGAGTCTGCCTTTCCAAGCCCACAGACTCAAATGTTAATCTCCTCTGGCATCACCTTCACAAACACACCCAGGATCAATACTTTGTATTTTTCAATCCAATGAAGCTGACACTCAGTATTAACCATCACATTTATTAACACACTGTGATCTCATTTGTCCAGTTTTGCGTTGTTTACCTGTGCTCATTATATTGCATCCTCCTCAATTTATTGTATCAATATTTTATAGTTTTATTGTTATGGTACTTAAGTTCTGGGATACATGTGCAGATCCTGCAGATGTGTTACATACTTATTTACATGCCATGGTGGTTTGCTGCACCCATCAACCGGTCATCTACATTAGGCATTTCTCCTAGTGCTATCCCTCCCCTAGCCCCCGACCCCCAGCAGGCCCCGGTGTGTGATGTTCACCTCGCTGTGTCCATGCGTTCTCACTGTTCAACTCCTACTTATGAGTGAGAACATGTGGTGTTTGGTTTTCTGTTCCTGTGTTAGTTTGGTGAGAATGATGGTTTCCAACTTCATCCATGTCCCTGTAAAGGACATGAACTCATCCTTTTTTATGGCTGCATGGTATTCCATGGTGTATATGTGCCATATTTTCTTTATCCAGTCTATCATCAATGGGCATTTGGGTTGGCTGCAAGCCTTTGCTATTGTGAACAGTGCTGCAATAAACATACGTGTGCATGTGTCTTTATAGTAGAATGATTTATAATCCTTTGGGTATATACCCAGTAATGGGATTACCAGGTCAAATGGTATTTCTGGTTCTAGATCCTTGAGAAATTGCTATACTGTCTTCCACAATGGTTGAACTAACTTCCACTATAGTTTTTATTGTAGACATCTTTCACTATTTTCATTTACTTAATTTTTAGGTGTTTTAATTGTCGATATAATAATATTACATCTTTGATTTCTTTTTCAAATTGTTTGCTGTTAAATATAGAAATGCTACTGGTTTTTGTATGCTGATTTTGTTTCCTACAACTTTACAGAACTTGTTCATTAGTTCTGATAGTTTTCTTGTGGAGTCTTAAAAATTTTCCAAATATAAGGTCATATCATCTGCAAAAGGAAAATTTGACTTCTTTTTTTTCCAATTTGGATGCCCTTTATTTCCTTCTCTTGTCTGACTGCTCTAGCTAGAACTTCCGGTACTATGTTGAATAACAGTAGAGGAAGCAGCTCCTTGTCGTGTTACAGATCTTAGATGAAATATTTCAGAATTTCCCTTCAGTATAATACTACATTTGGGTTTGTTGTATATGGCTCTTATTATGTTACGTTTCTTCTGTACCCAATTTTTCAGGGGTTTTTAACTTAAGAAGAAATGTGGAATTTTATCAAATGCTTTTTCAGCATTAGTTGAAATGATTATATGGATTTTGTCCTTCATTCTGTTAATAAAATATATCACATTGGTTGATCAGCATTTGTTGAAACATCCTTGCATTCTTGAGATAAATCTTACTTGGTCATGATGAATAATCTTTTTAACGTGTTGTTGAACTCAGTTTGCTAGTATTTTGTTGAAGATTTATGTATCTATATATATCAGGAATATTGACCTATAATTTTCTTTCTTAAAAGTTTCTTCATCTGGTTTTGGTATCAGGCTAATACCATCCTTGTAGAATAAGTTTGGAAGTGTACATTCCTCCTCTATTTCTTGAAATAGTTTGAGTGGGATTGGTATTAGTTCTTTAAGAGTTTAGCATAACTCAGGTCTGAAACCACTGGGTCCAGGCTTTTCTTTGCTGGCAGACTTTTTTGAACAGTTTTGATCTTGTTAATTGTTATTGATCTGTTTAGGTTTTGGATTTCTTCATGGCTCAATCTTTGTAGGTTCTACGTGTCCAGGAATTTATTTATTTTTTTCTAGATTTTGAATTTATTGGCAGATAGTTGCTCATAGTAGCCACTAATGGTCCTTTAAATTCCTGTGGTGTCAGTTGTAATGTCTCCTTTTTCATCTCCGATTTTATTTAATTGGGTCTTCTCTGTTTTTTTTCTTAGTCTGGCTAAAGGTTTGTAAGTTTTATTCATATTTTCTAAAACAGCTTTTTAATTTTACTTCTCTTTTGTATTATTTTCTTCATTTCAATTGTATTTATTTCTGCTCTAATTTTTATTATTTATTTTCTTCTACTAAATTTGGACTTGGTTTGCTCTTGTTTTTTATTTCTTTAAAATGCATCATTAGGTTATTTATTTGAAGTTTTTCTTCTTTTTTGATGTAGATTCTTACAGCTATAACATTTCCTCTTAATACTGCTTTCACTATATCCCATAAGCTTTGATATGTTGTGTTTCCATTATCATCTGTATCAAAAATATTAATCTGTTTATTAATTTTTTCATTGATCCACTTATTCATGAACATAATTTTTAATTTCGTGTGTTTGTATCATTTCCAAAATTCCTGTTGTTATTGATTTCTAGTTTTATTCAATTGGAGTCAGAGAATACGCTTGATATGATTTCAATTTTTGTGAATGTTTTAAGATTTGATTCGTGATCTAGCATATGATCTACCCTTGAGAATGCTCCATGTGCTAAGGAGAAGAAGGTGTATTCTGTAGCTGTTAGATACAATTTTCTGTAAAAGTAGATTAAGTCCATTTGGTGTGTAATGTTGATTAAGTCTAATGTTTCTTTGTTGACTTTTTGTCTGGAAGAAAAACGCTGAAAGTGAGTGTTCCAGTGTCCACTTATTATTGTTTTTGGTCTATCTCTTTTGCTCTAATGATATTTGCTTAATATATCTTGGTGCTCCATGGTGGAGTGCATATATATTTACAATTCTTACATTATCTAGCTGTATTGGCCCTGTTATCATTTTATAATGATGTTCTCTCACTTTATAGCTTTTTTCTTGACATTTTTTTTATATAAACATAGCTACCCTGTGCATCTCCCCCCTACACACAATCATTTGGACTGCATTTGGTCAGATTGGAAGCCAGCACAGCTCTAGGTCTCACCCAAGACTTGCTGTAACCACTACTTGGGTATTGCCTGATATGGTTTGGCTGTGTGCCCACCCAAATCTCATCTTGAATTGTAGTTTCCACAATTCCCATATGTCATGGGAGGCACCTGGTGGGAGGTAATGTAATCATGGGGTTGTTACCCTCATGTTGTTCTCGTGATAGTGAGTGAGTTCTCACGAAATCTGATGGTTTTATAAGGCACGTTCCCCACTTTTTGCTGGGCACTTCCTGCTGCTGCCGTGTGAAGAAGGACCTTTTTGCTTCCCCTTCCACCATGATTGTAAGTTTCCTGATGTCTCCCCAGCCAGGCTGAACTGTGAGTCAGTTAAACTTCTTTCCTTTATAAATTACCCAGTCCAGGTATGCCTTTATTAGCAACCTTGAGAACAGACCAATACACTGCCTATATTCACTCAAGGGCCTTTGGAACCACAGTCAGCACTGGTAAAGCTAGCCAGAAGTGTGTTTTTCCTTTCAGGGCAGAGAGTTCCATTAGGCACTGGGCATGTTCAGAGATGCCCTTCAGGAGCCATGGATTGGAGTAAGAAAATTTAGAAATCTGTCTTGTGCTCTATTGTATTGCAGCAGCTAAGCTGCTGGAGACAAAGTTTTTACCACCTTTTCCTTTATTTTCTGCAGAAGAGGAACCTCTCCCCATCTCCACCACCCTCATAGTCCCATGGGGAGTACTGACAGGCTACTGCCAGTGTTTATTTAAGGCCCATGAGCTCTTCAGGCAGCTTGTGGTGAATGCTGCCAGGTTTGGGACTCACTCATGAGGGTAATGAGCTTATCTCGGGTCCAGGGCAGGTCCAGCAATACCATCCAGAACCCAAGACCTAGAATCAAGCACCCCAAGAGCCTGCTTAGCGCTGTACACCACTGTGACCAGTTGATACCTAAGATACAAGATTAAGTCCCCTTTACACCTCCTTTCCTCCACTTTTCCCAAGCAGAAGGAGTCATCACCAGAGCCACCACAGTTCAGAATATGCTGGGTCTCACCGGAAGCTAGCAAATCTGAGTCTCATCCAAGGCCCACTGTATGTTACCTGAGTTTTACAACTGGTTATTCAGAGCCCAAGGACTTTTTAGTCAGCAGGTAATAAATTCTGCCAAGAATGAATCCTTTCCTTTAAGGCAACAGGTTCCCTTCTGGCCCAGAGTGTGTCCAGAAATGTTATCTTGCAGGTAGGACCTGGAATTGGGTCCTCAAGAACTCTGTCTGCTGCCCTATACTACTAGGGTTGAGCTGGTATACAAGATTCAAATAGAGTTGTCTTTACTCTTTTCCTCTCCTCTCCTCAAGCAGAAGGAAGGAGTTACTTCCACTGCTGCAAGTGGCACTGCCTTAGGTTGAAGGAGGAGTAGTGCAAGCACTCCCTTAGCCACTCTATCTGGTTTCTCACTAGGTCACATGTCTTCCAAGTTCACATGCTGTAAGCCCAGTATAGCACTAGGACTTGCCTAGGAATTACAGGCCTTGTGCCCATGATTAGCTTTCAAGATTATTTAGGACCCCAGAGCACTTTAGATCACAGTGTTGAGGCTTGTCAGAACTCAAGTTCTGACTACTGAGAAGGGTGATTCCCTTCTGGTTAGGGCTGGCCTAAATGCTACCTCCATGGGTGGACGCTGGCTGAGTTCTGCCAGGTTTTGCTTTCTGCTGTAATGGGGCAGCACTGAGTTCAATGCAAAGTTTCACAATCACTGCACTCTCCCCACCTCGAGTGCACAGATTCTCTCTCCATGACATGTGGTCACTGCTGGGGCATGGTGGAGGAGTGGTGTTGGTGATTCAAGACTGTCTTTCCGGCTGGGCGCGGTGGCTCAAGCCTGTAATCCCAGCACTTTGGGAGGCCGAGACGGGCGGATCATGAAGTCAGGAGATCGAGACCATCCTGGCTAACATGGTGAAACCCCGTCTCTACTAAAAAAAATACAAAAAATTAGCTGGGCGTGGTGGCGGGCGCCTGCAGTCCCAGCAGCTACTCGGGAGGCTGAGGCAGGAGAATGGTGCAAACCCGGGAGGCGGAGCTTGCAGTGAGCCCAGATCGTGCCACTGCACTCCAGCCTGGGGCACAGAGCAAGACTCCGTCTCAAAAAAAAAAAAAAGAAAAAAAAAAAGACTGTCTTTCCTATCCCTTTCAGTGTTTCTTTCAGTGATACAAAGTTGAAAGCAGGTACTAGGATTGCTCATCTGAGTTTTAGTCCATAAGAAAGTGCTTTTGTTGTGTAGATAGTTGTTAAATTAGGTGTTTCTGCAGTGGGGACAATTGATGGAGGCTTCTATTCAGACATCTGGCTCTGCCTCTCACTCCTTATTTCCATTTCTTTAAAACTCAGGTCTCCAGTTATGCCACTCTGCTTCTAATTTAATCAATGCCTTTCCTTGGCTAATATTTATAGCATAGTTACTCCTCATGATTCAGTGTATATAGACACGTGAGTGCAGAGACAACCATTATCTGATTTGTGCTTTCAAGGGGAGAGGGATTACATACCAGTTGGAAGATGTGCACTTAAATACTAAAGTAAACCAAACAATTCTGAGCCCTTCTTGTACCCTCCAAATATCTTTTCTAAAGTTTGATTACATTCAAAATATCTGAAGATGGAAGTTTAACTACTGGATTGCAATATCTTTAGAGGTAAAGGTATTGTTATTTTTTTATTTTTATTTTTTGCCTTCCACAGAGCTTTGTTTATAATGGAGATCAATGAACATGTGTTTCAGGAATAAATTATGAAGACATTGCCTTAGAAGTTGAAAAGCAGAGATTGACTGTTTTAGATATGCAGTGAGGAGATAGGCAGTGCTTGAATAAGGGTCTCATTCATTCATTCATTCATTCATTTACTCATTTTTTTAAAATTATGAATTAACATCTCAAGCAGAAAAAAAAGCCAAGATGAGGATACTGAAGTGGGAATGGGAACTTAATATTTTCAAATCATTGACACGAATGGCCTGAACATCATGGAGGATTTTTATTCAACAATGGGGAGGGATCATGTAGGGAAACTAGAGGAGGAAGCTCACACAAGCTAAGAATCATAAATCTGATGACTTGGGGATTGACAATGCTTGTAAAACCCATTTGTAAAAGAACACAGTTGACTACATAATCTAGATCCAAATCATGCACTTTTCTGTCTTACCCATATTTTAATAAAATAACAGTGTACCTTTGACAAAATGGCAAAATGGGCACGGTCTAAGACTTATTTGTCTTTTTAAATAGTCACTGTGCAAATTCGTAGTTATATGGCCCAAAAGTAAGCATATGTCAGGTCCAGTAATTTCCTTTTATATCTAAAAACTGAGTGTGTGCGTGTGTGTCTGTGTGTGTGTGTGTGTCTGTGTGTGTGTGTGTGTGTGTAAAGCTCAGCAGAGTATTCAGTACTCTTAGGGACACTGACTTTGGAACTCTGAGTGTTGCCCAGTGGGAGCTTCTAATAGGCTGCATTGAAGTCATGCCCACATCCATGAGAGAGAAACTACATATTGTGTGCTTTATTTTTAATTTACAAATTATACTTTAAAATTCCAGTAAAACATGAGAATCAGGGAAGTCTTCAAATTATGACACGTTTTCAGTAGTTAAAATTCCTGAGTCGACACCTACTGTGCTTAGTCACAGCACCTGAAGCATGTAATATGTGCCCCATGCCATGTCTATTCCACTGTATTCCAGGAAGCCTTACCAAAAGAAGTGTGTATGCATGCCTGTGAAAGACTGGTAGATATTCCTTTAACAATCATATGGGCAATGATTAATTTATGATGATTTTCTATTTGAGAAACTGTATAATCTTTAGTCCTTTATAAAAGAAAAACTCCTAGCTGATGTGGTTGACATTTCTACATCTGAGCTACTGGAAGAGACTCCTATGTGGTTTAGAAGCTTCTGGAAGAAGCAATGTAATGACAATAGGTAGAGAGTTGCTTCCTATTTTCTAGCTGTGACCTGAGGAGTTACTTGACCTCTTTGTGTCTCAGCTTTCTATTCTAACAGTTAGGTAGTGATACCTTTTAGAGCTCTCTTATTATTAATGAGAAAACAGTTACCTTGGCCACGGTAAACCTTCAGTAAACAGTAGCTGTTTAATCTTCAATATGGGCCAGGCTTGCCAGCAAATGTAATGGGGAGGTGGGAGAGAACCCTGAAAGCTTTCTTGAAAACATCTATTTCAGTTTATCTGCCATAGCAGAAAAGAGAAAAGCAAAGCAGAGTTTGGGAAATAATGTTGAAGAGAGTAAAAGGAAATGAAATAAAAATTCTAGACCTGGTAAGGAGAGGGGAGGAGCAAATCAGACAATGCGATGAGCACCAAATGTCCACCTCAAATCAGAATCTTGGGAGCGTCTCTAAAGGAGCTAGAGCCATGGCTCACTGTGTGGATTAGAGGACCTCAGTACCCCTGACCTTAGTGTCCTTCTGCAGAAGTCAGAACCCAGTGAGGCTTTTGTGAGAATCATCTCATTCCTATGAAAATGTTCACACTATTTTTCAGTCTAATTTATTATCTATGGTGTTATTCCTTTTATATAGTTAAAATTGTATTTATTTTTAAATAGGTGAATTTCACCCTCCTACTTGTGTCTTTTGACCTGTCCTGGACCAGTGGATACTGATCCTTTACTGTGTAACCTGTTCAGATGTCCCGTCCTGGTTTTTAGTTTACTTCTCTGATCTAAGATAATTTGTCCAACTCCTGACTTTATCCACTCCCCAACAGATCCTGGTTTCTTAACATTTTCCTTGGGCATCCTGGAAATCACACTTAATCTTTCTTTTCTTTCTTTTTTTTTTTCTTTTTTGAGATGGAGTCTCGCTCTGTCTCCCAGGCTGGAGTGCAGTGGCGCGATCTCGGCTCACTGCAAGCTCCACCTCCCGGGTTCACGCCATTCTCCTGTCTCGGCCTCCCGAGCAGCTGGGACTACAGGCGCCCGCCACCACGCCCGGCTAATTTTTTGTATTTTTTTTTTTTTTTCAGTAGAGATGGAGTTTCACCGTGTTAGCCAGGATGGTCCCTATCTCCTGACCTCCTGATCCGCCCACCTCGGCCTCCCGAAGTGCTGGGATTACAGGCGTGAGCCACCACACCCGGCCAGAATTAATCTTTCCATAAGCAACGGCCTCGCACTAGAGCCCTCTGATTACTACAAATATCTTTCGCAGTTTGGTGTCTAAACCCAGGTGGTGGAGGAAGGGGCCTAGCAATGTCATTCCGAGCTTAATTCATGGAGTAAGAAGAGGGAGTGACCAAGCAGGCAGCAGTGGCCATGTGAGTGTGGTCATGAAAGGATATACCTAGAGCTCTCCAGCCCTCACAGAATCACTGACAGCGAGGTTAGCCAACCAAAATAACCAAAACAGATTTCCTGTGCCTAGAGACATTTTAGAGCTACAGGAAGCAGTGCATTCCCCAGCATCTGCTAATGGTGATCTCAAGTATCCAAAAGTGCTTCGAATGTTAGCCATGTTTTTTTTTTTCTAAGTTTCTGTATTCAAAATATATTATTTTCAATGCAACATGATCCCTTAGAGTGAATCTTAAAACAAAAAAGCAGTAGAGATTAGTGAAAATATATGCAAAATCCAAGTAAAGCCTGGAGTTTTACTTGATATTAATGTACTATCAACAATAAAGTCTAGTTTAGAAAAATGTATTATAGAAATGGAAAATATTAATATTAGAAGAAGTTGAGTAAGAGGTGTTTAGGTACCACCTGTACTACCTTTGCAACTTTTATATAAATCTAGAATTATTCTGAAATAAAGTTTATTTAAAAAATTAATGATAGCCTTGGGGAACAGCCAAGATGGAGCAACCAAGAAAAGCATAGCATTTCTCTTAGTGATTACAGCAAAACCTCTGGATAAATACCATAGCAACTTCCTGAAGACTCTCAGGAAACTGAATAATAACAAAACAATTGGGGACAGAGGCGAAATGTGAAGAACTATCCACAGAGTATTGGTGAACTTCTTGTTTCCCTGCCATTTATCTCCCAGATGAGCAGGCCAAGTCAGAAACATACGGGGTGGGGACTACAAAATCTCCAAAAGCAGTTATCTTTATAACAAGAGGACGAAGAAAAAGGCCCCACAGAATGTGAAAAAATAATCCTCTTAATAAAAAGTCAAAACCAGAAGCTATTTTTTTTTTCTTTTTAAGTCCTGTTCCAAGACCAACTCCATACACAGAACTATATCACAGGAGCGTGTCTATTCAGCAGAGGTGTTAGGACACCACCAGAAAACCTGCCCCTCTGTGTAGAGACATCAGAAAAAAAATATGACTAGAATCACTATGATTTTTTCTCTCTTCCCTTGTCACATTGCACAGGGCAGGCCCAATCATGTGAAACTGTGTGACAGCGTGGGAGGCTAAAACTATGAGACAATGTCACCTTGATGGACATGAACATGGATAAAGGGAGCCTCTTACTGCTTCCTGAGAAAACAGACCAGGAGAAGCAGATTCCTAACTCTGTGCATGATGTGACATAAGCCCTGGGGTAACCCTCAAGATGCACATGTGTGGAACATCTCCCTCTTTCCACGCCCATATCAAGGGCTTCGAGAATTGAACTTTTATGTACACATCCGCACAAGTGCCAGAGCATGTTCTGAGGGGCACATGCATGGGAGAGATCAAATAATAAAGCAAATGCTCTAAAAACTCAAATGATACTATACCCACAGTCCACAAAATGTGAAGAAGAACCTGCAGTCTGAACTTAATTGCATTGATTACCTGCTTAAACAAAACTAAACAAAACGAAAATAAATATTCTCAAGATTTTAACAGAAACCAGAGTTCCACAATAAAGTATTTAAAATGTCTGGAATACAATCCAAAATTACTGTACATGCAAAATTCAAGGGAAATACCAAAATCTTGCAAGGAAAAGGCAACTAACAAATGCTGACCCTGAGATTACCCGGGTGTTTCAATTATAAGACAAGACTTTAAAGCAGATTTTATAACCAGTTTCATAAGTTAAGGTGACTAGATTTGAAGCAAGTAAAAATATAGAAGTTTTCAGCAAGAACATATAAACTATTTTTTAAATGGAATATAACATGTGAAATAGACTGGACTCAATGGTAAAATGGAGACAGAAAAGGGAGGAGTCAGTGAACTCAAAGCTATGTCAAAAGAAATGACTGAATCTGAAGAACAAAGAATATATTGTGTTTCAATATATTTCAAAATATATTGAAAAAATATGAACAAAGACTCAGACTTGTGAGTGAAGATGAGAAGAAAGATAATGGTGCAAAAAACATTTTTTAATAAATGGCTAAATACTTTTCCAAATTTAATGACAGTCATATTATTCTTCAGTTCTGCTTACTTTGTCTGTTCTGAAATTATCTCTACTGATATCTACAGTTAAATTCTATTCACTTTAACTGTAATGTAGTATTTCATCATATACATATGTTATCCATTCTCCTAATGAACATCCTGGTTTTTTCCCAAATATTTTACTATTATAAATGATTCTTCACTGATCTCTCCTATACATATCCCCCATTCACATACATATTAGTTTATCTAAATTGTATATAATTAATAAAGAATATTTGTGATTCAAAGTGTATACATGTTTTTTCTTATGTTAATAAATAATGATCTAAAATGATTGTAACAATTTTCACTCCCTTCAGCACTTTATGAAAATATGTGTTACTGCTCAAGTTATTCACACCTGTCCTCCGGGAAAATATGCATAACTGGATGTTCTGTTCCTCAATTTAATTTTTATTAGATTTAGGCCAGTTCAAACTCCATATCTCAAGTTAATTTTAGAGTAATTATTTTATTGTATTCTGTATAGTTTTTTATTTTTTATTTTTTGCTTTCCTTGAGCATATGCTCTTGTTCTGTTTTCTAACATCTTGAGTTAAATTCTTAGCACATTAATTTTCAGTCCTTACTTTTTTATAAACATGTAAGTCTATACATCTCCTAAGAACAATTATAGTTGAATCCCTTAAGTTGTCTCTATGTTAACTTGATTTTCATTTAGTTCTAAATATTTTATAATTTACAATTAGGTTTTCTTGGATTCATGAATTATATAGGATCTTCTTTTTTCTCTCAAACATATAATGAGATGTAGTGACTTCTGGATTTTTATTCTGCCATTGGCATCTAGGTTAAATGTATTTCCTTAAGATAATGTATTCTGCTTGCTATTGATTATTAACGGCTTGTAGACTTTCAGTTTGTGGAACAGTAGATTATTTGCAAATTATTAATGTGTGTTCAAAAAAACTTTTGATCTCCAATGGTTGGGTGACCTAGAGTCAAAGTGTTAATTGAACTATATTAATTGAACTAACTAAATATATATATATATATATATATGTATATCTTCTTACTGAATGATATTCATCTGTTTGATGTATTATTTATTGAGAAACTGGCTTTAAAATCTGAACACTATAATTACAAAATTTAAATTTTCTCAGCAATTTTACCATTTTAAGGCAATGATATATGCTATACACATTTTACATTTACTGCGATTGCCAGAGCACTGTTCTTTTTTCAGTTGATAATGACTTTTTATTCTATCATCTTTTTAAAGTATCTTTTATATGTAAATATATTCAATGTTAATATTTTGCAACAGCTTTCTTTTTATAATATTCACCTGATATACCCTTTTGTTATACCTATAACTGTCCCTTTACTTTCAACCTTCCATTATCCTTTGTCCCTCTGTTAAAGAGCATATAGCTGGCATTTAAAAAGCCAAATCTGAGAATCTTTGCCTCTTAACTATAAAATGTAGGCTGTTCAAGTTTATTTTGTTTAGTGACATTTAAAATCAATGTATACTAACTTTTTTAACACGAATATTTGATATAAAATCCCATACTTATTTAGCACCTTTACTATTCCTTACTATTCTTCTAAACCTTATACAACAGTTAGGTCTATTGACTTTGGATTTATTTTTTCTCCTCTTACATTAAATTATTAAAACTTTGAGTTTCAACTTCCTTTTATAACCTTCCAATGAATAATTGTTCAGACAGTTAATGAATATTTATATTTATGCGTGATTTTAACTATTCCTTTGCTCATCATTGCTTCTTGTATCTCATTTGTTCCATCTGGATAAGTTTCCTACATATGGAAATGTAATATTTGATAGGAAGTACAGAGACAAGGAATCTGTTGGTGACCTGTCTGTTTTCATTTCCAATTACTTTATTTTGTCATTATTCTTGAATAAACTGCTTAGCTCATACAGAATATTGTATTAATAGGTGTTTTCTCTGATGCATGGGAAGATATATTCCATTGTGTCCTGACTTCTACTGTGACTTTTGAAATTTCTACTCTCAGAGTAATTGCCATGCTTCTAAGGAAAAGGATACGCCAATAATTCCTAACCAGCACTATGTGTCAAGGATTCTTTTACACAAATTGTGTGTACTAAATCCTTGACTTTTCACAGCAACCTAGTGACCAAGGTATTTATGGTGTTTTTCAGCAGGCATTATTTACATTTATCTTTTGTCAATGGGATTGAGGTTTGGTTTTTTTTCTTTATATCATTCAGAGATATCACTAAATGGGAGTAAATGGGAGTAATTTTTGTTAATTTATTAGCTTGGGATATATCCAAGCCCTATGTGTATTTGACATTTGAATTCCAGCTCACATAAACCATACAGATTCTTCAAAAAATTTTTTTGTTTTGTTTTGTTTTTTACTTTGACAGTGGAGTGAAACCGTTAAGCATTTGTGTTTGGCCCTGTGCCTCTGGATAGACCTTTTTTTTTTTTTTTTCTTGTACACTCTTCATTCATGATATAGTCTTTATCAAACCACAGCATAAATCAAGGAACTCAGTTTTGATTCTCTCCTTACATGCTTTGGAATCATGTCCTGTTCTTCTGTGGCCATGAACCCAAATTCCTAGCTTACCTGGGATGATCATCCTCTTGTCATTCCCTACTCTCCTCCTGATGATCTCCAAGGACAAAGGAGGTAATTATAGATCTGATTTTAAGCTGCTTCTTTTCTTCTGTGTCCTGTTTTCATTGTATCTTATTTCTCTCTTATTTTTTATTTCTCTTCCTTATAGTCTTCTCATCTCCATACTTAATAGAAGGTCTGTGTGATGACTAGTTTTATGTGCCAACTTGGATAGGCCACAGTACCCAGGTATTTGTTCAAACATGCCTAAATGTGATCATGCAATTATGTTTTTGTATACAGAATGAAATAATTTTTCAACTTCATTCTTCTCTATATGGCTATCCGTTGTCCCAGCATCATTTGTTAAAAAGGCATTTTTTTCTCCCAACTAGATAATCTTGTTACCCTGTCAAAAACCAGTTGGCTACAGATGTATGGGTTTATTTTTGGACTTTCATTTATATTCCATTGAGAACATGCCTTTCTTTGTGCCATTATCAAGATGTCATGATTGCCATTGTTCTGTACTAGCTTTTGAAATCAGAAAGGGTGAGTCCTTCTAATTTGGTCTCATTTTCCATTTTTTTTTTTTTGTCTGTTCTAAGTTTATTGTAATTCCATGTGATTTTTACAATGAGCTTGCCAAATTTTACAAAATGTCGGCTGGGATTCTTGCCATCTTGTCAATGATAATTTCTCCAACTCATGAAAATACGATGTTTTCCCAATTATATAGATCTTTCAACAATCTTTTGAAGTTTCAAAATATAAGTTTTGCCCTTTTTTTAATTTATTTCTAAATGTTTTCTTTATTTTGATATTTAAGTAAATGTTACTGATTTTTAATTTTATTTTTGCATGTTTATTGCTTTTTTGTTGAAATAAAGTTAATTTTCGTATATTGGTCTTGTATCCTGCAATCTTACTAAACTCATTTACTAGCTCCTATAGTATTCTAGTGGATTCTTTACGATTTTTTGCATACATGACCATGTTATCTGCAAGGAGAGATAATTTTATTTTTCCTTCCTATATGTATTTGTAATTTATTTCTCTTGTCTAATTGCCCAGACTAGTACTTCCAGAGTAAGATTAGTGGAAGAAGACATCGTTGTCTTGCTCCTGATTTTAGGGAGAAAAGCATTCAACCTTTCACCATAATGTCTGAAGTTGGAGTTACTGCTGCCTTTTACCGTGTTGAAATGTTTCTTCTCTTCCTAGTACGTTGAGTAATTTTATCATTAAAATATACTGAATTTTGTTAAATCCTTTTCCTGAATATATTGAAATGATCGTGTGGTATTTTTCCATTAATATGATGTATTATACTAATTGATTTTCAGATGTTAAACCATCTTGGTGTTCTTGGGATAAACACAACTTGGTTATGGTGTATGATTTTTCAAATATACTACTAGACTCAGGTTGCTAGTATCTTGTATCCATATCCTTAATAGATATTAATTAGTCTGTAGTTCTTTGTTTGTTTGTTTGTTTTACTTGTTACATGTTTGGTTGGTTTTGGTGTCAGGAAAATACTAGCCAAAAAACAGTTTTAAAGTGTTCTCTCCTACTTTTAAAAAGATCTGTAAAAAATTATTACTTCTCCAAATATTTTGTAGAATGCATTGAAACCATCTTGAACTGGCTTTTTCTTTGCGGGTAGTTGTTGTTTGTTTGTTTGTTTTGGATTTCTCCTTTTTCCTTTAAAGATGGATTTTTAGAGCAGTTTTAGCATCACAGCAAAACTGAGAGTTAGGTACAGAGATTTCCCATACATTTCACAATTTACCTGAGGGTTCATTCAGTGTTTTATCTCTATGGGTTTGGACAAATGTATAATGGCATGTATCCACCATTGCTAGACAGAGTAGTTTAACTACCCTAAAAGTCTTTTGCACTCTGCCTATTTTTCTTCACACCTTGACAAGCAATGATTTTTTAAATTTTTATTTCTTTATTTCTATTTTATTGTATTAAGTTCTGGGGCACATGTGCAGGATGTGCAGGTTTGTTACACAGGTAAACGTGTGTCATGGTGGTTTGCTGTAACCAACCACCCATCACCTGGGTATTAAGCTAAACATATATTAGCTTTTTTCCCTAACGCTTTCCCCACCCACCCTTCCCTAACAGGCACCAGTGAGTGTTGTTTCCCTCCCTGTGTCCATATATTCTCATTGTTCACCTCCCATTTATAAGTGAGAAGATGCAGTGTTTGGTTTTCTGTTCCTGGGTTAGTTTGCCGAGGATAACGGCTTCCAGCTTCATCCATGCTCCCACAGAACATTGTCTCATTCCTTTTTATGGCTGCATGGCATTCCATGGTACACATGTACCATATTTTCTTTATCCAGTCTATCGATGGGCATTTGGGTTGATTCCGTGTCTTTGCTATTGTGAATAGTGCTGCACTGAACATACATGTATCTTTATAATATAATGTATCTTTATACTAGAATGATTTATATTCCTTTGAGTATATACCCAGTAATGGCATTGCTGGGTTAAATAGTATTTCTGGTTTTAAATCTTTGAGACATCACCACACTGTCTTCAACAATGGTGGAACTAGTTTACATTCCCACCAACAATATAAAAGCGTTCTTACTTCTCAGCAACCTCGCCAGCTTGTTTTTCTTGACTTTTATTTTGTCCTTCTTACTGGCATGAGATCTCATTGTGGTTTTGATTTGCATTTCTCTTTAAAGATCAGTCATGTTGAGCTTTTCTTCATATGTTTGTTGGTTGCATATATGTCATTTTTGAGAAGTGTCTGTTCATATTTTTTGCCCACTTTTTCATGGAGTTGTTTTTTTCTTGTAAATTTGCTTAAGTGCCTTGCACATTCTGGATATTAGATCTTTGTCAGATGGGTAGATTGCAGAACTTTTCTCTCATTCTGTAGAATGTCTGTTAGCTCTGATGATTTGTTTGTTTGTTTGTTTTTTTCTGTGCGGAAGCTCTTTAATTAGATTCCATTCGCCAATTTTTGCTTTTGTTGCAATTACTTTTGGCATTCTTATTATTAAATCTTTGCCCATGCCTATGTCCTTAATGGTATTTCCTAGATTTTCTTCTAGGGTTTTATAGCTTGAGGTTTTACATTTAAGTATTTATCTTAAGTTAATTTTTGTATAAGGTGAAGAAAGGGATCCAGTTTCAATTTTCTGCATGTGGCTAGTCAGTTCTCCCAGCACCATTTATTAAATAAGGAGTCCTTCTCCCATTGCTTGTTTCTCTCAGGTTCGTTAAAGATCAGATGGTCGTACTTGTGTAGTTTTATCTCTGAGTTCTCTATTCTGTTTCACTGGCCTACGTGCCAGTTTTTGTACCAGTACGATGCTGTTTCAGTTAGGGAGCATGATGCCTCCAGCTTTGTTCTTTTTGCTTAGGATTGTCTTGTTTATGTGAACTCAGTTTTGGTTCCATCTGAATTTTAAAATAGTTTTTTCTAATTATGTGAAGAATGTTAATGGTAGTTTAATGGGGTAGCACTGAATCTATAAGTTGCTTTGGGCAGTATGGTCATTTTTATAAGATATTGATTATTTCTATCCATGAGCATGGAAACTTTTCTTCATCTGCTTATGTCCTCTTTGTTTTCCTTGAGCAATGGTTTGTAGTTCTCTTTGAAAAGGTCCTTCACTTCATTTGTTAGCTGTATATTTTAGTCTCTTTGCAGCAATTATGAATAGGAGTTCATTCATGATTTGGCTCTCTGCTTGCTTGTTGGTGGTGTATAGGAATGCTTGTGATTTCTGTACATTAATTTTGTATCCTGAGACATTGTTGAAGTTACTTATCAGCTTAAGAAGTTTTTGGGATGGGTTTTTCTAGACACAGGATTACATAAGCCACAAATAAAGATCATTTGACCTCCTCTGTTCCTATTTTGAATATGTTTTATTTCTTTTTTTTTTTTTTTTTTTTTTTTTTGACAGAGTTTTGCTCTTGTTGTCTAGGCTGGAGTGCAATGGCATGATCTCGGCTCACCGCAACCTCCGCCTCCCAGGTTCAAGCGATTCTCCTGCCCCAACCTCTTGAGTAGCTGGGATTACAGGCATGCCTCACCACGCCTGGCTTTTTTTTTTTTGTATTTTTAGTAGAGATGGGGTTTCTCCATGTTGGTCAGGTTGATCTCGAACTCTCAGCCTTAGGTGATCCACCCGCCTTGGCCTCCCAAAGTGCTGGAATTACAGGCATGAGCCCCCGCGCCAGGCCCATTTCTTTGTCTTGCCTGATATCCCAGGCCAGAACTTCCAACACTATATTAAATAAGAGTGGTGAGAGAGGGCATCCTTGTCTTGTGCCAGTTTTCAAGGGGAATGATTCCAGCTTTTGCCCCTTCAGTATGATATTGGTTGTGGGTTTGTCATAAATGGCTCTTATTATTTTGAGGTATGTTCCTTTAACACCTAGTTTATTGAGAGTTTTTACATGAAAGAATGTTGGATTTTATCGAAGGCCTTTTTTTGCATCTACTGAGATAATCATGTGTTTCTTGTCTTTAGCTCTGTTTATGTGATGAATTATGTTTACTGATTTGTGTATGTTGAGTCAGCATTGCATCCCAAGGATGAAGCTGACTTGATCATGGTGGATAAGCTTTTTGATGTGCTGCTGGATTTGTTTTGCCAGTATTGTATTGAGGATTTTTGCATTGATGTTCTTCAGGGATATCAGCCTGAAGTTTCCTTTTTTGTTTTATCTCCACCAGGTTTTGGTATCAGAATGATGCTGATCTCATAAAATTAGTTAGGGAGGAGTTTCTCCTTTTCAAGTGTTTGGAATAGTTTCAGAAGAAATGGTACCAGATCATCTTTGTACCTCTGATAGAATTCAGCTCTAAATCCATCTGGACCTGGGCTTTTTTTTGTTGTTGTTGTTGTTAGTAGGCATTTATTATTGTCTCAATTTCAGAACTTATTATTTGTCTATTCAGGGATTAAACTTCTTCCTGGTTCAGTTTGGGAGGGTGTAGATTTACGAGTTTATTTACAAAAATGTGTTTATAGTATTCTCTGAGGGTTGTTTGTATTTCTGTGGGGTCAGTGGTGGTATCCCTCTTTTCATTTCTGATTGTGTTTATTTGAATCTTTTCTTTATTAGTCTTGCTAGCAGTCTATTTTATTGATTATTTTAAAAAACCAGCTCCTTTATTTGTTGATTGTTTGAAGGGTTCAGCCGAACAAAATAATTTAACACAAATTCTATTTTATAATAAAGTATTGAATGCTGTACACAAATAGATGTTTGTAGATATAATGAGATGTGAAAACAGAAAACACAATATCAAAAAATTGCTGATAACACAGTAAACTGCAGAGTATTAGTTTGTAAACCAACAGGTATCTAAGACAGATCTCAACCAATTTAGAAGCTTATCTTACCGGGGTTAAAGGCATGCCCAGGAAAAAAAAAAATATGCAGAATTATACAAATAGTTGTAAAGAAAATGGCTGTGCTTCAGTCAGGAGTAATCCAAGGCAAACATCTGGTACCCCATGACACAGCAGGTTTGGAGCACAGGTGCACAGTCCCATGTACAATGTAATTACATTTATGTAGCCTTTAATGTTACCTATTTGTGTGAGCTCATATCTGGCTTTGAGCCACTCTTGTCTGTGACAAATATAACCACACTGCTGACTCAGTAGCAGAGAGAGGGAGAGAATAAAGCCATATCCCAACTGCCTACAGTCCCTGGAGTGTTCTTTTAGCTACCAGCCACTGGTCCACCAGATAGCCTTGGACTCCAGCTCAGGTTGGAGTCTGACAATTGGCCTAGTCAGCAGGATCCCAAGGTGAGTGAACCCTTGGTCCCCAGTGATGCCAGGTCAGCCATGTGGCCCCAACATGGGTTGTGGTCCCCGGTGGCAGCCGTGCTGTTGGAAAGGCCCTGATGGAAACATGGGCAGTGGCGGACGGGTCCCCTGCAAGCATGGAGAAGGTACTGAAGCACCTGAAAGCACAGAGCACCGAGAAGGAGCGCACCTTTGCTGGCAGAGTTGGATGGGCATTTTTTACTGTGCTACGCGAAGTACACGTTCAGTCCCTACAGGATGCAATGCAGGTAAAGAATCTCCAGGTGCAAGCAGAGTCCCTGGAGGCCCTGATACACAGGTTGGAACAAGAATAGGGACTGCTGTTAAAGCAGGCCTGGGCCCACCATCCCGGCCAGAGGCTCCCATTCAGTCTGATACCGAAGAGAAAGAACCTCCACTCACCCAGTGGTCCATCAGAAAACAGAGGAGAAACAGCCATTGGGGCCCCAGAAGCAGGCTCAGGAACCCCCTATTGTGACGGAGCACACATCATACACTGTCTATACCTCAACTGAGTTTGCCTTTGGGATGAGGGAGCTGACAGTATCATCTGCTCCACCTCTGAAATGGAAAGATTGGCCTCCATTATGACCCATCCCTTCCTCTATCAGCAATGGCAAAGTGAGCAGGCGGTTAGCACAGAGGCAAGGTGACCAAACCCTAATTGAATGCATGATGGCAGCCATACAAACAGTATGAAATGATGCCAGAGAAATATCAGAAACTGTGAGTACATGGCAGTCATATGCAGATTTGGTGCAAGTAATTTGGGAAATAGGTATGCGGCAGGCTATGTTCGATCTGAATACCCGAGGGCCAGATAAAGAATGCTTTACCTCCCACCTTTATGACCTTGTGTTGGGATCTGTGCCCCTGGGTGCCTTCGGGCCCCTGGCCGCTGTCCTCACTCCATATGTGGGGTGCCGGCCACCTCACTGGACAAAAAGGGGCCCCAATGGGTGACTCACATGCAGATGTGGATTGATTTGATTTGGGTTGGGGTTGCCTGAGAGAAAATTGATAGGCAATCTAATGTGATGCTGTTAACTTTGTGGAGGAAATTGTCCCCAGAACAGCAATTCCAGAAAATGCCCAAGAGGGGGCAGGACGATGCTGCTCCACCCAGTCCCCCCCCCCCCCCCCCCCCCAACACACACACTCCAGACACTCCAGCTCAAGGACTACTTGCAGATGTGTGGAGGTATACAGCCTATTGTTTTTTATTAGAATTTTTTTCTAATTTTTTTTAAATAATTTTTTTCTAAGAATTTTAAAAGTTTTTAAAAATTTTCTCTAAATTATGTGAAGAATGTCATAGGTAATTTAATAGGAATAGCACTGAGTCTATAAATTACTTTCAGCAGTGTGCTCATTTTAATGATGTTGATTCTCCTATCCATGGGCATGGAATATTTTTCCATTTGCTTGTGTCCTCTGATTTTTTTCACTAGTGGTTTGTGAAGAAGTCCTTCACTTCCCTTGTTAGCTGTATTCCTATGTACTTTATTCTCTTTGTAGCAATTGTGAATGGGAGTTCATTCATAATTTGACTCTCTGCTTGCCTGTTGTTTGTGTACAGGAATGCTAGCGATTTTTGTACGTTGATTTTGTATCTTGAGACTTCTAAAGTTGCTGATCAGCTTAAGAAGCTTTTGGACTGAGTCAATGGGGTTTTCTAACAGCATCATGACATCTGCAAACAAAGATAATTTGACTTCCTCACTTCCTATTTGGATTCTCCTTATTTCTTTCTCTTGCCTAATCACCCTGGCCAGAACTTCCAATACTATGTTGAATAGGAGTGGTGAGAGAGGGCATCTTTGTCTTGTGCCAGTTTTCAAAGGGAATGCTTTCAGCTTTTGCCCATTCAGTATGATATTTGGCTGTGGGTCTGATATGAACGACTCTTATTCTTTTGAGATATGTTCCATCAATACCTAGTTTGAGAGTTTTTAACTTGAAGGGATGTTGAATTTTATTGAAGGCCTTTTCTGTATCTATTGAGATAATCATGTGGTTTTTGTCTTTAGTTCTGTTTATGTGATGAATCACATTTATTGATTTGCGTATGTTGCACCAATCTTGCATACCAGGGATGTAGCATACTGGCTCATGGTAGATAGGCTTCTTGATGTACTACTGGATTTGGTTTGCCTGTAATTTATCGAGGATTTTTGCATTGATATTTATCAAGGATATTGGCCTGAAGTTTTCTCTTTTTTGTTGTTAGTTGTATCTCTGCCGGGTTTTGACATCGGAATAATGGTGGCCTCATGGAATGAGTTAGGGAGGAGTCCCTCCTTTTCAATTTTTTGTAATAGTTTCAGTAGGAGTGGTGCTAACTCTTGTTTGTACCTCTGGTAGAATTCAGCTGTGAATCCATCTGGTTCTGTGCTTTTGGTTGGTGCTCTCTTTGCATTTTATTGTTTTTTCTCCTCGATCTTCATGTGAAATCTCTAGTACTCTATCTTCCAGTCTGCTTTTCATCTTCTACTACTTCAAATCCACTACTGTCACCTCTGGAGCTGGGAGAATGGCAAGCTTCCCTTTGAGTGACACCCCAGCTGGAGGAGGAAGAGTTCACCAGAGGTCCTTTGGCTGGGCTCACTTGGCATGGAAACACTGACTCATGATCCAGGACAAGGATGGTCAGGACCCCAATTTGCTCAATGTGCCATGCATAAGGTAAGTCTGCATTTCATGAGTGGAAGCTGGCCAGCTGAAGGGTTCTCCTACCTCTTGCCTGCACTGGTTTGTGACTTAGTAGCAGCAAAAGGTAGCTGGGAGATGGATAAGCGGGGCTGATGTTCTGCTCCTTCCAGGAATAAAGTACTCTGGGAGATGGGGGAAATAAGTACCCCCTGTGTTCTTTGCTGTGAGCTGAGAGGGAGTAGGTTTGTTTGTTTGTTTTGCTTTTTGTTTTCAAATACCACAAACTTTAGACTGTTTAAACAAAGTTTTTTTTTTTTTTGCGATCTTGAATATATATTTCTTCGTTAGCTCTTTGTTCCTAAGACCTTTTCCAGAGGCTTTAAATGGTTGTTAGTTTTTGTTTTGTTTTGTTTTACAGTTTTTAGCAGTTTCAGTGGAAAGAGGGTCAGTGATACGGTACACCACCACTGTTGTACCAGAAGTTGCTCTCCATATAAGCCTTGTTCTTACACATACACACTGAAATATTTAGAGAAGAAGTAATATGGTACTTGGAATTTAATTCAAAAGATTCTAGGGAAGTGCTTGGGAATACAGATAAAACAGATTAAAACAGAGCAAAAAATGAATCAATTTTATTAAATTATTTTCTGCCTCTCTCTTTCCAACACATATTTTTTTTGGTTGTTGTTATTTGTGTGTGTGTGTGTGTGTGTTTAGTTGCAGACAACAACTTCTTGAAGATACACAAGAAACATTCAGCAGCAGCTGTGTCTGGGAAGAACTACTGTCAGAGGTAGGGCAGGGGAGGAGAGAGACTTAATTTTATGATATAACTTCTTTTGTCCTAAAAAAAAGTTTTAGATGATTCTGAAATATGGCCCCATTTGGAATCTATTAATACAGTGCAGTTTATCATTTTGTAAAAAGCCAACCTGTTTAAGATAAGTAAGTTAGTGGGAGTGTCAGAATTTAGATCTAGAGCCCCTGCCATCACACTCGTAAGTAATGGCAAACTGCCATCCTGATTTTAGAACAATTCATTCTAGACCTCAGAGAAGTAGGAAAGCGTTCATTAACAATGATTTCAAAACACATGCTTACAAAAAATTATTTTTAAAAATTTACATTAGTGGGTATCTGCTTCATTTAAAGTTGTGGCTAAAGATTGACTTTGATTTAAATTACTTTTGGAAGAAGATATGTGATTGTGAGCAGGGAAACTAAATCATCTTATCAAGATGAGCCTACACAGTGACGTCTGCTGATTGAGATCCATATCTGCCTAGGTAATATATTTATTTAACTTAGGCCTCCAGGGTAAAATGAATCTTTTCTGTAATTTTTCCAATAATAGCAATAATAATGATATATGTGTTCATAAAAAATATAAATGGGTAGGTCGTGTATTATAAAATCACAGACTGAACAAAAATGGAATATTTAGGAACTTTAATAAATCTTAAATTTCATAAAAATCTTCATCTCTCACTGCTCTTGAGATACCATAGTAGTTATATAATGTTTAACAATTGACTGTCTGGGTTTAATACAAAATGTTCTGATTTGTAGCTTTTGCCAAACTTTGAGTATAAACACTCTATGGTCAAGTTCTATGAATGAATTAAAAACCAGCTGACCAAATTCCCGAAATGTTAACAATAGAGTTTCATAGCTGGCAAGTCAGCCCCAGCACACCCATTGAATATCATTGCACAATGGAAGCACACGTATTTGAAAATAAAACCAAATTTAGCATTAAGTTTTCAGAGGGAAGCAGTGCTTCAAACGAGGGCTAGATGGTTAGTTTTATGTGTCAGCTTGACCAGGCCACACGATGTCCAGAGATTGGTCAAACATGATTCTGAGTGTGTCTGTGAAGGTATCCTGGAGTGAGATTAACATTTAAATTTGCAGGCTGCATACAATGATTTGGCCTCTCTAATGTAGGGAGGCCTCATCCAGTCAACTGAAGACTTAAACAGAACAGAAAGCCTGAATAGGAGGGATCACCTTCTGCTTGACTGCCTCGATCTAGAACATTAGTCCTTTCTGGCCTTTGTACTTAAACTGAAGAATTGGTTCTTCTTGGGTCTTCTGCCTGCTGGCTTTTCGAATGAAATTTACATCATTGGTTCTCCTGAAGAGCAGGTCTTTCAACTTGGACTGGAGTGACACCATTGATTCTCTCAGGCCTCCAGTTTGCAAACTCAGTTATTGGGACTTCTTAGCCTCTATAATAGCATGAGCTACTACTGCTACTATATCTATCTGTCTGTCTGTCTGTCTGTCTGTCTATCTATCTATCTATCTATCTATCTATCTATCTATCTATCTATCTATCTCCCATTGGCTCCATTCCTCTAGGAAACACTAATATAACCATTTCTACCTGAACCGTACCAAAATGCTTAAAATCCTCAGGGCTTAGATTAAGTTTGCTTCTGGCAAAATCTATTTCTGTCTTTCTCAGCCTACAATAATTCTCCTATTTTCTAAATTGTTTATATATAATAAAAATAACCATTGTGAACTCCCAAAATTTGAGACCGGTCTCAGTGAAATTAGAAAGTTAATTTTGCCCAGGCTGAGGATGCGTGCCCATGACACAGCCTCAGGATGTCCTGACAACATGTGCCCAAGGTGGTCAGAGCACAGCTTGCTTGGTTTTATACATTTTAGGGAGATATGAAAAATCAATCAACATACATAAAATGAACATCGGTTTGGTCCGGAAAGCAGGGACAACTCAAAGTAAAAACAGGGCAACTTGAAGCAAGGAAGGGGCTTCCAGGTCACAGGTAGGTGAAAGACAAAGGGTTGCATTCTTCTGAGTTTCTGATGAGGCTTTCCAAAGGAGGCAATGAGACATGCATTTATCTCAGTGTGCAGAGGGATGACTGAATAAAATGGGAAGCAGATTTGCTGTAAGCAGTTCCCTGGCTTGAGTTTTGCCTTCAGCTTAGTGATTCTGGGGGCCTGGGATATTTTCCTTCCACACCATCATTTGCTGAGGACCTACTTCAACACTCTTAGGTCATTCAAATTCACAATTTTGAATTCCTGTAAAAATACTTCTCTGACAACAATAATACACTTACAAAGACTCACAGAATCTGTTACAGTGAATTAGGGACCTTGTAGCAAATAAGAGGCATGACTCAGATATTCCACTGGAGGCCCATCAGCCATCAAAGCCCATAGCTTTCACCTCATTGCCTATTATTTATACCTCTCTTTGTAATGATGGATCTCATTACTTAGGCTTCAACCCTGCTCTCCAAAGGAAATTAGCAAATTCATGCATATTGTGGGAGAATGAAATAGAATAAAACTACTGTGAGCAAAATATCTGGGTCATACACTGTAATGGAAACTACGCTTTCATGAAGTCACTTAATCCGAACAAGGCTGTATGTAGGCATCATTATTCTCATTTTACAGAGGAGGAAACTGATGCTCAGATGTGACTTTCCTATGATAATGCCACTAGCATGTGACAAGCAAAGCTGAAACCTCAGTTTTGAAATGACTTGTTTTTTTTGTTTTTTTTTTTTTTTGAGACTGGGTCTTGCACTGTCTCCCAGGCTGGATCTAGGCTCACTGCAACCTCCGCCTCCCAGGTTCAAGCGATTCTCCTACCTCAGCCTGTCGAGTAGCTGGGATAAGAGGTGCCTGCCATAACGACCGGCTAATGTTTTTTTTTTTTTTTTTTTTTTTTTTTTTTTTTTTTTATTAGAGAGGGGGTTTCACTATGTTGGCCAGGCCTCGAACGCCTGACCTCATGATCCACCTGCTTTGGCCTCCTTGCATTCTTTAAACTATCTGAATATCCTTTATAAACTTTGTAATAATATGGTTTCTATTAAATCATAGCTTCCTTCTCCAGTGTCATCCTACACACTATTGCTTCAACCACTGGGGATCCAGTGATATTGCTTTACCATGAATTTAGTGTATCAAATTAACAGGTAGAGCGAGGATTCACCACATTATGTAAAAATGACAGATTTCTCAGTAACTTCTCGTTATGAGAGAATGGAATTAGCAGTGTTTGCTGACAGGTGTTCTTTGCTTCTGCCTCCTCTCATCCACTGACTTCCTTTCGGCTCACAGAGTTCACAGAAAGGAAAAAAAACCCAGGTCTGAGGGTTTGAGAAAGCTGGTCTGAGCGTATGGAGCAGGATGCATCACGAATGCAGAATAACTGAGGGGACTTCTCCCAAGATTTCATCCTCTCCCTGCACCATTCGCCACGGTCTCTTAAGTGCCACCATAAGATGTCATTTCTACAAGTCTCTGGGTTCCCTGAGGGTAGATGGAATTGTATTAATCTGTTTACAGTGTAATGAGTAAGATAACGGACTTTGGCATGAAGCCTGTCTATGCTGCTCACTACTTTGAAGAATGGATAAATTTCTTCACATATGCAAGCCTCAGTTTCCTGTGTAAAATGTACAGTAATAACCTGATCTCATAGAAAAGTTGCGAATGTTAAATAAGATGATCTAAAGTCCTTAGAACAGTGTTTGACCCATATGTTGTTGTTATTATTATTATTATTATTGCTTTATTTTTGAGTTAAGGATCTAAAGTCCAGAGAGAAAAAGTCCCTTGCTAACAAAACTGAAATTAATACCAATGTCTTTGGTTCACAATTTAGTGATTATTTCTTACGTATTTTATTATCTGAAATGGCAAGTTGGGCCAATATCTAAATAATTCACTTAAGAAAAAAGCTATAATTTTTCTGTTTAATCAGTAATCTGTTTAAAATGGTTTTTAAGTAAAATTTTGGGCAATTGACTTGATTTTTATGGACAACATATACCTAAAATACAGATAATTTATTTGGTTAAGTTATATGTATGGGGACTGTATCTGAAATGTACATCCAGTATTATATGGGACTATCTCATAAACTATATTTTATTTACAAAAATGAAGTGGAATTTATTTATAGAATTGTGTATATATATATATTTTTTATTTATCTTGTGGAACTTGAGAGTCAGCAAGACACTTAAGATAGGAAGAGTAAAGACAAAAACTACTGTAGCGTTTCACTGGGGCTATGACAATGAGAGAATGTACCTCGGATACTCCTTCAGTCATGGTTTTAATGGGGCTATATTTAGCCTTTGTTTTGAGGTCATCTAGACTTGGCATATAATTGCCCTTCCTTTGACTGGTGAGGGCATAGGTAGAAAACAAAACAAAACAAGGGAGTGTGGAATTATTTTGTGTCTGTGGTTCAGGCTCTGAGTATTACTGAATGGAGCTGCATCCCTGCACACCAAGATCATGGAGTATGTGGCTCATGCCTGTAGTCCCAGCTACTGTGGAAGCTGAGGTGGGAGGAACTCTTGAGCCCAGGGTTTTGAGGCTGCAGAGAGCTATGAGAAGGCCACTGCACTCCCACTGCACTCCAGACTCAGTCTGGCTCTTTAAAAAAAAAAAGAGAGATTATAGAGTGATCATGTCAGCCTGCTGCTTTGATAATTATTCTCCTTGACAACTGCCACCACCAAAACTGCCTAGAGTAGAAAGTTAAAAGAGAGGGTTTAATAATATAGACCTAGCTCTCCCAAAATTGAATATTTATAAGTATTAAAATCTATAATTCACCATTCAATAACCTATTTTCTTTCATCTACTGTTAAGAGGAAAAATTACTTGTCCACATTTCTTCAAGTTATGGGGTATATCTTATGATTTTTTAGTAATTAAATATAATTAGACCATTTTTCTCGGCTTGGCAATTAAATTGTTTTAGCACATTTCTCCCTCAGTAAAATTAGAGAATTGTTCCCTCATACCATTTGACCTATCTTATGAGGTCATTAACACACACACATACACACAGAAAACAACGAATCCAGTGTTGCCTGGCTTAAAAGAAAATGAAAGAAGGGGAGGATTTAATTTGTGCAAAATATTTTCTCAAGGATGTACGACATGATTCTTTAAAAAATACATGTTCTTTTAACTTGAAAAAAAGTTTCCAGTTGGACTGAGTCAAATATATGTGTGTGTGTGTATATATTCATATATAAATTATATGTATTTGTATATATAGTTATATATGTTATATGTAAATATATATAAATTATATATTTGTATATATAAATAAATGAGGCACAGCTGAGTCCGATTTTAAGTGAATTACAGAAAGGTATGAAAGTTCAGCAGCCTAACCTCAGGTTACCAGCTCTGCAACAGGTCTGTGACAGCCTCTCCAATGCCACCAGAGAAACTTTGCAAGTCTCTGGCTTAAGTGAACACACACTATGTTGGTTTATTGTAAATGGATCAGGTGTCATCAAAATTTTTTCCCATTACTCATAAGCAAACATTGCTTATTACTCTCCTTTGAAAATAAAGAGCATTGCACAAAATATGCATGTCAACAGGAAGTGGTGGAATAACCTTTAAGTAATAACTTCACTTTGAGCTGAATTTACTTCAGGAATTGTTTATGCGTTAAGTTCTAGCATGCAAGTACAATCATCATGTCCATATAAGGTAGTTCTTCTTTGTTCCAGGATAAACCTGACTCAGGCATTTCTCAGGACTGTCCCTGTACAACAAAATGGCAGCATCAGAAGAATGATTGGTGACACACTCAAGAGAATTTGAAAGTTTGTTGCTTGTCTACTCAAGCACCCATAGCTTAAATCTACTTAGGGAGGTAGAAACATTGGTTGGTTGATTTTCTGGTTACCTTCAAAACCACACGTGGATTTGAAACACAAATTTATTATCCTATAAGGGAATCTAATTTCCAAAAATATTGGCCAGGCAGGGTGGCTCACGCCTGTAATCCCAGAACTTTGGGAGCCCAAGGCAGGTGGAACGCTTGAGGCCAGGAGTTCGAGACCAGCCTGACCAACATGGTGAAACCCCATCTCTACTAAAGATACAAAACTTAGCTGGGCATGATGTCATGCACCTGTAGTCTCAGCTAATCAGGTGGCTGAGGCAGGAGAATTGCTTGAGCCCGAGAGGCAGAGGTTGCAGGGAGCCAACATCATGCCACTAGTGGCACTGTGGCCTGGGTGACAAAATGAGAGACTGTCTGAAAAAAAAAAAAGGAAGGAAGGAAAGAAGAAATAAAGAGAAAAAACAAAGAGAGAAAGAGAGAATGGAAGGAAGGAAGGAAGGAAGGAAGGAAGGAAGGAAGGAAGGAAGGAAGGAAGGAAGGAAGGAAGGGAGGGAGGGAGGGAGGGAGGGAGGGAGGGAGGTTGTCCCCCAAGCAATAGCTGTCAATCCTCATTTTCTAGTCCCCTATCCCCATCCTGAGGAAAATATTTACCTGTTCTGGAAATTTATTATAAAAGGAAATATACAATATGTGTTTTGGGACTGCCTTATTTTATTTAGCATAAGTTTGTATATTCTGTATCTCATATCAGTGCTTCATTCTATTTAATGCCAAATATTCCATTATATACACATAAAACACTTTATCAGTTGATGGACATTTGTCTCATTCATGCTTTTTGGCTAGTAAAAATTATAGCACTATGAAAATTGGTTGACAAGTTTTTGTGTAAACATATGTTTTCATATAGCTTAGGTATATTCCTAAAAATGAAACATTGGGATCACATGGTAACTCTATGTTAAACATTCAGAGGAACTCAAACTGTATTCCAAAGCAACAATACCATTTTACATTCCTACCAACAGTTTATGTGTTCCAATTTATTCACATATTTTGAAGCACTTGCTATTATCTCTCTTTTGGTTTATTATAAGCAACTTGGTGAGGTGACGTGGTCTCTTAAATTTTTTATTTACATTTCCCTAATAATCGATGCCTTTTGAGCAAAATTTCATTCATTTATTGGCCATGTATATATATATGTGTGTGTATATATATATATATGTATATATTCTGGGGATCTTCTATTCAGATCCTTTGCCCATTTTTAAATTAGGCTATTTGTCCTTTTATTATTGAATTATAAGTACTCTTTATATGTATATCCAAATCCGATTTCAGATATATGACATGCAAATGTTTTTTTCTGTTCTTTGGGTTTTTTTGTTAGCTTTCTTTATGGTGTCTTTTGAAACAAAAAATTATTTCTTATAATTTTGATAAAGTCCAACGTTTCTTTTATGTTCTTTTGTTGATTATGTTTTGATGTACAAAGGTTTCCTTTGCCTATCCCCAGGTTACAAAGATGTTTTTTTCTATTCTTTTCCTTTAAGAGTTTTATAGATTTACTGTACCAGTCTCTTCTGAGGCTGCTAATAAAGACATACCTGAGACTGGGTAATTTATAAAGAAAAGAAGTTTAACTGACTCACAGTTCTACATGTCTGGGGAAGCCTCACTATCATGGCAGGAGGCAAAGGAGGAACACAGTCACATCTTACATGGCAGCAGGCAAGAGAGAGAGAGCTTGTCCGGGAGAACTCCCATTTTTAAAACCATCAGCTCTCAGTCAGGTGTGGTGGTTCACGCCTGTAATACCATCCCTTTGAGACCGAGGCGGGTGGGTCACCTGAGGTCAGGAGTTTGCGACCAGCCTGGTTGACATAGTGAAATCCCATCTCTACAAAAAATACAAAAAGTAGCCAGCTATGGTGGCATGCACCTGTAATCCCAGCTACTCGGGAAGCTGAGGCAGGAGAATCACTTGAACCCAGGAAGCAGAGGTTGCAGTGAGCCAAGATCATGCCACTGCACTCCAGCCTGTGTGACAGAGCAAAACTCTGTCCCAAAAACAAAACAAACAAACAAACCATCAGATCTTGTGAGACTTAGTCGCTACCATGAGAACAGTATGGGAGAAACCATCCCCATGATTTAATTATCTCCACCTGGCCCCACCCTTGACCCATGCAGATTATTACAATTCAAGGTGAAAGGTGAGTGGGGACACAGACAAACCATATCAGTTTAGTTCTCACAAATATTTACTTGAGCTATTATGTGTTAATTTTCTAGATGATGTAAGTTAAGTTTAACATTATTCTTTTGCAGGTGGATACCTAGCTGTCCCAGTACCACTTTTTGAAATAACTCTTTACCTATTGACTTTTCTTAGGACTCTTGTCAAAATTCAATTGAACGTAAATGTTAGTGGTTTATTTCTGTACTATCAGTACTGTTTCATAGATCTATGTATGTATTCTTATGCAAGTTCCACACTTTATTGATTATTGTGGCTCTGTAATGAGTTTAAAACTGGGAAATGTGTTTCCACCAACTAAGCCTTTCTTTTTCAGGATTGTTTTGTCTGTTCTGAAGCTCTACTTTCCACATAAATTTTATATTATGTTCTGTATTTCTACAAGAAAAATAGCTGGGATTTTATGGGTTTTCAGTTAATCTGTAGCTAATTCTGAGGAGTACTGCCATGTGAGATCAATATTAAGTCTTCTAATCCGTAAACACAGGATTCCTTGCCAGTTATTTAGATCTTTAATTTTTTCAATAATATTTTGTAAATTTTGTAGTAGTCTTTAGTTAATTTGTTCCTAAGTGTTTTATTCTTTTATGTTATTGTAAATAGAATTAATTTTGTAATATAATTTTCAGATTGTTCATTCAAGGTGGATAGAAATATAATTGATTCTTGTGTTTGTGGGACTATATTTTAGATTGAGATGGGATTTTGGTATGTTGCCTGAGCTCATCTTGAACTCCCGGGCTCAAGTGATCCTTTTACCTGGGACTACAGAAACAAGCAACCACATCTAGATTTTTATATATTGATATTTTATACTGAAATTTTAGTGAACTCACTCATTAACTTGAAAAGTTTGTTAAGCAGATGTATACAATATGATGCTATCACACGTGGAGAAAGATTTACATTTTTCCTTCTAATCAAAATGTCTTTCACTTCACTTGTTTGTCTAATTGCCCTTGCTAGAACCTGCAGTACAATGCTGAAGAGAAGTGGCAAAAGCAATATTGTAATTTTGCTTCTGATCTTAGAGAAAGTATTTCATTCTTTCACAAATAAGTATGATATTTTCTTTCAATGTGGGTATTTCATAAATAGCTTTTGTCAGGTTGAGAAAATTATTTTATTCCAAGTTTACTGAATGTTTTTATCACGAAAAGGCATGGATTTTTGCAATTGCCTTTTCTACTTTTATCAAGATTAGGGAGGGTTTTGGGGTTTTTGTCTATTGATACGATTTTAATTAATATTGATTTCAATATATTAACTGATTTTTGGATATTAAATCAACTTTGCATTATTGGGCTAGATCTCAGTTTGTCATGGCATGCAATAATTATGTTTCTAGATTCAGCTTATATTATCTTGTTGATGATTTTTATTTGTAATTTACTTTCTTGTGAAGTCTATTTGATTACTGCATCAATATTATAAAATAACTTTGAAAGTGCTTCTTCCTGCCAGGTGCGGTGGCTCACACCTGTAATCCCAGCACTTTGGGAGGCTGAGGCGGGTGGATCACAAGGTCAGGAGTTTGAGACCAGCCTGACCAACATGTGAAACCTCGTTTCTAGTAAAAATACAAAAATTAGCTGGGCGTGGTAGTGTATGCCTGTAATCCCAACTACTAGGGAGGCTGAGGCAGGAGAATCACTTGAACCGGGGAGGCAAAGGTTGCAGTGAGCTGTGATCATGCCATTGCACTCCAGCCTGGGCGGCAGAGAGAGACTCTGTCTCAAAAAAAGAAAAAAGAAAGAGTTTCTTCCTTTTCTATTTTTATGAAGTTTTTGTGAAAACTTTGTATTAATTTTTCATTAAGTGTTTGGTAAAATTCACTAGTGAAGCCTTCTGTTCCTGGGTTTTCATGAGCAGTTTAATGATTACTAACAAAATCATTTTTCTTCTTCTTCTTATATGTGTATTCAGATTATGTATTAATTGAGTCAATTTGGACAGTTTGTGTCTTTCTGGGAATTGGTCCCTTTCGACTAAGGCATCGAATTTGGGATTTAATTGTCTATAGTAGTATTCCCTTCTAGTGTTATTTTTGTTTGTGTGATTGGCATTAAAAGTCCTTCTTTTATTCATTTCTAATATTGGTAACTTTACACCTCTCTTTTTGCTTGATCAGTCCAGCTAAATGTTTATTCACTTTATTAATAATTTGAAAGAACCATTGTGGTTTTGTTTCTCTCTAGTGTTTATATAATTAATATCTACTCTGATATTTAAAATTTTCTTCATTTTATTTCTTGAGGGTTAGTTTGCTCTTCTTTTTTCCAGTGTCTTGTGGTGAAAGGTTTGGTTACATATTTTAAATGTTTTCTTTTTCTTTTTAATATATGAGTCTACAGTTATAAATCTTTCTCTAAGTGCTGACTTAGCTGCATTTTATAAGGCTTTTGTATGTTGTATCTTAATTTTCATTTATTTAAATGTATATTTGGTTTTTTCCTTAGATTTCTTGTCTGACCCATTGAATATTTTGAGTGGACTGTTTCATTTTCATGTATTTCTGAATTTTCCAAATTTATTTTGCTACTAATTTCTAATTTCACTACCTTTGGCTTGGAAAAAAAAAAAAAAACTTTCTGTGGTTTCAATCCAGTTAAACTTACTGAGACTTGCTTTATGGCCCAGTATATGTGTGATCTGCACTTGAGAAAAATGTGTATTCTGCATTTATATAAAGTGTTCTGTAGATGTCATTTAGGTCTAGTTATTTTATGATGTTTTCCATATCTTCCATTTCCTTGTTGATCCCTCTGTCTAGTTATTCTCTTATTGAAAGTGAGGTAGTGAAGACTCTAAACATTATTGCTCAACTGTCTATTTCTTTTAATGCTTTCAGTTTTTTCTTCATGTATTTTGGGGTGTGGTTTTAGGTCCGTATATGTTTACAATTATTATGCCTTTCTTTTTCTTTATATCTTTCGTCGCTGTAAATGCATAATTTCATCTCTAGTAATATTTTTTGTTTTAGTTTATTTTGGTATTAATGTAGTTACTTCCACATTTTCATGGTTGCCATCTTCATAATATAACTTTTTTTCATGTTTTTACTTTTGTTTGTATCTCTGAGTCTAATATTTTCTCCTGTACAACACATGGAGCTGGATCACTTTTTTAGCTTTAAATTATACTGTATAATGTTACATCTACTACAAGTGGCATAAAAAATAAGAGAGCAACTATATTTCTATAGTTTTATTGTGTTGAATTTCTTACCTATACTTTCTTTTTCTCCTTGTTTATTCTTGTGAATTTGATTTACCATCTGGTGCCTTTTCTTTGCTTCATGCATCTTTGTTCCCAGCCATCTACTTTGTGCTATTACTGGTAAATAGATGGCATTTCTATATATTTTAATCTTAGAAATATTATATACATATTAATGTAATTTAAAAAAAAATTAGTTCATAGAATAAATGTGCATTTTTACTTTATTAATTCATAGTCACCTTTACGAGTGCTCTTTCTTATGTTGTGCAGGTTTTCGTTAGCATCTAGTATCGCTTGCTACCAGCCTCAACAACATCCTTCAGCATTTCTTACAAGGTATATACCTACTAAGAGTACATTCTGTCAGATTTTGATGAATGTGGAATGCCCTAATTTTAATTTTGTTTTTGACATTAGCTTCGCTGGATATCACACTCTTGCTGAAAATTTTTTGTCCTTTGGCATGACTATGTCAGCCCATAGTCTTCTGATCCAATATATCTAATGAGAAATAAACACTTAATTTGAGGGGTTTTGTACATGATTAGTCACTTTTGTACTGACCAATAATTTTTTGTCTTCTGTTTTCAAACTTGTATCTTTATCTTTCAGTATTTTTATTATTCTCCTGTTCATTGAGTTTGTTGAATGTGTGGGTTAATTTTTTTCATCAAATTTGAGATTTTTTAACCATTATTTTCTCAAACATTTATTTCTTATAATTTCTCTCTTTCCATTCATTCCAGTACTCTCACCATATGTTTGTTGCTATGCTGAATGGCATCTCATTTCTCTGAGGCTTTGTTCTTTTATTCATTCTTTTTTCTCTATTTTTTGAATTGCATAATCAATCAAACTTTAAATTTGCTGATTTTTCTTTTGCCATTTCAAATGGACCCTTGAGCCCCACTAGTAAACTTTTTTCATTTTTTGTTACTGTAATTTTTAACTTCATAATTTTCGTTTGATTATTTTGTATAGTTTGTGTACTTTATTGATGCTCTGTAATTAATAAAACATTCTCATTGTAGCTTCCTTTAGTTTTTTGTGGTATAGTGCAGTTTCCTTTAGTTCTTTGAACATTTTTAAAATAGTTGCTTTGGACTCTATCTCATACATCCTATGCCTGGTTGTCTCATAAGTAGTTTTCTCTCAGATTTTTATTACTTATTCTCATTTGCTTGATTTGTATTTTTGTTTCCCAAAGGTTTCTTGTTATACTATTAATTTGACATGCCCCTTCTTATTTGGCAAGTTACATACATCTATAGATTTCCTTATGAGCATTGGTTTAACTGCATTTATTAAGTATTGATGTGTTGTTTATTTTCTTTTATTAAAAACTATTTTATAATGCAACTTGAGATTTCTAAGATATAATTACTTCATAATGTTCTAACTATATTATTCATTGTGTTTTAAATTTATCCTTCCAGTTGTACCCGTTTTTGCTGTGTGTATTTTGGAGCTCTGTTGTTAGGCACATACATGTTTATAATTGTTTAATAATCCTAATGGATTTCCTCTTTTATCAGTATAAACCCCCCCTTTATTCTAGTAGCTTTTTCTGTTTCATCTTGTTTTAAAATTTATTTTTTTGTTCATCTGTTGTATTTTTCCTTATATGGTCACCCTATTTGTATCTGTAAATCTTAAGCCCAGAGATGTTAAATAAATAATTTTAAAACAATGCCAGTTAAATGTTCATGTTTCCTGGGGAGTGGATCCACCAACCTCTTTACACCATCATCTAGAAATCCTACCCATCTTAAACCTATATTTTTGAGATTATTATTAGATATAAACTTCTATGTTTAAAGTATTTTTTTCATTATTTTAAAAATGTTGCCTTACTGATGAGAAACATGTTTCATCATTCCTTTGTTTCGTGTGATGTCTTTTTGTCTTTCGGATTTCAAGATTTTTCTTATTATTATGAGCTTCTTTAGTTTAATTTTCTTTATGTTTCTCGTGTTTTAGATTTTGTTGTTTGCTTCAGCTTCTTGGATTTCTAGATTTATAATTTTATTTAAAATTGGACAATTTTTGAGCCGTTATTTAAGTATTTTCAATTCCCCTTGTTTACTTTCCTTTAGATCTCCAGTTACAGATTTATTGAGCTGCTTAAAATCGTCCCATTTCTCACTGGTGCTCTGCTCAGTTGTTTTCAGTGTTTTTTGTTTGTCTCTCTTTCCTTCTCTGCTTTCTTTCTCCTTTTCTTCCTTTCTTTTTTCTGTGTTTCAATTGATATAGTTTTCATTGCTATGCTGTCAAGTTTACTACTCTTTTCTCCAACATAAAATCTGTCATTCATCCTGCCTAGGGAATATTTGATGCAATGCTTTGCTTTTATCTCTAGAATTTTGATTTGAGTTTTTCCATATCTTCTATATGTTTATCAAATGTATTTAAACTTTCTTCTAGATTTTTAAATATATTAAGTGGAGCTATGATAACTGCTTTTGTGTCTCAGTGTACTAATTCTATCACCTAGATCATTTCTGAGACAGTTCTGATTCTTTGATTTTTTTCCCCTGCTTCTTTTCCTGAGTAGTACATTTTTATTAGAAGTTAGAGATTGTGTTTTGTGCTTTTTTTCTCTTAAATTAAAAAAAGGTTTAAGAAGAGTCTAATTCTTTAAGTTTTATTTTCAATAAAGATTAAAACAATTGCCCTATAATTGATATTATAGCTAATTGATCATGTAGTCATTGCTAAGAGGGTCTAAGAGAGTCCGTTTTGGTCAATTACTAAGGTAGGGCCCTGCTAAATACTTTACTTGAATTATTACTTTACTGGAATTTTGAATTATATTTTCCATTCTGATTGGTGATCAGGAGTTATTTCCATTTCCATGGATGTTTCTGAGAGCATTCTAGTTCAAGTGGTACTTTCTCTACCCTTGGGTTGTTAACTCACATCCAAGAGCTGATTGGTACTCAGCTGAAGAGTGCCACTTGACCATTTTTAAGATATCTAAGTTGTCTTACTTTGCAGCTCCGTTCTATCTAACCCTCTGTCCTGCTAACTTCAGCCATCTTGGGCTCTCTGGAATCTCGACTCTATTTCCTCAGTTTAGAAGTTTCCCTGGGCTCTGCTTGGGCTTCCTTTTCCTGCATTGCAGCTTTGGAACCCTCTGTGAGCAGTAAATTCAGAATTCTGTGGCTTTCAGAGACCACAGCACCTTGCTACCTAATGGCAAATTTCTTTTTTTTTCATTTGCCTGCTTCTCGTCTTCCTTTCGTTCTTCTTATTATTATACTTCAAGTTCTGGGGTACATATGCAGAATGTGCAGGTTTGTTACATAGGTATACATGTGCCATGGTGCTTTGCTGTACCCATCAACCCGTCATCTACATTAGGTATTTCTCCTAGTGCTATTCTTCCCCCAGCCCCCAACCCTCAACAGGCCCCGGTGTGGCGATGACCCCGCCCCCTTGTGTCAATGTGTTCTCATTCTTTAAACCCCACATATGAGTGAGAACATGCAGTGTTTGGTTTTCTGTTCCTGTGTTAGTTTGCTGAGAATGATGGTTTCCAACTTAATCCATGTCCCTGCAAAGGACACGAACTCATTCCTTTTTATGGCTGCACAGTATACCATGGTGTATATGTGCC
This sequence comes from Theropithecus gelada, assembly GCF_003255815.1. Classification (NCBI taxonomy): domain Eukaryota; kingdom Metazoa; phylum Chordata; class Mammalia; order Primates; family Cercopithecidae; genus Theropithecus; species Theropithecus gelada. The sequence continues at coordinate 4,749,338 of NC_037680.1, forward strand.
ACATTTTCTTTATCCAGTCTATCATTGATGGGCATTTGGATTGGTTCCAAATCTTTGCTACTGTGAACAGTGCTCCAATAAATATGTGAGCATGTGTCTTTATAGATTTATAATCCTTAGGGTATATACCCAGTGATGGGATTGCTGGGTCAAATGGTATTTCTAGTTCTAGATCTTTAAGGAATTTCCACACTGTCTTCCACAGTGGTTGAACTAATTTACAGTCCCACCAACAGTGTAAAAGCATTCCTATTTCTCCATATCCTCTCCAGTAGCTGTTGTTTCTTGACTTTTAAATGATCGCCATTCTAACTGGTGTGAGATGGTATCTCATTGTGGTTTTGATTTGCATTCATCTAATGACCAGTGATGATGAGCTTTTTTTCATATGTTTGTAGATTCTGGATATTAGCTTTTTGTCAGATGGACAGATTGCAAACATTTTCTCCCATTCTGTAGGTTGCCAATTCACTCTGCTGATAGTTTCTTTTGCTGTGCAGAAGCTCTTTAGTTTAATTAGATCCCATTTGTCAATTTTGGCTTTTGTTGCCATTGCTTTTGGTTGTTTTCTTCAAAGGTTTTTATGGTTTTAGGTCTTAGGTTTAAGTCTTTAATCTATCTTGAGTTAATTTTTGTATAAGGTGTAAGGAAGGGATCCAGTTTCAGTTTTCTGCATATGGCGAACCAGTTTTCTTAACACCATTTATTAAACAGGGAATCCTTTCTAAAAAACGTTTTATAACTACAATGAATGTGGCCTTTGAAATAATTATGCTGGTTGTATGTGGGGGAATCAAAATTATAAAGCGGTACACTGAATGTTCTTTTAGGGAAGTGAAGTTTTCTCTTTTAGTGGACCTTTTACTTTGTCAAGGTGTGTGTGTGTTTGGGGTGGGGATTTACTTTAACTGTTCTTGGATTGAAAATCATAGAACATTAGAAGTTGCTTGAGTCCACAAACAGAATTAGCATTTTGACCAAACTCAGTAAATCACTTCTTCTAGTTAAACAAATTTGCCTCTATTAAGAGAGATATTTATCTCCATGGTGATTTCTCAAACATATCTTACAGATTTCCATTATACAGATGAGAGGAATATAGCAAAAACATAAATAAATAACAAATTGCTCCAAATCAAACATCTAACATTTGGCAGAGCTGATGCAAAATCTTTGGACTCCATTTTTGTTGCCTTCAAAACATCCAGCAAGAACGTCTATTATCAGAGCTAAAATATTTAGTCTTACATAATTAATCCAAATGGAAGTTAGAACAGTTAGAAAAAAAATGTAATACATGTTTGAGACAATTTATTAAGATTCGTATATTTTGGGTCCTTTTGCCAATCCATTTGCTTCTTCTAGTACATAAGTTTGGATGGAAAATATATTACAGTTCATTTAGTTATAATAAACCTTTTGTTTTCATTATGTGCTTTTTACTGCAAATGCTAACATTAATATTCAAATGTTATCAGGCAAACTGCACTTATTCATACTAAATTGCCAGCTGTCTGCTTCTGACCAAAATCTTGGCAAAGTCATTGACTTATGCAGCATCTGGAGTCCAGTTTCTTTTGCGTAGCCCACTCATATCATTGGCAGTGTTTCCAAAGGCAGTCTCACAGCTTTTCGTCTGTGTGATTTACAGAGCTAAGGTTCAGATGAGCTCCTGAATTTACTTCCTTCATAAACTCGTTTGTCAAGGCAATTTTATTTCTACTTCTATGCTAACCTATTCCTAAAGTACCTGATTCTTTTAGCAACTGGATTTAGTAGAGAAAGATGAATATGGGCTATTGTTTGCTTTTCCTTATCCTCAAATTTAGCCATCAGTTAAATTTCTTAATGTTAAATGCAACATCTAGATGTTGGGAGAAAAAAACACTTGCTTAAAAATAATAACCCCTATATTTGCAGTCCGATCATGTTGATAATAAGCATAATTAATGTTAGAGACGGTAAGCTGGTGGAGATGAACACTCCAGATACGTTCACTTACCTACATCTGTGTGGCTTGCCTCTTTTCATTTATGTCTATACAATGACAACCTTTTTATTTCTTATGGAATAAAATCAGTGTATTTTATTAGCAGAACTACTTTTTGAAAAGTAATAGCTTTCAGATACAGTATTGTCATATTTTGGATTTTGCCTGTGTGACTAACTTACAAGATCCATGTAAAAACTGTCAATTCTGTAATGGAAGTTAGTATGAGAACAGAGGCTGGGGTGTAAGAGAAATTCATGAGAAGAGTAAAAAGAAATATTGTATCTATTCCATTAACTTTCTTTATTTTTTAATGCTATTTTAGGATTGCTGGTTAACCTGAAAATATTTTTGCTTTTTTCTTATTGTCAAAAATTCAAAGAATGTATTCAAATATAGTCAAATAAATCAAAGATAGAGAAACAGATTGTCAAATTCCCTCTTACAAACTAACCTCCATGGTTCTATACTACTGAGCACTCCACACGTTTTTAAAGGCATTTTTAAAAAGTGAAAACTGCTGAATGTAATAAAGAAAGATGTGTCCATCAGAGAAAGTCCTGCTTGTTATTGTTTTCTCTCCTTCTAGGGTAGTTATGTGATGTATGGGGTTTAGTTTTCATTGACATTTTACTTATGTTGAGTGGGAAGCCTGCACAGTAGTAATGCAAGTTTTTAAAATTTGCTTAGGAAAACAATATGTTGCAATACTTAGAAAAATATTTTTTTATATCCACGTTATAATGAACAAGTTTAAAATAATATATATATATATTTTTACCAAAATGTATTCAATATTTAAACCTGAAATATTTAGAAGGACAAGGTTTACTACTTTTCAAAGGATATATTGCAATTATGACGATATGTTTTTACGAAATCACTCTATACAGGCTGACCTATCTCTTTTTTTGTTATCCTCCAGGATAAAATAAACACCAAGTATAAGTATACCACTGGGCATGGTAGCTCATGCCTGTAATCCCAGCACTTTGGGAGGCTGAGGCAGGAGGAAATCTTGAGGCCAGAAGTTCAAGACTAGACTGGTCAAAATAGCAACAACATATCTATTAAAAAACAATAAGTATACCATCACCACTTCAAATTTAACTACCATGCTGCTCCCAGAGTAATCATACCGAAACACAAATATGATGAAGCTGTCTCATGCTTAGAACCCAATTACATCCCTTATAAACCTCAGAATAAATTTAAATTATTCAGCATGGCCTACTTAATCCTTCAGATCAAGCCTTACTTAATTGTCAATACCTCCTCCTGTTCCCAACACTTGCTACAGTAAGTGACTTGCAATAGAGAAACATCCTGTTTATGTCCATGCTTTCTGTCTGTATATTTTTAGCTTCTTTTACAATGAGGGGGGTTGCACTTTTTCTTCAATAATTAGCTTGGATATTTGTAGGTAAATCAATGAATAATAAATTATTTTTCTAAACCATTGCTTGCATTTTCCTTCTCCACTCTCTCTCCCCTGTGCTATCTTTGCTTTGGGTTCTTTTCATTAATTATATGGATTAATACCTCCTCATTTTCTTTTCTTTTCCTAAACTTTTATATTTTCATCCCTCATTCTGCCACTGAAAGCATGACTTCTTAAGTCTCAGGCAGATTAATCTTCTTTTCTGAAAAGCATACAGTAGTTGCCATTCCTTAGAGAACTAAAAAACTTCCACAATATGGTGTCAAACTGCCTCACCAATTGCAGCTTATATTTTCCTGTGCTACCACAGTAAATGTGCCTTCACGAATCCGAGTCCAAAGAAGACCAAACAACTCACTGTTTTCCTGAGCGCTTTCTCACTTCTATTATTGGTTCATGTTGAAATGTTAACACTGTAAAAAGGCCATTTATTCTTCAAGGTGCATTTCAAATATTACCTGCTTCCCGTATAGGAAAGCCTTCTATTATCCCTCAGAGGAGTAGGGATAATATCTATTTGGTTTGTTTTAATTATATTTTATTGTAGATATGTTGTTTCCTTATTAATCGTTATACCTATGAGCCTCTTTAAGGGATTTGAATTTATTACCATAGACTCTCTTTCTGGAAGAATCACTAATGCATAGTAATTTCTCATTTCATGTTGCAGAGGAACAGAGAAAATGAGAGAAATAGACAGAGATAGAGACAGAAGCAGAGACAGAGTAATAGAGAAAAAGAGATTGAGGCTATAGAAAATGAAATAAATAACCCAGAAAATTACATAGAACAAAACTCATTGAGTTTTATAATATAATTTTAGAAAAATGCATTCATAGACTTGCTGATATGGCTTGAATTTGTGTCCCTGCACAAATCTCATGTCAAATTAGAGGAGGAGACTGGTGGGAGTTGATTGGATCATGGGGACAGATTTCCCCCTTGCTGTTCTCATGGTAGTGAATAAGTTCTCATGAGATTTGATTGTTTCAAAGTGTGTGGCACTTCCCCCTTCTCTCTCTTTCCTCTGTCATGGTAAGATGTGCCTGCCTCACCTTCACCTTCCGCCATGATTGTAAGTTTCCTGAGGTCTCCCAGCCATGCTTCCTGTACAGCCTGCAGAACCGTGAGTCAATTAAACCTCTTTTCTTCACACATTACCCAGTCTCAGGTAGTTCTTTACAGCAGTGTGAGAACGGGCTAATATATTTATTTAATTTAAATTTCATAACAGGCTTACAGTTTTTCTCTATTTATAAAATCAAGACATGAGGGTTTACAAAATGTTTCAAACACTTTTTATGAGATTTTTACTTATGGTGTGGCTCTGAACTGTTGTAACCATTAATGCTTCTGACACTAAATGTGTGGATTTGTCCTCACATCAACAAATTTTCCGGCTTCAATTTCTCACACCAACCAATTATCCTATAACTCAATTCAATTCTCCTACAACTCAATTCAAAAAACAAACAAACAAACAAACAAACAAAAACACTCACTGCTCAGAATTAGTGCAGACCCCACAGGATTAAGAGTTTAAGTTTAGTTCCACAAGATTGGCTTCACTTCAGACTCCAACCTGGATCACCCCTATTTCTGATCAATGGGCTATGAAGCCAGGGATCCCACAGCCCCTTTTTCAGTTTCAATAATCTGCTAGAACAGTTCATAGAACTCATGAAAACAAGGTACTTACATTTATTAGTTTATTATAAAGGATACAACTCAGCAACAGCCAGATGGCAAGGATGCATAGGGAAGAGTATAACTGGGTAGGGCGGAGCATGGACCTTCCCTGCCTGTTTCAGATGTTCTACCCTCCCAGTACCCAACATATTCAACAACTTGGAAGCTCTTTAATCTCATTGTTTAGGGATTTTTATAGAGCCTTCATCATAAAGGCATGACTAATTAAGTCACCGACCATTGATGACTGAACTCAATCTCCGCCCCTGCTTACCTCTCTGGAGGTCTACAGTGGGGCTAAAATTTCCACTTCTCTGATCATAGGCTTGGTGCCTCTGGCAACCAGACCCCATCCTGAAGCATCCAGTGGCCCACCAGTCTCACTTCACTGGCATAAACTCAGGTATAATTGAAAGGGGCTTGTTATGAAAAATAAAAAGTGCTCCTCTCACCCTCATCACTAAGGAAATTGTTTCAGGAACCAGGGACAAGGATTAAATATGTATTTCTTATCACAGTGCATTTAGACCATTATGAAAAATGTTTAATAATGTTTGCCTATTTCAACTCAGTTTTTTGTCATCGAAATCGATGTCTACTCTTAATTGTGAACAACAATAACAGCAACAGTAGCAGCTCTTTTATGTAGCTCTTGCAGTAGGTCAGCCACTATGTGAGTGAAGTCATGGGGCCACTTCCATAAATTACCTTACTGGTTCCACTGCACAGGCACGCAGGTGCTTTGCACTAAGGAAAAGCCATGCAGCAGAAGACTCGAGCAAGGGGAGAGGAGAATGTCTGTGTCTGCTTTGCTTATGGCTTACTCCTGTTGACCGATTACAAGACACAGGAAAGTCCTGCTTTTTAGTACACTGAAGCATGTTTTTTTTTTAAATTTTTCTCCTTGTTAAATGAGTCATTTCTGTATGTGTTTTATACTCTAGAAGCCCCTACACTCAGAAAACAGAACAAAATACTTTGTTATGCAAAAGTGTTGATGAATTCTTATGTTCATGAGCTTTTGCCTGCTTTTTACAAACTGGAGAAAATAAAGAAGGTTGGTTTCCTTTAAAGTTCTACAGGTAATCACCCAATTTGAACTCAAGTGAACACATGAATGGATAATTTGAAATAGCAATGTTTTATGTCTTTTTAAATTAAACTTCCCCTGCACACACATATCTCTTATTTTCTTTACTAGTACCTCCATATATTAAAATGTGCTAAATGAGAAGGTTATCTTTTCTCTCAAATCAATGTTTCTTCCAAAAAAAAAAAAAAAAAGCATTTCCAGAAGCTTCCCTCTTCATGCTGTCTTAGTTCATTTTCTGCTGCTTTTAACAGGATATCTGAAATTGGATAATGTGTAAATCCTTTTGTTTCCTACAGTTATAAAGTCTAAGACATCCAAGGTCAAGAAGCTGCATTCGCTGAGGGCCTTGCTGCTGGTGAGAACTTTCTGTGGTATTCTGAGGCACCACAGGGTGTCACATGGCAAGGGGGGCTGAGCATGTGGCTCATATGTCTCTCCCACTTCTTATAAAGCCACCAGCCCCACCCCTGTGATGATCCATTAATTTATTAACCCATTAATCCCTGTTCATGAGAAATCTGCCCAGTCATCTCTTCAGAGTTCCACTTCTTAATACGGCCACACTGGGGATAACATTTCAACACAGTTTAGACGAGATATTCATACCATAGCCTTCTGCCCTTGGCCTCCCAGAACTGATGTCCTTCTAACATACAAATACATCCATTTTATCCCCATAGCCCCAAAGTCTTAGCACAGTCCACCACCAACTCAAAAGTTCAATATCCAGAGTCTCATCTGTGAGCCTGCAAAATCAATACACGTTATCTACTTTCAAGGCTGAAGAATAATCTAGTTTGACTCAACGCTTTACTTCTTGGACACACCGAGGCAAGGGATTGGCCCCTAAGCCCTCAGGAAGTCCTGCCCTAGGGCTTTGGTAGAGAAAGCCCAGTAGCTGCCTGTATGGTTTGGAGTCCAGTGTTTAAAGCTTTCCCAGGTGGGCGCTGCATGATGCTAGTGACGCCACAGTTCTGGGCTCCTGGTGGTGGCCCCTCTCCCACTGCTCCATTAGGCATTACTCAGGTGAGGACTCTCTGTAGCAGATACAGTCCCACGTTTCCATTCAGCAATGCTCTAATAAAGGCTCTCTGAAGTGATGTCACCCTTGCAGTAAGTCTCTGCCTGGGCCCCGAGACTTTCAGCAACGTTCTTTGAAATATGGATGGAGGCTGTCATGCCTCTCTAGCTGTTGCATTTAGTGGCCCTGCAGAATTCACACCACGTGGATGCCTCCAAGTCTTATGGCTTACACCTTTGGGAGCGGCAAGGTTGAGCCACACCTCGGGCCACTAGAGTCTCAGCTGGGATGGCCAAGGAGTGTGCTGTGCTGAAATGCAGGGAACAGAGACCCATGGGGGACCCGGGCAGCAAGCCTGTGGAGGGCACACCAGGTCTGTCCCGCAGAACTATCCCGCCCTCCTAGGCCTCTGGGCCTGTGATGGGAGGGGCTGCCTCAGTGATCTCAGAAATGTGTCCAGGTCTTTCTTCCATTCTTTTGGTCATCCACTCTCTAGGTACAAATATTTGCAAAAGGTTGCTGGGCCACAAACACTAGGTGTTCTCTTCCTAACATGTTTTTATCACGCTGTACAGGGTACAGGAGCAGGCTGAGAGTTTTCCAAATCTTTTCACTTTACTCTCCTTTTGATTACAAATTTCATGTTTAAGTAATTTTTCCCTCTAAAAGCTTAATGCAGTCCAGGCACAGGGGCTCATGCCTCTAATCCGAGCATTTTGGGAGGCCAAGGCAGGAGAGTCCCTTGAGCCCAGGAGTTTAAGACCAGCCTGAACAACATAGGGAGACCCGGTCTGGACAAAACACTTAAAAGTTTGCCTGGCATGGTGGCACTTGCCTGTGGTCCTAGTTACTTGGGAGGCTGAGGTGGGAGGATCGCTTGAGCCCAAGAGGTCAAGGTGCCAGTGAGTCATGATTGCACCACTGTACTCTAGCTTGAAAGACAGAGAGAGACTTTGCACACACACACACACACACACACACAAAACCTTAATGCGAGTAATTAAAAGTAGCTATGCAGTAGCCTGAATGCTTTGCTACTTAAGATACTTATTCCAGAAGATAATGTAATCACTCTCAAGTTCAGCCCTCCATAAAGCGCTGGGGTATGGACGCAGTTCAGCCAAGTTACTTTGTCCCATTTATAGTAAAGGTGGCCTTAATCCCAGGTTCCAATACCTTGTTCCACAGTTTCACCTGAAACCTTGTCGGAATGTTCTTTACTGTCTATAATTTTATCAGTACTCTGGTCGTGACCACTTCACTGATCTCTAAGAAATTCCAAGCTTTCCCTAGTCTTCTAAGCCCTCAGCAGAGTCTAGAATTTTTCTAGCCTGCTCCTCCAAATTCCTCCAGCCTCTGGCCATTACCCAGTTCCAAAGCTGCTTGAACATTTTCAGGTATTCATTCTCAGCAGAGTTCCACTTCTTGGTGCCAATTTTCTGTCTTAGTCCGTTTCCTGTTGCTTATAACAGAATATCTGAAAATGGGTAATTTATCTAAAAAAGGAATTTTTTTTTTTTTTACATTTATAGAGGGCGAGATGTCCAAGGTTGAGTGGTCACCTCTGGTGAGGATCTTCTTACTGGTGGGACTCTCTGCAGAGTCCAAAGGTGGCATGGGGCATCGCATGGTGAGGGGGCCAAGTGTGCTAGCTCAGGTCTCTTCCTCTTCTTATAAAGTCAGCACTTCCACTTCCACTTTCGCAATAACCCATTAATCCATTTGTACAGAAATAGATTAAGCCTTTTATTTTAACATGTGTTCCATAAGGGACAAATATTTAAACCACAGCACAAGCCAGGCAAACAGATGTTAAGCAGACCATGAGTTTTCTTTTTTCTTTTCTTTTCTTTCTTTATTTTATTTATTTATTTATTTTGAGTCGGAGTCTCACTTTGTTGCCCAGGCTGGAGTGTGGTGGCATGATCTTGGCTCACTGCAACCTCTGCTTCCTGGGTTCAGGAGAATTTTTGAGGGAGCATTACTTTGAGGAGAGAGATACAGCTGAAGCACTTAAAGGCCTGTTCACAACTCATGGTTGCTATGTGACCTGGTTAATCACTCTTCCTCATTAGGCTGCAGTCCCCTCATCTGGAATAATAGGGTGACTTGGTGACCTCTAACCTTAACATGCTCTGATCCTGTTGTCCTAATGACAGAGGGAAGGTCAGTATTCTAGCTATGTGCACCTTCAGTTTAAGAGTGGCAAGCCACCTGAGGTCAGCATAGGCACAACATTCAGAATCCAAAGGGGCTCACCATCCACCCACCAGCAAAGAAGCTCTGATGCAACATTGCTTTTTGTTCATCAGATCCTGGCCTAGGGCAGTAGTGGACACCAACTAGGTCAGGAAATCCTTGCATTCTCAGTACGTGTTCATGAACAAGGATCCTAATATTTCAAAATCTCAGAGTGAGCCTCTCAAACTCAGTCTCCTTCCATGAAAGAAGAGCACACAATAACTTAATATTTGTACTGTAAAGGTCGGGTCTGATTTATACAAAATGATTCATAGGAACACGGCAAGGACATACTTGCGGCACAAAGATGAAACATGGGAATACCTTGCCTGTCTTTTTTTTTTTTTTGAGATGAAGTCTCACTTTGTTGCCTAGGCTATAATGCAGTGGCGGAATCTCTGCTCACTGCAAGCTCTGCCTCCTGGGTTCAAGCCATTCTCCTGCCTCAGCCTCCTGAGTAACTAGGACTATAGGAATGCCCAGCTAATTTTTGTATTTTTGGTAGAGACGGGGTTTCACCATGTTTGGCAGGCTGGTCACGAACTCCTGACCTCAAGTGATCCACCCACCACAGCCTCCCAAAGTGGTGGGATTACAGGCGTGAGCTACTGTGCCTGGCCAGAATACCTCAACTTTTAAAGAAAAATTTAGCCATCCTTAATTTGAAACCTTGAAAATAGTCTCAGACTTGCTTTTTAAGGAAGATTTGACAAATGCAATTAGCATGGACACTTGAAGTTTATTTAAATGTCTAGGAGTAGAATGGGTATATAGAAGCACTTCAAATAACATAGCAAATAGAATCTCACAAATAAATGAACCCTGCTAGAGCCAATATTTAATATTTTCTGCATTTTTTCTTACAGGAAGAGAATCATCCTTGACATTAAAGGGATACATTAATCGCTGGCAAAAATTATTACGTTTTTGCAGTAAATAAAAGCTAACTGTTTCCAATTACTGTTTCCAATTAAAATTTAAATTAAGAAGAAATAAAAACTTGATGTTTAAAATTCTACTTTTGCCATTTATGTTCCATTTTGTCAACTAAGGCAATTATGACATCACCTCATCTTCTGCAGCATGTCAAGTTCATATGTTATTAAATACTGACAATGAGATGAACTTGAAGAAAGCAAAAGAATAGTTCATTAAGTATCAGGGACATTGTGTGTTATCAATAATGTCAAAAGAGTAAAAATCATGCAAACAGTTGGCATCAATCAATCACCTTCCATTCATACACACTGCGTCAGCTGCCTCACACCCACCCATCTCCCCACAAGATGTTGCTACAAATATCTCTCTCTCTCTCTGTCTGGCAATATCTTCCTGCCCTTGCCTCTATCTCCTCTTGTTTTTAGATCATTACATCAGACCTCTTCTGTGTCCCCAATTACCGTAAGTATAATCTTTTGCAATTTTCTGTCATTTAAGAGGTCAGGTTGCATTCCATGCTTGTCATCCTGCTGATGGTTTAAATATCAAATTGCAGCCAGAAGGTACCAGAATGAGGATGGAGGGAAGTGCACACAGCACATGCATTCCAAAAGGGCTCAGCTGGTGAGGCCTCTCTAATTGCAGTCCAGCTTAGTGTGCCATTCAAGTAAGAATAACATGATGCCCCTGAAAAGGAAGGGAGATTTAATGCTCTGTAATTCTCCCTTCATTCTGAGAGTGTTAACTTCCTTAGATTCATTCGAATCCAAAAGGAGGCTTTAGGAGGGCAAAGCAGCCCTCCCAATAAAGGTTCCTAAATTTAGACCTCTACATTTAAGCTCTTCAATCTTGCTTTCCCAGACACTCAAGTTTTAATCAAAAGAGACGGTGATTTTACAGCAACTTCCTTCTGTGCATCACCCACCAATGTAATCGCCTTAACTTATTTATCTTTTCTACTTTTCTTTATTTGTAAATTCTTATGCAAAATTATTGCTTACTATAGGAAGTGGCTGCCATGGACACATTAACTGACCTCTAAGTGACATTTGTTTGAATTTCTACATAATAAATCAGTCACTAAAATAGATAAAATGATTTGGAAAATGATAGCAAAGTGAGAATTGTTCTTCACAGGTAAGGTTGCTGGAATGCAAATGAGAGACACCTTCTAGATGACTCAATCTCATCATCATAACCAAATTAGTCTCCTTGATAAATGGGCAGCGGGTCATTCATTCCTTTGAGGAATATGACTCTGCTGCCAGTTATTACAAGTTGACCAAAGGCACCCCCTGGAACCAGCTGTGATCTTTATAGATTCAGGGAATGTTCATCATCATGAAAACACCTCTCACTTCATCTGTGTCATCCTGCCACCACGTCCACTGGGCCAGAACTAAAAAGCAGTGGCTCTGTTTACATTAATGTAGCTATTTATTTACTTAATTCTGTGTAGGAAGACCATTTTTGCTCTCATCTATGGTTATCCAAGACTTACTGAAATTGACCTTTGAGATGACCAAGGTATTGACTCATTCAGTTGTAGGTTGATTTTGACCCAAAAAGACACATAAGTCTATTAATGCAATGAAACTATTAAGCATCAGAACCCATTCTTCTACTATAAGAAGTCTATCATGTAATTCAGATAAAAATAAAGTGAAATTTCAGAGGTAATAATTCTGAAAAACTGCTAGGACTCTGCTTGATGCTCTAAGTCATGTGCAGTATACGTACATATAATTTGACTTATATAAGTAAGTGTACACTTAAGACAAGCAAATAGGCAAAACTATGGAAGGCTGTAAAAAGATCAGTTGTTGCCAGGGTGTTGCAGGAAGTCAGGGATGAATAGGGAGAACACAGAGGGTTTTAAGTCAGTGAAACTACCCTGTATGAAGTTATAATGGTGGATACATGCCATTAGGTATTTGTCCAAACATGTAAAATGTACAATATCAAGAGTGAACCCTAAGGTAAGCTATGGACTTTAGGTGATAATAGTGTGTCAGTGTCGGCTGATCAATTGTAACCAATGTTCCATTGTAACAAGGGATGTTGATGGTGGAGAGGCCTATGCATGTGTGAGGCAGGGGGTATATGGGATATCTCTGCACCTTCCTCTAAATTTTTCTATGAACCTAAAACTTCCCTAAACAAATAAACTATTTAAAACACTGGAAAACATCCCAAACCAAAATACATAAAAACAAAACAAAAATAAACATGTGCCAATGTTCCTAGCATGAAACAACAAAGACCATAGCTTTCTTTTTTATTTTTTCTGCATCATGAATGCAAGCTTCCTTAATTGTAGAGATTATCTGACGAGCCAAGGAATATGAGACTTTAGACTTTAGAAACTGAGATCTTAAGGCACGTTGGAGATTGAGAAACCATACTGAAAATCCAAAAAAAAGGCAAATGACAAGCCCTTTAACGTAGATAAGGCATGATAAAGGTGCTCTGTTTGATTTCAGTCTAGTACAAGATTCGATGACCTAGGTTGATGGAACTGATACTGAAAACGAGATCAAATAATGCTTTCTCCAGCCATATCTCAGCCTTCATTGCTGTGCCCTAATGATTACAGAGCAGCAGCCACATTTCTTAGAATCTGCTGCATCTAAATTCTATGAATTCTGCTATGTACATATAGAGACTTAGAAGGTAGAAAGCTGCTTGGGTTGGTGCCAGTCACAGCAAAACTAGATCTGTGGCAGGGACTTTTCACTTTTCGTATCAGCCATGGTAGGATGTTTACATATCCCCTAGCATCATTTATACCCAGAGGCAGTGGTGGGAGGTGTTTTGACTAGCACAGCTCCACACTGTGTTTGATCATTTCTGACAACTACACTGTTCCTGATTAGGTAGTATTCAAGCTCGGCTCCATGGCCCTCTTGAAATTGTTTAAGCTACAAAATGATGTAAAATAAATATTTTTCTTTTAATCAACCAATGAGGCTCTTCTTGCTTATAGCTGAAGACTTATTTCAATACAATTGCCCCATTAAACTGACAGTTTGTGATTGCACATCATCTTTGCCCATAGTGAACAAGGGATAATTTCAGAGTTACCTGAGAAACTTTTACAAATGGCCTTTCTTTATCCCCTTTCCAAACTTCACCTCAACATTCTATTATACCACCTGGTATATAAGAGCCTTCACAGATATGCCAGTCCTATGTAGCTTGAAAAGCTAAATAATTTATTTTGATATTCCAACATAATTAAGAACCACTAACCTAAGTCAGTAGTCCAAATCTGGTTCACATTAAACATTCATTAGAGCTTAGGAAACATAACGAGCCCTAAGTACATACAATCTTAATCTATTTAAACAAATTTACTAGGGAAAAAGGTTAGAAATAGGTAGATCATTAAATTCCTGGGGTAATTTATATAATATTGTAAATATATATAATATATATTTTTATATTTAAATATAAATATATATTTATATTATATATTTGTAACATTTATTTATATTATATATTTGTAAAATATATAATATAATAGTGCCATCTGGGGATGTTTTCAAGACCTGGTGTTTGGAAGCCTCTCATATAGCTCAATCACTTATCGAAGACCTTAATATAAGTTCGTGTAAACAACTTAAATGTATCTCATTCTCTGAAAGTATCAGTGGATCATTGAGCCAAGGAAAGTTGTAGAAATTATAAATCTGGATCTCAGAAACATATTCAATAAGAACTCTCATGATTGTGAAGAAGGTAGATAAATGGAGTCGAAGGCAAAATCAGTTGGGTGGATTACTCATGGTCGCAATGGTTATAAACAAAAGACGCTCATCAATGGGAGGATATTCTTCTAACCTAAAAAGAGTTCTATCTATGAAATTGTGAGGATATTTAAGTTATACTACAGTCACAACCACGTTTAATTCCCCTCTCATGCTATATGCTCACTGTGGGTTTGCTGGGGTTTCTGATTCACAGTATCTTCAGTCATGGATGTAGGCTGGAAAACCAACAATCTAGAAGACCTCTGTGGGCTTTGGGTGGTAATCAATATGGCAAATTGTATTCTGGCCAGGAGAACTTTGTGCCACTTAAAGTCTATTCCATTTACTAAAGCAGATAACAGGGTCATGGTCAGCTTCAGAGTCAGGAGAAAAGCAATCCTATCCTAAGCCTTGCAGGAGGAGAATTCAAATGCGAGACCTTGAGCCTTGGGTAATGCATACACTCAAAACCAAAGTCTTAATCCACCCTCATTGTAACTTCTATCTCCCTTCTTCCAAATCTGAGCAGTGTATTCTAAGGAGCATAAACTTTGGAGAAAGCTCCATCTGGCAACAATTAGATCTTTACCTCACGATTAAGGAAATCATTAAATCTCTAAGTTGTAGTATCTTTTTATACCTAAGGGGTGGATCATGCCTACATACCAGCATTGTTAATTGAGATAGATGGGTATTATAATTTTATTATTATCCTTGATTAGCACCCAATTTTCTATCTTGAATCCCAGAACACTTGATCTGGTACTTGATCAAATATGATGATAGAAAAATAATGAATGAAACCTCAATTTGAAAGAAAACTGGACAGGCACTGTGGCTTATGCCTGTAATCCCAGCACTTTGGAAGGCTGAGGTGGGCAGATCACCTGAGGTCAGGAGTTCAAGACCAGTCTGGCCAACATGGTGAAACCCTGTCTCTACTACAAATACAAAATTAGCCAGGCATGGTAGGCACATCTGTAATCCCAGCTACTCCAGAGGCTGAGTCAGGAGAATCTCTTGAACCAAGAAGGCGGAAGTTGCAGTGAGCTGAGATCATGCCACTGTACTCCAGCCTGAGCAACAAGAGCAATACTCGGGCCAAATATATATATATTGTTGTGTCTCCTGGTGGCAGTACTCGGGCCAAATATATATATATATATATATATATATATATATATATATATATATATA